>NC_132909.1:26054566-26387699 GCF_047675955.1 Chlorocebus sabaeus
TTTTTAGTAGAAACAGGGTTTCGCCATGTTGGTCAGGCTGGTCTTGAACTCCTGACCTCAGGTGATTCCCATGCCTTGGCCTCCCAAAGTGCTGGAATTACAGGTGTAAGCCACCGCAACTGGCCTCAACATACATTCTTAATTCTGCAAATAAGACAGTATGTTCTAATTTTTGTTAAAAGCTCCACACAGGTAAGTGTGTGTAAAAGCACTGACAAAGGCCCACAAGTTCAGAGCTGGAAAAGATCACAGAGGCCTCCCAGGAGGAAGGATGTGGGCCTGGAGAAAACTGCAATGGACTCTTTTATATTGCTCCATGGGCCCAGCACAGTGGTTTGTGCCTGGAATCCCAGAACTTTGGGAGGCCAAGGTGGGAGGATCACTTAAGCCCAGAAGTTTGAAACCAGCCTGGGCAAGATAGTGAGACCCTATCTTAAAAAAAGAAAGCAAGAAGGGAGGGAGGTAGAAGAAGGGAGGGGAGGGGGAAAGAGGGGAGGGAGTTAGCTGGGTATGGTGGTGTGTGCCTGTAGTCCCAGCTATTTGGGAGGCTGAGGTGGGAGGATTGCTGGAACCCAGGAGGGTGAAGCTGCAATGAGCCATGATCATGCAACTGCACTACAGCCCAGGCAACAGGGTGAGACCCTGTCTCAAAAAGTGTGTGTGTCTGTGTGTGTGTGTATGTGTGTATACACATATGTATAATGCTCCATGATCCTATGTTTTATGAATATTTTTCTTTACAGTTAATTTATTACTTTTTATAAGTCTGAAACAAAGGCAAGAAGCACAGAGCTCAGGCCCTGCTCCAAACCCTCTCAACCACAGCCAGGTCAGACAAACACTGACTCAGAAGCCCCTCCTGAAGAACAGAGACCTCCTGCTCAGCACTTCTACAGAGGAACTGGCTTCATAGAAACATCGTGCACTTGACAGAAGGCTTTTACTAATGATTTGAAGGACTTAAGAAGCTGTACTTACACAATGTCAGTACTGTCTCGGCAGAAGTCAATGTGTAATGTGACAGGCTTTGTGCAGTACAGGCTGAATTTTTTTGCTCTATAGGGAAGCTGCATAAACGATTCTACTACAACTCGGATGCTAAAAAGTGAAACAGAAACAGCTCCATTATATAGAAAATTACATACAACATATTCCATTACAGTGCACCTATTTTATTAATATACTTAATGTAAAACAAAACACACAAACAACAATTCTTTCTGTTTCTAATATAGCCACTAACAGTGCTTGGAGACATTTGGTCGAGAGGGAAAAACTGTTTCTTGGGAGATTGAAAAAAAAACATACTCTTTTGATACATAAAGCATGGATATGGTACATAGATAGTATATCAGTGAAATTGACATTTCACGATCTAGGGGTAAGAGTTTAGGAAAAAAATGTCTTAGGAAAGCTCCTGGCCAGGCACGGTGGCTCATGCCTGTAATCCCAGCCCTTTGGCAGGCTGAGTTGGGCAGATCACCTGAGGTCAGGAGTTCAAGATCAGCCTGGCCAACATGATGAAACCCCGTCTCTACTAAAACTACAAAAAATTAGGCGGGCGTGGTGGTGTGCTCCTATAATCCCAGCTACTCAAGAGGCTGGGGCAGGAGAATCACTTGAACCTGGGAGGCAGTTTGCAGTGAGCTGAGATCGTGCCATTGTGCTCCAGCTTGGGCAACAAAAGTGAAACTCTGTCTCAAACAAACAAGGTCTAATAAGGCTCCTTAGGTGGACAAATACTGGACACTAATGAACATACCTGTAAAGCAAATTCTATTCAAGATTTTCTAAATAACAATCTCAATATATGACCAAAATTACCTTAAAAGTTTCTGTAAATGAACAGACGTTTTAATAATTAGTATTTGCCAACTTTGCACTAAAGAGCTGCAGGACTGAGATTTTTAAATAGTAAGTTCGGCAATTTAATTTCCATTTTTCTTCAGCAAACGACAGAGCATTTTATTTTTACATTTTTTTTCTTTGTAGAGTCCGGGTCTCACTATGCTGCCCAGGCTGGTCTTGAACTCCTGGCCTCAAGTGATCCTCCTGCCTTGGCCTTCCAAAGTGCTGGGATTACAGGTATGAGCCACCACTCCTGGCCAAAAAACCACTTCAACATACTATTTCCACATGAACTGGCCTTCTTTCCAGGGTTCCTATTATGTCCTGTCTGGGCAGCCCGGCCATCTTCTGTCTCAGACAGGTTAGGGAAAGGTAGCTGCATCCATGGCCCCCTGAAGTCTCCTCAAGCTCTATATAATTATACGATTTTCTCACCCAAAACAAACTAAATGTAAAACACCAAATGCAAAAAGAAAAGCTTCCCAAACAGTTAAACACAATAATTGTTTTTGCAGTGATTATGGTCGTATGAGATGCAGGATCATAAGCTCGAATGGTACCTACTCTTACATTAAGTACTGTAAATCCCCAATGTCTGACAAGCATGTCTGCCATGAAATTCTTCTATTCAATAGACACTTCCTGGCTGGGTGCAGTGGCTTACGCCTGTAATCCCAGCATTTTGGGAGGATGAGGCAAGTGGATAACCTGAGGTTAGGAGTTCAAGACCAGCCTGGCCAACATGGCGAAACCCCGTCTTTACTAAAAATACAAAAATTAGCTGGACGTGGTGGCACGCGTCTGTAGTCCCAGCTACTTGGGAGACTGAGGCAGGAGAATCACTTGAACTGGGAGGCAGAGATTGCAGTGAGCCGAGATCACACCACTGCACTCTAGCCTGGGGGACAGAGTAAAACTCTGTCTCAAAAAAACAAAAAAAAAAACCAGACACCTCTTATCGCAATCAAGTCTATTTGGTATTGCTCTTTCTCAGTGAAATCAGAATTCTCGTATTTATTAAACTGACATCCTCTTACTCTGGGATGGAAAACTATGGAAAAATCATCAGAAAACACCAAGACTGACTTGTTGCTGGTGTTTTCTAATGAACCATGAAGTGTGGTCCCAGAAGCAGTGAAGGCTGCACAGCGCCATCTAGGCACCAGCTCATTCCGAGCCATTTCCCAACCTCACCTCACTGATGGTCACACCCTCCCTCTCTTAAGCAGGACAACCAGGAACACCCACGTGAGTACAAGCTCTGCTCTCTGCAACCCTGAGACTATGCCAGCAACACCTCTTCTGTGGAGAGAGGCATTTCTCTCTACCTCCTGGAAATGTCTTTCTTGCAGCCAAGCCTCCCTAAAGGGCATAAGGAAACTGAGTACAGGCAGGAGAGCAGCCAGCAAGCAGCATCCAGGAGATGCAGAGAGCAGCCAGAAGATGCAGTGAGAACCCCAGGAAATGCAGAGAGCAGCAAAGAGATGCAGAGAGCACCCAGGAGACGCAGACAGTATCCCAGGGGGTGCAGAGAGAACCCAGGAGGTGCAGACAGAACCCCAGGAGACGCAGAGAGCACCCAGGAGATGCAGAGAGCACCCAGGAGATCCAGAGAGCACCCAGGAGATGCAGAGGGTACCCAGGAGATGCAGAAAGAACCCCAGGAAATGCAGAGAGCAGCCAGGAGATGCAGAGAGCACCCAGGAGAGGCAGAGGGTACCCAGGAGATGCAGAGAGAACCCCAGGAGATGCAGAGAGAACCCCAGGAGATGCAGAGAGAACCCCAGGAGATGCAGAGAGAACCCCAGGAGATGCAGAGAGAACCCCAGGAGATGCAGAGAGAACCCCAGGAGATGCAGAGAGAACCCCAGGAGATGCAGAGAGCAGCCAGGAGATGCAGAAAATAACCAGGTGATAGAGAGAGAACCCCAGGAGATGCAGAGAGAACCCCAGGAGATGCAGAGAGAACCCCAGGAGATGCAGAGAGAACCCCAGGAGATGCAGAGAGCAGCCAGGAGATGCAGAAAGTAACCAGGTGATAGAGAGAGAACCCCAGGAGATGCAGAGAGCACCCAGGAGATGCAGAGAGCACCCAGGAGATGCAGAGAGCAGCCAGGAGATGCAGAAAATAACCAGGTGATAGAGAGAGAACCCCAGGAGATGCAGAGAGCAGTCACATGATAGAGAACCCAGGAGATGCAGAGAGCAGTCACATGATAGAGAACCCAGGAGATGCAGAGAGCAGCCAGGAGATGCAGAAAATAACCAGGTGATAGAGAGAGAACCCCAGGAGATGCAGAGAGCAGTCACATGATAGAGAACCCAGGAGATGCAGAGAGCAGCCAGGAGATGCAGAGAACATCACCTGAACCTGCCTGCCCTGCCAGGACAGACAGTGGCAGAGGGCCAGAGCCACCTGAGCCTTCATCCTGCCCACCCGCTTTGCCAGTCAGTGGGTGCAGATCTGAAACCCACAAAGCTCCCCTTCTTGAAGTTAAAGAACTCCAGTTTTGTCTTTTCTCAATGGTAGTGACCTCTAGCCCCATACTTTAAAATGGACATTCTCCTTTGAAACTGACATTTGTCTCTGAAAAGAGTGTAAGGTATACATACTTTTTGGATTTGACTGGAATGTTCTTGGCAAAGTCCACAAGGAAACATTCTGCCAGGTACTGGTCTGCAGAAGACATAATTGATTTGACAATGGCCCTGCACCAGCACTTTAGTTCCTCACAATAGACCACACACACCTGCAAAATAAACAGAGAGTTATTTTTATTTATTTATTTTTTTGAGACAGAGTCTCACTCTGTCACCCAGGCTGGAGTGCAGTGGCACAATCTCAGCTCACTGCAACCTCCACCTCCCAGGTTCAAGCAATTCTCTTGCCTCAGCCTCCCAAGTAGCTGGGATTACAGGCGCCCACCACCATGCCTGGCTAATTTTTGTATTTTAGTAGAGACAGGGTTTCACTATGTTGGATAGGCTGGTCTCAAACTCCTGACCTCGTGATCCACCCGCCTCAGCCTCCCAAAGTGCTGGGATTACAGGCGTGAGCCACCGCGCCCAGCCAACAGAAAGGTTTTTTCAGATCAGTGTTAACATCTCGTCAAAGAACAAGAGCACTGAAAGGTACTCTTAAAACCATCCCAGTCAACATTCTCCCTTACAGCAGAGAAAAGAGATGCCAGGAGGCCAGGCCTATCCAAGCTGTGTTCCTCTGCCCATAAGGAAACCTCAGGAATACAGGCCGCCTGGGTACTAGGTCACTGTTTTTCTTACTACAATCATTTTCACTCCTTAACTGAGGACAATTTTTAGAAAGTAAAATAAGAAAAATGCATTCCTTTACCTTCTTAAATCAGGAAATAATGCTTAGGAATGATTGTCAATAATGTATCTGCCCAACAGGAAGCTGCCACCAGGCTCATCCTTCCACTCCCTTACCCATGACTCTTTTTTTTTTTTTTTTTTGAGATGTTGTTTTGCTGTTGTTGCCCAGGCTGGAGTGCAATGGTACAATCTTGGCTCACTGCAACCTCCGCCTCCCGGGTTCAAGTGATTCTCCCGTCTCAGCCTCCCGAGTAGCTGGGATTACAGGTGCATGCCACCAGGCCCAGATAATTTTTGTATTTTTTTTTAGTAGAGACGGGGTTTCATCATATTGGTCAGGATGGTCTCAAACTTCTGACCTCAGGTGATCCACCTGCCTCAGCCTCCCAAACTGCTGGGATTACAGGCATGAGCCACCACGCCCAGACTCCCCATGACTCTTATTGGCCTCTGACATTTGTTTACTATCTGTCATAACTGGACGCTGGCTCCTTGATGACATGGATATTTGCCTGTTTTGTTTACCACCAAATGCCCAGCACCTAGCACAGTGCCTGGCATATACTAAGTCTTCAAATACTACTTGAACCAGGCATGGTGGTATGTGCCTGTAGTCTCAGCTACTTGGGAGGATGAGGCAGGAGGATCGCTGGAACCCAGGAGCTGGAGGCTGCAGTGGGCTATGATCGCACCACTGCACTCCAGCCTGGGTGGCACAGTGAGACCCTGTCTCAGCACTTTGGGAGGCCAAGGTGAATGGATCACCTGAGCTCAGGAGTTCGAGACCAGCCTGACCAACATGGAAAAACCCCATCTCTACTAAAAATACAAAAATCAGCCAGGGATGGTGGCATGTGCCTGTAGTCCCAGCTACTCAGGAGGCTGAGGCAGGAGGATTGCTTGAGCCAGGGAGGCAGAGGTTGCAGTGAGCCAAGGATCGCGCCACTGCACTCCAGGGCCTGGGCAACAGAATGAGAGTCTGTCTCAATCAATCAATCAATCAATCAATAAACTACCTGTCTGATGGCTGAATAAGTACAGAGTCCCTGACTTACGATGGTTTAACTTACAATTTTCAACATTATGATGGTGTGAAACTATTGCAATTTTTACATAGTGTGCAGTATTCAATAAAATACATAGATATTTAAACTTTACTATGAAATAGGCTTTGTATTAAGTGATCTTGCCCAACTGTAAGCTAATGTAAGTGTTCTGAGCACATTTAAGTAGGCTAGGGTAAGCTAGGCTGGTCAGCAGGTTAGGTGTATTACGTGCATTTTTAATTTACAATATCAGGACATAACCTCATCGTAAGTTAGGAAGCATCTGTAAACGCCTGCAGCCCCTTTTAAGGAGAACCACCCTGCAGAGGTGACAACCCTTGGCAACCTGACCGTACCACAGGACTGCCAGGCCACAGCCAACTCAACTAACAAACTGTATGCTAGCCACAGGTTTATAAAGCAGTCCAGCAGGGAGAGCTGTGCTCAAACAGAAAAGAAGAGGACTGACAGAGATTGCTGTACTGGGGAATGTAAGTTGGAAAACACAGTACAGCCATACTGCAAAGGATAGGTTCTAGAGAACCTCACATAACTCAAAACTTGAATAATTCAACAGAAATCCTGACAAAGGATGAAGGGTATTTCTATTTAATGCTGAAATCAAAGCATCCTGTAGAAATACCATGAATAGTTAATAATTCACACAGCCAATCAACCTTGAAAATGAGGCATGAAAGCCACATTCATCTCATACATCTCCATGAGAGCTCTTCAGTGACCAGGTGCACTGTCAATGAGCATTAATTGTTTGTTGTTTTTGTTTTAGAGACAAGGTCTCATCACTACATTGCCTAGGCTGGACTCGAACTCCTGGGCCCAAGTGGTCTTCCCGCCTCAGGCTCCCAAGTAGCTGAGACTGTGGACATATGCCACCGCACCCAGCTCAGCAGTAATATTTTGAAAGGAATCTTTCTTTCTGAGCATAGACCTCGACAGTAAGCTTAACATATTCAGTGAGCCATGCATGAACAGATATGCTGTCATTCAGGCTTTCTTGTTCCATTTGTAGAGCAGATAGAGTAGAGCCAGCATAATCTTCAAGGGTCACAGGACTTTTGGAATGGTAAATGAGCACTGGCTTCAACTTAAAAGTCGCCAGCTGCATTAGCCCTTAATAAGAAAGCCACTCTGACCTTTAAAGCTTTAGTCCTTTAAAGACACCGACTTCCCCTATTTATTTTTTAAGATGGAGTCTCTCTCTGTCACCCAGGCTAGTGTGCAGTGGCACCATCTCAGCTCACTGCAACCTCCACCTCCCAGGTTCAAGCAATTCTCCTGCCTCAGCCTCCCCAGTAGCTGGGATTACAGGCACCCACCACCACACCTGGTTAATTTTTGTATTTTTAGTAGAGACGGGGTTTCACCATGTTGACTAGGCTGGTCTCAAACTCCTGACCTTAGGTGATCCACCCACCTCGGCCTCCCAGAGTGCTGGGATTACAGGTGTGAGCCACCGCACCTGGCTGACTTCTCCTATTTAGCTCTGGAAGTCCGAGAAGACATCTTCTCCAATAGAAGGCTGTCTTGTATACATTGAAAACCTATTACTTAGTGTGTCCACTTTCATTAATGATCTTAGCTACATCTGGAGAAACTGCTGCAGCCTCTCCATCAGCCCTTGCGCTTCACCTTGCACTTTATGTCGTGGAGATGGCCTCTTCCCTTAAACCTCACGAACCAACCTCTGCTAGCTTGATATTTTTTCCCTGCAGCTTCCTAACCTCACTCAGCCTTTATACAACTGAAGAGAGTTAGGGCCTTGCTCTGGATCAGGCTTTGGCTGAAGGGAATGTAGTAACTGGTTTGAGCTTCTATCCTGACCAATAAAACATTCTCCATATTACCAATAAGGCTGTGTCTTTTTTTTTCATTTGTGTGTTTTCCAGAGCGGCACTTTTAATTTCCTTCAAGAACTTTTCCTTTGCATTCACAACTTTGCTAACTGTTTGGTGCAAGAGGCCTAGCTTTCAGCCTATCTCAGCTTTCAAAATGTCTTCCTCTAAGTTCAATCATTTCTGGCTTTTAACTTAATGTAATTCATCCTTTCACCTGAACACTTAGGGGCCATTGCAGGGTTATTAATTGGCCTAATTTCAATTGTGTGTCAGTGAACACAAGGTTATAACATGGGTTATTAACTGGCCTAATTTCAATTGTGTGTCAGGCCTGGGCAGAGGGGGAGAGACGGTGGAGCAGTCAGAACACACATTTATTGATAAAATTCACCATCTTACATGGATGCAATTGGTGGCACCCCAAAACAATTAAAATACTAACTCAAAGATCACTGGCCACAGATCACCATAACAGATAGAATAATAATGAAAAAGTTCGAAACATTGGGAGAATTACCAAGATGTGACACAGAGACATGAAGCGAGGACCTGCTGTGGAAAAAACGGTGCCTATAGTCTTGCTCCATGAAGTGATCTTCTTGCCTTAGCCTCCAGAGTAGCTGGGGCCACAGGCGCGTGCTACCATGCCCGCTAATCTTTTTATGTTTTGTAGAGATAGGGTCTTACTATGTTGCCCAGGCTGTTCACAAAACTCCTAGGCTCAAGCAATCTTCTTGCCTTGGCCTCCCAAAGTGCTGGGATTACAGGAGTGAGCCACCACGTCCAGCCCAAAATGTGGAATATTTTTAAAAACAATAGACCTGGTTTAACTTCTTCAATTAGTCAATGGCATGGAAACAAATAATTATGTTATTGTGCTTGCTTCAGCAGGACATATACTAAAATAAATTATGTTATTAATGATGATTTGGGGGAAGGGGATTCAAATTATTTCTGCTTTTTCTCATAAAGAGGTTATAAATCTTTTCCTATTATACCATCACAAAAAATCACTCTCTTCTGAAAAGTAGCTGAGCTGCAGAGACCATGACAAGGGGCAATAGGAGCTGATGCTGCAAGAAGGCAAGGAGGGGCCACGGCGTGGAGTAAGGAAAATGAAGACATGTGAGTTGGCCAAAGTCATGAGCAACCAAAAGGGAGGCGTTGGCCCTACACTGAAGACCCACTCCCTCTTTGCTGAGGTCCCTATAGCTCTGCGGGATCTCAAATAATCCCCTGGTTCCCAGCCCCAGAGGGATGGCCCTCATGCCTGGGTGTAGATGACATTCTGTTTCCTCCTGCCCCACATGGACCTTATGTGGCGGCCACCCCCTTCCATGACTAGCCTGAATCTTGTGCAACCTAAAGACCCTTACACTGGCCGGGCACGGTGGCTCAAGCCTGTAATCCCAGCACTTCAGGAGGCCAAGGCGGGTGGATCACTTGAGGTCAGGAGTTCCAGACCATCCTGGCCAACATGGTGAAACCCCATCTCTACTAAAACTACCAGAATTAGCTGGGTGTGGTGGCTCATGCCTGTAATTCCAGCTACTCAGGAGGCTGAGGCAGAAGTGCTTGAACCCAAGACACAGAGGTTGCGGTGAGCCCAGATGGCGCCACTATACTTCAGCCTGCGTGACAGAGCGAGACTCCATCTCAAAAAAAGCCTAACACAAGCCACTGAGTGTAAGAAATTAAAATACTCTAAAAGCTTGAATCATCGTCATTGCCAAAATAGCTTATATTGTGAGTGGTGTTTCAAGACACAGTGACTAAACAACATTTAGATACATACCTGTCCTTCTTCCAATGTTAATGGCTTTATTTTTATATCTTGACACATGCTGTTGTAGAAGTCGTTCATCGCACTATTTAATTTTTGATAGTCGACATCATGATCTAAAAAGGGACTACACCCTTTTATAATAACCCAGAAGCAACCTGGATCTTCAATCTGTAAAATTTTTAAAGGACAAACAGAACAATATATGGTTTAAAAGTAGTATCACAAAATAATAAACTTTAGAGCCATGATTACTGTTTCTAATTTAAGTGACCTAACAAATTCTTGACAAACGCCTTTGCTTAAATGGTTGGACCAAAGAGAAAATTCTAAAACACGTAACCAATGGGATGTAATTCTCAATTATGTGTTGTGACTCAAAAAACAAGCAGATGTCCTCGATCTCCTATATTCTGAAAAATCCATAATAATATACAAACACAAGGTTCAGAGCAATGTTTCTAATACTTTTGTTTGTTAAAAAAGAAAAACCAGAGATGGTGCCTCACTATTTTGCTCAGGCTAGTCTCAAACTCCGGGGCTCAAACAATTTTCCCACCTGGGCCTCCCTAAGTGCTGGGATTACAGGCATGAGCAACTGTTCCTGATTTGTATTATTCTTTTGTAAGAAAGAGAAAGCACTGTGAATATAAGTACATTCTGCTCATAATAAAAAAAGAAATAATGACAGATAAACCAAAATAAACGCAAACCATGACCTAAGGGGAGGGGAGAAATGGAGAAGGGACACGGAAGGAAGTCAGACTTCCTGGAATGTATTTTGTTGTGTACTATTGTTATTAGAAGCCAAGATTTTCATTGTTAAAGACATAAAGTGAAAAGCTAAATTTGAATTGAAAATACCAAAAGGTTTCGCTGTGTCACCCAGGTTGGAGTGCAGTGGCGCAATCTCAGCTCACTGCAACCTCTGCCTCCTGGGTTCAAGCAATTCTCCTGCCTAAGTCTCCTCAGTAGCTGGGATTACAGGCATGCGCCACCATGCTCAGTTAATTTTGTATTTTTAGTAGAGACAGGATTTCATCATGTTGGCCAGGCTGATCTCGAACTCCTGACCTCAGGTGATTCGCCCATCTCAGCCTCCCAAAGTGCTGGGATTACAGGTGTAAGCCACTGCGCCCAGCCAAGAACTCATGATTTTTCAAAAGTATTACCTAACATTGCCTAGAAAAAATGACATCTCGAGATTTGGGATCCTAAATCCAAGGTGGTAAGAATACAGGTATTCACATTAGTATTATTTCTACTTTTCTGAAGGTTTGAACATTTTTATAACAAATAACCAGAAAAAAGAACAGCAGTTATTCTGGTTCCAGTAACAACAGAATAGTTTCTATATCACCTATGAGTAACAATAATAAATCCTGGAAAAAATACAAAATAACAATTTGAAGGCAGTGACGAGCTACCAAAAGCAAACAGAACCTGGAGGAAAGTCAACCCTTGAAAGAAGGAAACTTCACTGGGTGAGATCCACTTTTACATGGCTTTTTCCCTGAGCCCATCCCCCAGTCCACGCGGTGTTAAGCAGCTGCAATTCAAGGAGAAAGTCATAATGTTTGTGGCTTGAGGAAATCAGAGAACAGAGTCTGGGGCTGCCATAGCAGCTTGAGAATTAAAGGGTAAAATTCCTAAATAGAGAGCCAAAGAAGGGGAGCCCTAAAGTCTGCATAAGAACACCCGTCACATTCTTGGCAGAGATGAGACCCCAAGGAGTCCAGAGAAGACCAACGGTGGAAAGGCTGAAAGAAATACACAGTTTTAGCCAGGCACTGTGGCTCACACCTGTAATCCCAGCACTTTGGGAGGCGGAGGCGGGCGGATCACAAGGTCAGGTGATCAAGACCATCGTGGCTAAAACGGTGAAACTCCGTCTCTACTAAAAATACAAAAAATTAGCCGGGCGTGGTGGTGGGCACCTGTAGTCCCAGCTACTCAGGAGGCTGAGGCAGAAGAATGGTGAACCCGGGAGGTGGAGCTTGCAGTGAACTGAGATTGTGCCACTGCACTCCAGGCTAGGCAACAGAGCAAGACTCCGTCTCAAAAAAAAAAAAATGGAAAAGAAAAATTTCACAAGGGGTATACTTGCTAACATTGTACTAAAGGTCCCAGTTAGTACAATAAGACAGGAAAAAGACTATCAGGAAGATTAGAAAGGAATAAATAAAATTGTCTTTATTCGGCCGGGCGCAGTGGCTCAAGCCTGTAATCCCAGCACTTTGGGAGGCCAAGACGGGTGGATCACAAGGTCAGGAGATCGAGACCAACCTGGCTAACACGGTGAAACCCCGTCTCTACTAAAAAACACAAAAAACTAGCCAGGCGAGGTGGCGGGCGCCTGTAGTCCCAGCTACTTGGGAGACTGAGGCAGCAGAATGGTATAAACCCGGGAGGTGGAGCTTGCAGTGAGCTGAGATCTGGCCACTGCACTCCAGCCTGGGCGACAGAGTGAGACTCCGTCTCAAAAAAAAAAAAAAAAAAATTGTCTTTATTCATAAAGAACATGATTGTCTATACAGAGAACCTTAAGAAGTCTATTAAAAAATTTTAACTACAATGAAAACTATAAAACACTGCTGAAAGAAATTAAAGAAGACATAAATAAATGGAAAGACATCCCACATTCATTGACTGGAAGACTTAATATCATTAAGATGCCAATCCTGCTCAAAGCAGTCTACACATTCAATTCAATCCCTACCAAAATCCACAATGATATTTTTTTCAGAAATAGAAAAGCACATTCTAAAATTCATGTGAAATCCCAAGGGACCCAAAACAGCCAAAACAATATCAAAAAAGAACAAAACTAGAGGACTCACACTTGATCTCAAAACTTTACCAAAACTTCACTACAAAGCTACAGTAATCAAAACAGTGTGGTACTGAACTAAAGACATACAGACCAACAGAGTAGAATAGAGAGTCCAGAATAAACCTTTGTGTATCTATTCAAATGATTTCTGACAAGGGTACCAAAACCATTCAGGCAAAGGTTTTGTAATAAATGAGTGTTGGGAAAACTGGATATTCACATGCAAAAGAATGAACTTGGAGGCCAGGCAAAGTGGCTCACACCTGTAATCCCGGTACTTTGAAAGGCCAATGCAGGCAGATCACCTAAGGTCATGAGTTCGAGACAAGCCTGGCCAACATGGTGAAACCCCATCTCTACTAAAAATACAAAATTAGTCAGGTGTGATGGTACATGCATGTAATCCCAGCTACTCAGGAGGCTACACCAAGAGAATCACTTGAACCTGAGAGGTGGAGGTTGCAGTGAGCTGAAATTGCACCACTGCACTCCGGCCTGGGTAACACAGTGAGACTCTATCTCAAAAAGCAAAAAAAATAACAATTTGGACCTTTATGTGACACTATACTCAAAATGGATCCAAAACCTAAATGGAAGGCCTAAAACTACAAAAGACGACACAGAACAAATGCTTTGTGATGCTGGATTTGACAATTTCTTGGATATGACACCAAAAGCATAGGCAACAAAAGAAAAAATAGACAAACTGGGCTTCATTGAAATTTAAAAATTGTGTGCATCAAAAGTCACTACCACCACAGTAGAAAGTCAACTTATGGAATGGGGGAAAATATTTGCAAGGCTTGTATCTCATAAGGGATTAATATCCAGAATAAACGGAGAACTCCTAAAACAATACAAAAACCCAAACAACCAATTTAAAAATGGGCGAAGGATTTGAATAGACATTTCTCCAAAGAAGATATACAAATGGCCAATAAATACATGTAAAGGCACTCAACATCACTAATCATTAGAGAAACATAAATCATAACCATAGTGAGATACTACCTGACACTCATGAGGATATCTACTGTCAAAAAAACCCTGAAAATTCAGCGTGCAGGAAGGTGTGTTAAAACAGAAAATAATGTATTGGCAAGGCTGTGGAGACACTGGAATCATTGTGTACTGTTGGTAGGAATGTAAAATGACATAGCTGCTGTGGAAAATGGTAGCGCGGCTCCTCAAAAAATTAAAACTATAATTACCATACAATGCAGCAATTCCACTATTGGGTGTAGATCCACGAGAATTGAAAGATCTTGATGAGATACTTACACACCTGTGTTCACAGCAGCATTGTTCACAATAACTAAAATGTAGAAGCAACCCAATGTCCCTCAACAGATAAATGGATAAGCAAAATGTGGTGTAGACTGGACTATTATTCAGTCTGAAAAAGGAACCAAATTCTTTTTTTAAAAAAGACATTTATTTTATTTTTTTAAGAGACAGGGTCTTGCTATATCGCCCACCTCACCTCAAGCAATCCTCACCTCAAGGAATCCTCCCGCCTCAGCCTCCCAAGTAGTTGGGTCCTCACGTTCACATCACTGCATTGGGCTTCAAAAGAAAGGAAATTCTGACACATGGTACAACATAATGAACCCTGAGGACATTATGCTGAGTGAAATAAGCCAGTCACAAAAGGATAAACTGTATGATTCCACTTATATGAGGCACTCAGAGTAGTCAAATTCACAGAGAAAGCAGAGTTTCAGTTTTACAAGACGAAAAAGACTTCTGGAGATGGACATTGGTGATGGTTGTACAACATTAGGTATGTATTTAATACCATGAATTGTACACTTAAAAATGATTAAGATGGCAAATTTTATGTTACATGTATTTTACTACAATAAAAAATATATATGCCAGAACTAATAATTGACTTTATAAGACTACAAGGCACAAGATTATTAAAATAATTCAATTGTCGCTACAAAGAGAATACCTAAGAATACAACTAACAAACGAAATAAAAGAGGACACAAACAAATGGAAAACCATTCCATGCTCATGGATAGGAAGAATATTGTGAAAATGGCCACACTGTCCAAAGTAATTTATAGATTCAATGCTATTCCCATTAAACTACCATTGACATTCTTCACAGAAATAGAAAAAAACTACTTTAAAATTGATAGGGAACCAAAAAAGAGCCCCTATAGCCAAAACAATCCTAAGCAAAAATAATAAAGTTGGAGGCATCATGCCACCCAACTTCAAACTATACTACAAGGCTACAGTAACCAAAACAGTGGTACTGGTACAAAAACAGACACACAGACCAATGGAACAGAATAGAGATCTCAGAAATAAGACCACACATCTACAACCATCTGATTTTTGACAAACCTGACAAAAACAGGCAATGGGGAAACGATGCCCTATTTAATAAATGGTGCTGGGAAAACTGGCTAACCATATGCAGAAAATTGAAACCGGACCCCTTCCTTACACCTTATACAAAAATTAACTTAATTTTTTTTTTTTTTTTTTTTTTTTTGAGACAGAGTCTCGCTCTGCCGCCCAGGCTGGAGTGCAGTGGCCGGATCGCAGCTCACTGCAAGCTCCGCCTCCCGGGTTCACACCATTCTCCTGCCTCAGCCTCCCGAGTAGCTGGGATTACAGGCGCCCGCCACCTCGCCCGGCTAGTTTTTTGTATTTTTTAGTAGAGACGGGGTTTCACCGTGTTAGCCAGGATGGTCTCGATCTCCTGACCTCGTGATCCGCCCGTCTCGGCCTCCCAAAGTGCTGGGATTACAGGCTTGAGCCACCGCGCCCGGCCAACTTAATTTTTGTAAGATAAAGAATTAAATGTAAAACCTAAAACTATAAAAAACCCTAGAAGAAAATCTAGGCAATACCAGCCAGGCGTGGTGGCTTACACCTGTAATCCCAGCACTTTGGGAGGCCGAGGCAGGTGGATCACGAGGTCAGGAGATCAAGACCATACTGGCTAACACAGTGAAACCCCATTTCTGCTAAAAATACAAAAAAATTAGCCGGGCGTGGTGGTGGGTGCCTGCAGTCCCAGCTACTTGGGAGGCTGAGGCAGGAGAATGGCGTGAACCCAGGAGGCGGAGCTTGCAGTGAGCTGAGATTGTGCCACTGCACTCCAGCCTGGGCAACAGAGCGAGACTTCATCTCAAAAAAAAAAAAAAAAAAAAGAAAAAAGAAAAAATCTAGGCAAAAATCTAGGCAATACCATTCAATACATAGTCAGTGGCAAAGATTTCATGACAAAAACATCAAAAGCAATTGCAACAAAAGCAAAAATTGACAAATGGGATTGAATTAAACTAAAGAGCTTCTGCACAGCAAAAGAAACTATCATCAGAGTTAACAGAAAACCTACAGAATGAGAGAAAATTTTTGCAGTCTTTCCATCTGACAAAGGTCTAATATCCAGAATCTATAAAGAACTGAACAAATTTACAAGAAAAAAAAAAATCCCATGAAAAAGTGGGCAAAGCCTGTGACACTTCTCAAAAGAAGATATTTATGCGGCCAACAAACATATTAAAAAAAGCTCAACATCACTGATCATTAGAGAAATGCAAATCAAAACCACAATGAGATACCATCTCACGCCAGTCAGAATGGCATATTATTAAAAAGTTAAGAAACAACAGATGGCTGGCGAGGCTGTGGAGAAATGGGAATGCTTTTACACTGCTGGTGGGAGTGTAAATTAATTCAACCATTGTGGAAGGCAGTGTGGTGATTCCTCAAAGATCTAGAACTAGAGAAACCATTTGACCCAGCAATTCCATTACTGGGTATATACCCAAAGGAATATCAATCATTCTGTTATAAAGACATGCATGCGTATGTTCATTGTAGCACTAGTCACAATAGCAAAGACTTGGGATCAACCCGAATGCCCATCAGTGATAGACTGGATAAAGAAAATGTGGTACATATACATCATGGAATACTATATAACCATTAAAAGGAACAAGATAATGTCCTTTGCAGGGACATGGATGAAGCTGGAAGCCATTATCCTCAGCAAACTAACACTGGAACAGAAAACCAAACACCATATGTTCTCACTTATAAACAGGAACTGAACAATGAGAACACATGGACACAGTGAGGGTAATCACACACTGGGGCCTGTGGGGCAGAGGGGAGGGAGAGTATCAGGATAAATAACTAATACACGTGGGGCTTAATAACTAGATGATGGGTTGATAGTTGCAGCAAACCACCATGGCACACGTCTATCTATGTAACAAACCTGGACGTCCTGCACTTGTATCCTGGAACTTAAAATCAAATTAAAAACAATAATTTAATCATATTACTATATTCCAGAAATGGAAATTGGAAATTGAAAATTACAAAAAGGCTGGGAGTGGTGGCTCACTCCTGTAATCCCAGTACTTTGGGAGGCTGAGGTGGGAGGATTGCTTGAGCCCAGGAGTTTGAGAGACCAGCCTGGGCAACACAGTGAGACCCTGTCTCTAAAAGAAAAATTTTTTTAATTAGCTAGGAGTGGGGGCAAATGCTTTTAGTCCCAGCTACTCAGGAGGCTGGGGCAGGAGGATCCCTTGAGCCCAGAAGTTTGAGGTTGCAGTAAGTTGTGATTACAGAACTGCGCTCCAGCCTGGCCAACACAGCAAGACCCTGTGTCTTTTACTGAAAAACAAAACCCAGTAATTACTTAAAGGTTTAAATCTTAGAAATATGTGCAAAATTCCTATGCTGAAAGTTATAAAACACTGATGGAAAGAAATGAAAGAAGACCTAAATAAGTATAGATATACTGTGTTCATGGATTAATATATTTTCTCTGAACCCATCTATAAACACAACTCCATTCCAGCAGGGGTTTTTTTTTTTTTTTTTTTGGTAGACTCAACAAGCAATTACAAAATGCATATTAGAAAAGCCAAGCAACTAGAACAATTCTGAAAATATAGTTAGAAGATTCATATCACCTGACTTCAAGAGTTACCTATAAAGCTACAGTAATAAGACAGTGTGGTATTGTACATAAATCAATACAGCAGGAATACAATCACACATATAGTCAATTGATTTTTGATAAGACACAAAGGAAGGATAGTCATTTCAATAAATGATGCTGGAACAGTTAGATAATCGCATGCAAAGAAATGAAACTTCATCCATGCCTCGCCCCATATACAAAAATTAACTCAGATCATATCTCTAAATGTAAAATATAAAATTATAAAACTTCTAAAAGGATACATGGGGGTCCAGGTGCAGCAGTTCATGCCTGTAATCCCAGCAGTTTGGGAGGCTGAGGAAGGCAGATCACTTGAGGTCAAGAGTTGGATACCAGATGGTGAAACCCCCGTCTCTACCAAAAATATAAAAAATTAGCTGGCTGCGGTGGCACGCGCCTGTAATCCCAGTTACTCAGGGGACTGAAGCAGGAGAATCGCTTGAACTCGGGAGGCAGAGGTTGCAGTGAGCCGAGACTGCTCCACTGCACTCCAGCCTGGGCAACAGAGCGAGACTCCATCTCAAAAAAATAATAATAATAATTTAAAAATAATAATAAAAGGATACATGGGGGAAAAAATCCTTGTGACTATGAGTCAGGCAAAGATTTCTCAGATATTTAAGGCTAAATAATATTCCATTGTATATGTACAAACCAGCTTCCGTTTACCCAATCATCTGCTGATGGATACATGGGGGGAAAAATATTTCATCCTTGTAAAAGCTAACTTCATCTGCAGGACAGGTGGTACCTGCACCGCACTTGGGGAAACACTCCTATTCAGGACAGAATTTGCTCAGGGGGTGAGCTGGGTGAGGGCCATAAGTGGGGGCAGATCAGAGTTGAGCAGGTAAATAAAAGGGTTCCTGGGCCCAACTGAGAGGAAAGGGGTTCCCTAACAGAAAGCAGGAAGTCCAGCTCCTGCCTTCAAAGTTCTGCCTGGATGGTTGTGCACCTGTCAGGATGTGCAGCCCTGGAAGAGCCCTGTCTCTTCTAAAGGAGAAATCGGACTAGCATCCTTAGGACTGATAGACAACATCTGACTGGGGGAGAGGAGCTTGCCAAGTGGATCTGAACCCCTTAAAGTCTCGGGGCAAATTCTCTGTAAGAGTCAGTTTCCTCAAACGTTTGTGAATCTTTGTTCAGAGAGATTACACAAGACATCAAGTAAGAGAAGGAGAGTGCTGGTTTTAAAAATCGCACCGGCCGGGCGCGGTAGCTCACGCCTGTAATCCCAGCACTTTCCGAGGCCAAAGTGGATGGATCATGAGGTCAGGAGATCGAGACCATGCTGGCTAACAAGGTGAAATCCCGTCTCTACCAAAAATACAAAAAATAAATAGCCGGGCGTGGTGGGCGCCTGTAGTCTCAGCTACTTGGGAGGCTGAGGCAGGAGAATGGTGTGAATCCGGGAGGTGGAGCTTGCAGTGAGCCGAGATCATGCCACTGCACTCCAGCTTGGGCGACTAAACAAGACTCCATCTCAAAAACAAAAACAAAAACAAAAACAAAAAAAACGCACCACTGGGCCAGGGCGTAATCCCAGGGCTTTGGGAGGCTGAGGTGGGATGATCGCTTGAGGCCAGGCGTTCCAGACCAGCCTAGGCAACACACCTTGTCTCTATAAAAAATAAAATAGACCAGGCGCGGTGGCTTATGCCTGTAATCCCAGCACTTTGGGAGGCTGAGACAGGTGGATCACCTGAGGTCAGGAGTTCGAGAACAGCCTGGCCAACGTGATGAAATCCTGTCTCTACTAAAAATACAAAAATTAGCCAGCTGCGGTGGCGGGCGCCTGTAATCCCAGCTACTTGGGAGGCTGAGGTAGGGAACCCGGGAAGCGGAGACTGCAGTGAGCTGAGGTCACACCATTGCACTCCAGCCTGGGCAACAAGAGCGAAACTGTCTCAAAAAAAATAAATAAATAATATAATATAATATAATATAATATAATATAATAATCTCACAATTTGCTATGTCCCGCTCCTGGGCCCACTGAAGTGTGATTTTCAAAGTGATTGAGATTTCCTTTCTCCAATAACCCACACCCACTCCTCTGCTCTGGCCTGTCAGCTCCTTCCTCCAGCAACGCCTTCCCCTTCACCAGTGAACCCTCACCGGACTCCAAGGCGGAAAAGCAAGGGTCCAGGCGGGTGTCCCTTCCCCGGGGACTAGTACATCGCCCACACAGAGCCCGCGCGGAGAGCGGAGAGGGCGACAGAGACCCGGGGCACGAGGGAAGCCGGGACCCATGGCGTGGGGCTGCCCGGGCCACCCGACCCTGTCCAAGCGCCGAGCCTGAGGGCCCCGTGGAGTATGGAGAGCGGGGACCTGGGGACGCCAGTGTCGCGTGAACCCTGTGAGTAAGCATTCGGAGGGGCAGCCAATCCCACGCTCCTCCAAGTGCATCCCGGGCCACGCCATCTTCTACCCCAGCTCCCAGCCCGGGGTGCCCCCTAGTGGGGGCGCGGGGAGGGCTCGGGTGGGGGAAGGCGGGGTGTGATGTGGGGTGGGGGTGGAGTAGAGGTGGGGTGGGCTGCGGCTGGGGTGCAGGTGCGAGTGGAGATGGGGTGGTGGTGGGGTGTGTGGGGGGGATGAAATGTCGGGGTGGAGGTTTAAGTGGGGGGGTGGGAATGAGGACGGGGTGGGGACAGGAGTGAGGGTGTGACTGTGGGGCGGGCAGGGATAAGGAAACGGGTGGGAGCTGGGGCTAGGGTAGGAGTTGGGGGTGTGTGGGGGTGGGAGTGGGATGGGGTGGGAAGGCAGTGGGGGCATGGCATGGCCAGATGGAATATAGGGGGTTGGGGTGTGTGGGAGTGGGATGAAGTGTGTGGGAGTGGGATGGGTGGGGGCATGAGTGTGAGTGTGGGGGTGGAGCTGGGTGGGAGTGGGTGTGGGCGGATATGTGGGCGGGGCGGGGAGTGGGCATGGGGGTATGTGTGGGCTGGGGGGAGTGGGCGTGGGGGGATGTGTGGGCTGGGGGAGTGGGCGTGGGGGGATGTGGAGGCTGTGTAGGGTGGGAAGGGAACATGTGTAGCGCTGGGATGGGGGAGTGGGTGTAGGGGGCTGTGTGGGACTCGGGTTGGGGACTGGGGTGGGGGCTGTGTAGGGTGGGGGTGGGAGGCTGTGCGAGGCTGGGGTGCGTGTGGGGGGGCTATGTGGCGATGGGAGGCTGTGCCGGGGTGGGGGGTGCAAGGCTGTGCAGGGTGTGGGAGACTGTGTGGAGCTGGCTTCGCAGCGCTCACCTTCAGCACCAGGAGCTGGAGCATCCTCCTGGCGCCGGAGGGCAGATGGGCCCCCTCGCCCTGGAAGTCCCCTGCCGTCACGGGCGAGGCTGGCCGCGTCCGCCCCCGCCAGGCCCCCGCCGCGAGTGCTTTCCTTCCCTCCACGTTTAGCGCCTCGGCCCCCCGTGGCAGGTGCCCCACACTCCTCGTCCCCAGAAGCCCTTGCGGACCCCGGGGTCTGCCCGAGGCAACGCGCTCCGTCCTAGCAGTGACACAGCCCCTCGCTCGGGGCTCCCTGCCTGCCTGGCCTCGGGCCTCCCGCACCGACCGGATGCCCGCGCACGCCCGAGCAGGCCTTAAGGCGTCGTAGACCACGTGGGCCACCCAACCGCCCAACAACGCCCTGCACAGCGCCACGCGGTGGCCGGGAGGACTGATGGGCCGAGGCCCCTGGAGGCCCGGCTTGGGGTAGCGTGATTCGCTCATTTGCCGCTGGCAGGAACCCCCAGGCCCCAGGGACACTCGCCTGTTCCTGGGAGAGATAGAGGGGCCACGTGCGGCTGAGTCCGTTGGAAACCACCTTTGCAAAATTGTAACTGAGGAAATTGTGATGGTGAAAGAAATCAGACCTAACCAACTCCATCTTGCTTCTAATTTAAGCTGTCCTTGTTTATGCCTGGGCGGAAGCCCGACTAACTTTGGGAAGGAATTCAGTCCATGGTTTGACTCTGAAACAAAATTGATAAAAGCCTGTGAACCCTGAAAATGTGAGACAGGTGTCAGTTCATTCAGAGAGTTTATTTTACCGGCAGGGCGAGGTGGCTCAGACCTGTAATGCCAGCACTTTGGGAGGCCGAGGCGTGCGGATCACCTGATAAGGGTAGGAGCTGGAGACTAGCATCGTCAACATGGTGAAACCCCGTCTCTACTAAAAATAGAAAAATTAGCCAGGCATGGTGGCCCATGTCTGGAATCCCAGTTACCTGGGAGGCCGAGGCAGGAGAATCGCTTGAACCTGGGAGGCGGAGGTTTCAGTGAGCTGAGATCGGGCCACGGCACCCCAGCCTGGGGGACAGAGCGAGGCTCTGTCCCAAAAAATAAAAATAAAAAAATTCACCAAGGTTGAGGACATGCGCCCCTGACACAGGAAGTCCTAATGACATTTGCCAGAGGTGGTCGGGGCACAGCTTGTGTTAAAGTTGGAGGGTGTCCAGGTTCTTGGTGTCTTGAAGAAAGAATTTGACAAAACGCACACACAAAGCAAGGAAGGAATGAAGGGTTTTATTGAAAAAGTATACTCCACAGCGTGGAAGCGGACCTGAGCATAGGGGCTCAAAGTCCCCGTTACAGAATTTTCGTGAATTTAAATACTCTCTGCTTGGAGTATGCCTGATGTAAATGAAGACGGTGAAGTAAAGTTATGAAGTCATTTGCTGGGTGTATGCCCTATGGAGACGATATTTCCCGTTATAGCTGAAGTGTGAATCGGCCTTATGTTCCCTACCTCCAGACCCTATTTTCCTGCCTCACTTGGTTTTATACATTTTAGGGAAGCATGAGACAACAATCCTTGGATCAGCTCAGTGGATCAGCTGGCACCACCCACACCGATAATCTGCCTCAACCTGTTCTGCCATCCCAACCAGGAACAGACAACAGCAAGAAAAACTCGGACAACCTCTGATTCCATCTTCAACCTGGCCAATCAGCACTCCCCACTTCCCAAGCTCCTGGCCGCCCAATTGTCTTTAAAACCTCTGTTCCTTGAATGCTGGGAGAGATTGATTTGAGTAATAATGAAACTCCAGTCTCCCGCACAGCCGGCTCTGCATGAATTACTTTCTCCATTGCAATTCCCTGTCTTGATAAATTGGCTCTGTCTAGGCAGTGGGCAAGGTGAACCCATTAAGTGGTTACAAGTTCATCATTTTATTTTCAAAGAGACAGGGTATGGCTCTGTTGCCCACACTGAAGTGCAGTGGCACAATCATGGCTCACTGCAGCCTTGAATTCCTGGGCTCAGTTGATCCTCCAGCTTCAGCCTCTCAAGTAGCTGGGACTACAGGCACGCACCACCACGCCTGGAAAATTTTTTAATTTTTTTGTAGAGATGGGGTCTCACTGTGTTGCCCAGGCTGGTCTCGAACTCCTGGGCTCACGCCATCCTTCCACCTCAGCCTCCTGAGCAGCAAGGATTACAGGCATGAACCACCATGCCAGGCCCTCAGTTGGTCCTTGTTGCCTGCCAGGGGGCCCCTGTCTTCCTGCTTTCTCTAGGCCAGCCCACACCCATTAAATGCTGTGAGCTGGAAGCCCTGGTGGTAAGGAAGAGTCCTGGTCAGCCACAAATCCCTGGGTCTTCGTGGACTCCTGGCAACATTTCCACTTGATGTGCACCTTCTGGAAAGGTTCCTGGTCCTGGGTTTCTTCCCAGCTGCCCTTCAACTGGCAGGGCTCTCCGAGTCAAAATGAGTTAATTTGCTAGTAAGGGAACCAGCAAGATGTCAAAAGACTGCAATAGTTGGAGAGAGCATGGAAATTGTGGAATTACATATTTGGGGAACAGTAAGCATGCAGTTCTATAAGAAAACTGGATTGCACGAGGTCCCACAGATAACATGCACTTAAACTCTCAGGCAGGATGGTTGGAGAGGAAAGGTGTGTAGCTGCCAGTCGGGAGAAAAACACAGCTGCAAGTGCATGATGTTCACCTGTTCCTGAAATTAGGTTGACAAGGCCTCACCTCCAATCAAGGCACCTGGTATAGCCAACTCACCTGAAAGCTCAAGACCTCGCCAAAAAGAGATGGAAAATGACGGGACCTGATTTAAACAGGAGGTCCTGGCAGGGCGAGGTGGCTCAGGCCTGTAATCCCAGCACTTTGGGAGGCCGAGGTGGGTGGACCACTTGAGGTCAGGAGTTCGAGACCAGCCTGGCTAATACGGTGAAGCCCTGTCTCTACTAAAAATACAAAAATTAGCCAGGCATGGTGACCGGCACCTGTAATTCCAGCTACACAGGAGGCTGAGGCAGGAGAATCACTTGAAGCAAGGAGGCAGAGGTCACAGTGAGCAGAGATCATGCCACTGCATTCCAGCCTGGGCAACACAGTGAGACTCCATCTCAAAAAATATATATAATAAAATAAAATAAACAGGAAGTCTTGTAGCCAAGTGCAGTGACATGTGCCTGTAGTCTCAGCTACTTGGGAGGGTGAGATGGGAGGATCCCTTGCCAGGAGTTGGAGCCCAGCCTTGGCAACATAGCAAGACCCCGTCTTAAACAGAAAGTCCCAAAACAGTTCCCAGTCCACAAAGATGAATAATATAGACTTCTCCCAGTTCTTGGTTTGGAGAGACCCTTTTTTCTTTGACTAGATTCTGTGCTACTGTATGGTATTTCCCAATCGTTTTACAACACGGCTCACAGAAAATGGAAATATTTGTATATTACACTCCCATAGTCAAAACACTCACTGCCCTGGGGCTCCAGTCACCCAGTCTCCCCAAGGTTGAAAGGGGTCCGCATTTATACTGTAACCTGCCCTCCTCCAACCCTGGCGCTAGCAGAAAACACTTTTTTTTTTTTTTTTTTTTTGAGATGGAGTCTCGCTCTGTGGCCCAGGCTGGAGTGCAGTGGCTGGATCTCAGCTCACTGCAAGCTCCGCCTCCCGGGTTCACGCCATTCTCCTGCCTCAGCCTCCCAAGTAGCTGGGACTACAGGCGCCCGCCACCTCGCCCGGCTAGTTTTTTGTATTTTTTAGTAGAGATGGGGTTTCACCATGTTAGCCAGGATGGTCTTGATCTCCTGACCTCGTGATCCGCCCATCTCGGCCTCCCAAAATGCTGGGATTACAGGCTTGAGCCACCGCGCCTGGCCAGAAAACACTTTTTTAAAGATGCTTCCTTTTTCTTTGCCCTGTCTCACGGTGCTGATTTTTTTATTTTTTTATTTTTTTTGAGACAGGGTCTTGCTCTGTTGCCCAGGCTGGTGTGGAGTGGCGCAATCTTATCACTACTTACTGCAGCCTCTATCTCCTGGGTTCAAGTGATCTTTCCACCTCAGTCTCCTGAGGAGATGAAATTCTAGGGGTGCACCACTATACCCAGCGGTTTTTTTTTTTTTTTTCTTTTGAGACAGTCTCGCTCTGTTGCTCAGGTTGGAGTGCAGTGGTACAATCTTGGCTCACTGCAACCTCCACCTCCTGGGTTCAAGCGATTCTTCACCTCAGCCTCCCAAGTAGCTGGGACTACAGCCATGTGCCACCACACCCAGCTAATTTTTGTATTTTTAGTAGAGACGGGGTTTACTATATTGACCAAGCTGGTTTCAAACTCCTGACCTTGTGATCCACCCACCTCAGCCTCCCAAAGTGCTGACATTACAGGTGTAAGCCACCATGCCCAGGCCACCCCGCTAATTTTGAATGTTTTTTATAGAGACGTGGTCTCCCTATGTCGCCTAGGCAGGTCTTGAACACCTGGGCTCAAATGATTCTTCTACCTTGGCCTCCCAAAGTGTTGGGATGACAGCTGTGAGCCGCCATGCCCTGCTGAATTTTGTTTTTAACTTTAAAAATATTTCTGGCCCAGCACAGTGGCTCACATCTGTAATCCCAGCACTTTGGGAGGCTGAGGCAGGCGGATCACTTGAGGTCAGGAGTTCAAAACCAGCCTGGTCAAATGGTGAAACCCTGTCTCTACTAAAAGTACAAAAATTAGCCAGGTGTGGTGGTTCACTCCTGTAATCCCAGCTACCTGGGAGGCTGAGGCAGGAGAATCATTTGAACCTAGGAGGCAAAGGTTGCAGTGAGCCAAGATCGTACCACTGCACTCTAGCCTGGGCAACGAAGTGAGAATGTGTCTCAAAAAAAGAAAAAAAAGGAAAAGAAAAGAAAAGAAAAACTGTGTGTCATAAATGCCATCAACATCAGCAATCTGAGTTCTAAAACAGTATTAATTTTTCAGCTCATATTATTTGGGGTTACGGGGTATGGGCAAGGTACTGCTATAGGTATGAGGTCATGTGACAAGTCTCCCAAAAGGAATTCTTGGAAGGAGACAAGGTTCATTCAGATTAAAAACAACAACATACAGGCCAGGCGCAGTGGCTCACGCCTGTAATCCCAGCACTCTGGGAGGCTGAGGTAGGTGGACCACTTGAGGTCAGAAGTTCAAGACCAGCCTGGCCAACACGGTGAAGCCCTGTCTCTGCTAAAAATACAACCATTAGCCAGGCGCAATGGCACGTGCCTGTAATCTCAGCTACTCAGAAGGCTGAGGCAGGAGAATCGCTTGAACCCAAGAGGCAGAGGTTGCAGTGAGCCGAAAGCATGCCACTGCACTCCAGCCTGGACAACAATGTGAGACTCCATCTCAAAAAAACAAAACAAAACAAAACAAAACAAAGCATACATGAGGGAAACGTGGTGTGAAAACGATCTTTTCTATGAAGAAAAACCAGTCATATTACTTTATGATGACATCTTCTAATATCACCCACTGAGCCATGGCAACTCCAGTGAAGAGGGAGTTGGCCGTGGCACTAACCAGCTGCATTTCTGTTTTCTCACTGGCAAAATCATGGTGTTCACTGAGGTCCCTTCTAGCAGCAACATTCTAGTAAACTTTGAGAGTCAAAAGACAAAGCAAGGTGGGCATGGTGGCTCAGGCCTATGATCCTGGGCACCTTGGGAGGCTGAGGCGGGCGGATCACCTGAGGTCAGGAGTTCAAGACCAACCTGGCCAACATGGTGAAACTCCATCTCTACTAAAAATACAAAAACTAGCTGGGTGTGGTTGCAGGTGCCTATAGTCACAGCTACTTGGGAGGCTGAGGCACGAGAATTGCTTGAACTCAGGAGGTGGAGGTTGCAGTGAACTGAGATTGTACCACTGCACTCCAGCCTGGGCAGCAGAGTGAGACTCTATCTCAAAAAACAAATCAAAAGACAACAATAATTTTTGTAGACTTTGTTTTTGTTTTTTTGAGACAGAGTTTTCCTCTTGTCACCCAGACTGGAGTGCAATCTGGGCTCACTGCAACCTCCGCCTCCTGGGTTCAAGAGATTCTCCTGCCTCAGCCTCCCAAGTAGCTGGAATTACAGGCATGTGCCAGCATGCCTGGCTAGTTTTTTGTATTGTTAGGAGACAGGGTTTCACCATGTTGACCAGGCTGGTCTTGAACTCCTGACCTCAGGTGATCCGCTCACTTCAGCCTCCCAAAATGCTGGGATTATAGGCATGAGCCACTGCATGCAGCCAACTTTGTTTTTTTTTTTTTTTTCAATTGAACATAATTTCCCATTTTTGTAGATCCAAAAGGCAGACAGAATAATAGTATTTGTGGTTCTCAAAATTTACATATTGGAACCATTTATTGAAAAAAAAAAGATTTTACTTTAGATTGCGTATCTCACCCTTGGTCAGGTAATTCTTTGTTGTGGGTGGTGAGACTGCAGGTTGTTCAATTGCATTCCTGGCCTCTCCCCACTAGATGGTAGTAGCATACTCCCCCACCCCACCCACTCTGCCCACAGTTTCAACAACCAAAAATGTTTCCAGACATAGCCAAATGTTCCCTAGGGCACAAGTGCCCAGGCTGAGGACCACAGCGCTAGATATAGTTGTCTAATCCGGATTAAATCATACATATAAACTTTATTCATCATTGTCTTTATGTTATAGTAGGAAAACTAAGGCATTTCATAAAATATGAAATCAGTTGTACAATGCATGATACAGTCAAAGATCTGGACATGGAATTGGTGTCTTAACTATCATTTCCCACCTTTAATCAATAAACATTCTTCCCTTTAAAGATGATGAAAAATTACTCATATTAAATACAGTAAAAATAAACATCATTAATCAAATACTACATTTCTAACCTCTTTACCTTCATGAACACTGTGGAAACAAACTGATGGTTTTTCTTATGGCTTTATGTTTCTTTAAAATACTAACTAGGCCAGGTGTGGCGGCTCATGCCTGTAATCTCAGCACTTTGCGAGGCCGAGGTGGGCGGATCACCTGAGGTCAGGAGTTCGAGACCAGCCTGGCCAACATGGCGAAACCCTGTTTCCACTAAAAATACAAAATTTAGTGGGACATGGTGGCACACGCCTGTAGTCCCAGCTACTCAGGAGGCTAAGGCATGAGAATCGCTGGAACCTGGGAGGCAGAGGTTGCAGTGAACCAAGATTGGGCCACTGTACTCCAGCCTGGGTTCTGGGCAAGTGTAAGACTCTGTCTCAAAAAAAAAAAAAAAAAAAGTCCGGGTGTGGTAGCTCACGCCTGTAATCCCAGCACTTTGAGAGGCCAAAGTGGGCAGATCACGAGGTCAGGAGATGAAGACCATCCTGGCTAACACGGTGAAACCCCGTCTCTACTAAAAATACAAAAACAATTAGCCAGGCATGGTGGTGGGCACCTGTAGTCCCAGCTACTCGGGAGGCTAAGGCAGGAGAATGGCATGAATCCGTGAGGCAGAGCTTGCAGTGAGCCGAGATTATGCCACTGCACTCCAGCCTGGGTGACAGAGCAAGACTCTGTCTCAGAAAAAAAAAAAAAATAGAAAAGAAAAAAGAAATACTGAATTGCAATAACTTTTATAGGCACAAACTTCCTTAAGTTTCAAGCAAATGAAATTCAACCCTCATTATTCATGAGGACTTCAAGTAGGCCATTTTACCAACAAGCTTGAGGACCCTACAAATGGCTCTTACTTACTACAGAGTTCTTAGGATAAACGTGCTTATGCTTTGACTGAACAGTCACATGGATATCATAAAGGTGGCGATTGTGTATCACTATCCGGTGAAATTGCTTGCCTTCCTTCATGATTTCCTCAGTCTTTTTTTCAGTAGACATAAGATTTTCCAAAAAGTCTGAATCTTCTAAATATAGCTCATCACCTGAAAAAGGATAAAATTTGATTTTATTTTTAAATACAATATTATTTTTCACCATGGCAGAAGGGATAAAAATTTAATTCCATCGAGTGTTATTTTATAAATCACTCCGATATATTAGTGACATACAAATCAGTATTTATTTTGATCTATTTAATATGTCTAGAACTGAGATAGTTGTTAAATCATTATTTATTTTGATCTGTTTAATATGTTTGGAACTGAGATAATTGTTAACTAATCTAATTCTATGAGCTTACTTCAATTTCTTTATTGTGTTTTTTTGGTCTTTTTTTGGTGTTTTTTTTTGAGACGGAGTCTCACTGTTGCCCAGGCTAGCGTGCAGTGGCGCGATCTCAGCTCCACCTCCTGGGCTCAAGCTATTCTCATGCCTCAGTCTCCCAAGTAGCTGGGATTCCAGGTGCCTGCCACCATGCCTGGCTAATCTTTGTATTGTTAGTAGAGACAGGTTTCGCCGTATTTACCAGGCTGGTCTCAAATTTCTGATCTCAAATGATTCACCCACCTCAGCCTCTCAACGTGCTGGGATTACAGGCCTGACTACTGCACCTGTCCTCTTTCTTGTGTTTTTAATATCCCCTCACAACGCCCCAGTCAAGAGTTTTCTTTGGGCTCATAAACATCTGTGACTGGTATGTTTCCACTGTGAATTGTAACTGTTTTACTAGTTTATGACTCTCTAAGATTGACCTTGATATCCATATACTTTTGGTATTTCAAAGTGGGCTGTTCTTAACATCTTTGGGTTATTTTAGAAAAATTACATCAAAACTGCTAAACTGGTCAGACACGGTGGCTCATGCCTGTAATCCTAGCGCTTTGGGAGGCCGAGGCAGGCAGATCATGAGGTCAGGAGATCAAGACCATCCTGGCTAACACGGTGAAACCCCGTCTCTACTAAAAAATACAAAAAATTAGCTGGGCATGGCGGCGGGCGCCTGTAGTCCCATTTACTCGGGAGGCGGAGGCAGGAGAATGGTGTGAACCTGGGAGGCGGAGCTTGCAGTGAGCCGAGATCACGCCACTGCACTCTAGCCTGGGCGACTGCACTCCAGTCTGGGCAACAGAGTGAGACTCTGTCTCAAACAAACAAACAAAAAAACTACTAAATTTCCCCCATGTAGGTTGAGTAACAAATCTTTTTTTTGAGACACAGTTTTGCTCTTGTTGCCCAGGCTGGAGTGCAATGGCGCAATCTCACCTCACTGCAACCTCCGCCTGCCGGGTTCAAGCGATTCTCCTGCCTCAGCCTCCCAAGTAGCTGGGATTACAGGCATGTGCCACCATGTCCAGCTAATTTTGTATTATTAGTAGAAACGGGGTTTCTCTGTGTTGGTCAGTCTGGTCTCGAACTCCCGACCTCAGGTGATCCACCTGCTTTGGCCTCCTAAAGTGCTCAGATTACAGGCATGAGCCACCACGCCTAGCCTTTTTTTTTTTTTTTTTTTTTTGACAGAGAGTCTTGCTCTGTCGCCCAGGTTGGAGTGCAGTGGCACAATCTTGGCTCACTGCAACCTCCATCTCGTGGGTTTAAGCAATTCTCCTGCCTCAGCCTCCTGAGGAGCTGGGATTACAGGCGTGTGCAACCACACCTGGCTGATTTGTTTTTTTGTGTGTATTTTCAGTTGAGATAGAGTTAACATTTTTATTTTATTCATAATTTCATAATTCATAGTTTCAATTGAAATTACATTCAATTGAAAAAAAACAAACTTGGCTGGGTGCAGTGCTCAAGCCTATAATCCCAGAATTTGGAGAGGTTGAAGCAGGTGGATCACCTGAGGTAAGGAGTTCAAGACCAGCCTGGCTAACATGGTGAAACCCTGTCTCTATTAATAATACAAAAAAATTGGCCAGGTGTGGTGGCACACGCCTGTAATTCCAGCTACTCAGGAGGCTAAGGCAGGAGTATTGCTTGAAACCAGGAAGCAAAGGTTGCAGTGAGCCCAGATTGCACTCCAGCCTGGGTGACAAGAGCAAAACTGCCTCAAAAAAAAAAAAAAAAAAAAAAGCTCCCTAATTCAAATTAGATGACAACTTACAAGTTCTCGTAATTCAAACTTAAAATGCAAAAAAGTGAGAAATCGGCCAGGCGCGGTGGCTCATGACTATAATCCCAGCACTTTGGGAGGCCAAGGTGGGTGGATCACAAGGTCAGGAGTTCAAGACCAGCCTGGCCAAGATGATGAAACCCCATCTCTACTAAAAAAAAAAAGAATACAAAAATTAGCCGGGCTTGGTGGCGGGCACCTGTAATCCCAACTACTCCGGAGGCTGAGGCAGAGAATCGCTTGAACCTGGGAGGCGGAGGTTGCAGTGAGTCAAGATCGTGCCACTGCACTCCAGTCTGGGTGACAGAGGGAGACTGCCTCAAAAAAAGAAAAAGTGAGAAATGACATGAGAAAGACCTTTGTCAATGTCTAGGAAATATATTAATATAAATGTATGTGTATGTATATGACATTATGCAGAATTTCTGGTTATAATAATATGGATATTTTATAGGCTTTGATCTTACTTAGCTAATACCTGTAGACTACAAAACACAGACTGTAATTCCTGTCTCTATGTTGGGCAATACTGCCATGCAGCCCAGGGCACTGAATGTGAACACTAACCAAAGCACTGATGCTTCACTGGCTTACCTGGTAAAAGATGGACCATCCCATCGGCAGTTACCAAGATGATAGGCAGCCACCTTTCCAGTCCTTCTAATGCACGACCCAAACAAAATTTGTGCAAGTCAGAGAAAGAGGCAAAGTTTGCAAGTCTTCTCACTTCGTAGAACTGTGGTGGTGCCAACCAAATTTCTTTTGATAAGAAACTTTCAGTTGCCTCCGATGGAGATGACCACTGTGAAAGACAAAGGCAGGGTTTCCTAAGGTTTACACCATAGATAATGTGAGACTTGAGATAGTCACATCTGTACCTAAGGTAGAACTGAATGTGTAAAATGAATTCATTAACGCACCCTGTGAGATCCCTCCAAGACAACATGAAAAGATTCAGTGAAGAAAGCTGAGTTGATCCTCTTAAGAGGTTGCTTACTGGGACACTGATCCTCAGAACTAGTAAATAAACCAGGGCAGACCGCCGAGGCTTGACCTGGGAGAGCTGTTCAGACTAAGAGGTGGGAGATGCAGAGAGGGGAAGGTGGTTCTGGTCCCTGCTGAAAGAAGAAAGACTCCAAAGGGTAAACTCATCACAGTAGATTGAGAATTTGGTGCCTGTTCATTCCTCCAGGAAATGGGTACTTGGCTAGATCCTGAGGATATAATGATGAACACCACAAAGCTCTCCTAAGCCCTATGGGGACTTCAGCAACCAAAATGCTTTGTGATGTGGTGATGTGTGCCACATGGTACAACGGCAGTGAAGCATCAGGAGCAACAGCAGCTTTCAGGAAGTCACCTGGCATGACTCAGCCTACAGTCAAGAGAGTAATAACTTGGTAGGGTTTCAGCCAGGCAGTGTTTGCCCAGTAAACTTCAGTGGCTTCATTCTGCTGTCCTTCCTGAGCCTTCTTTCCATAGACATTTAGATAAAAGGAGCTGATTCAATGGATACGGAATAACCTCAAAGGTTTTTGTTTTTGTTTTTGTTTTGAGATGGAGTCTTGCTCTGTCGCCCAGGCTGGAGAGCAGTGGTGCGATCTCGGCTCACTGCAAGCTCCACCTCCTGGGTTCACGCCATTCTCCTGCCTCAGCCTCCCGAGTAGGTGGGACTACAGGTGCCTGCCACCTCGCCCAGCTAATTTTTTGTATTTTCAGTAGAGACAGGGTTTCACTGTGTTAGCCAGGATGGTCTCAATCTCCTGACCTCGTGATCCACCTGCCTCGGCCTCCCAAAGTGCTGGGATTACAGGTCTGATTTTTTTTTTTTTTTGACCGAGTCTCGCTCTGTCGCCCAGGCTGGAGTGCAGTAGCGCAATCTCGGCTCACTGCAATCTCTACTTCCCGGGTTCAAGCAATTCTCTGCCTGAGCCTCCCGAGTAGCTGAGACTACAGGCACCCGCCACCATCCTGGCTCATTTTTGTATCTTTAGTAGAGATGGCATTTCACCATCTTGTCCAGGCTGGTCTTGAAATCCTGACTTTGTGACCCACTCACCTCAGCCTCCCAAAGTGCTGGGATTACAGGTGCGAGCCACCGTGCCCGGCCATACGGTTGTTCTTTAGTTGGTTTACTAAATATCCACTTATACACCTAGGATAAACTGATTCTTACCCCCAAAGGATTTGGAATTGCTTTCTGCTTTAGATGGCTGTAGGTCAAAGGTTTGCAAGCTCGTACATGCTTAAACATTGACGGAGAAGCCTATGAAGCCTTCACATTCCCGGGGCCCTGCTATGGTGCCCAGCAATCTATGAGTTCAGTGAGTCCGCTAATCATTCTGCAGTTGGCCAAAACGGCATTTAAAAAACAGAGCTCTGGGCCTCAAAGGACCACCCAATCTATGTGATTTCCAAGGCAACCGTATGAGTTCAGTGATAACAATGAAGACAAAGTTAATCCAACCTGTTCAGGTGAGTCCAGACCACAGGTTACAATACCATATCACTTACTGATTACTTCTTACTAGTAAAGCAGTGTACAAAATGCAGTGCTTTCCTGCTGAGTGCAGTGGCTCACGCCTGTAATCCCAGCCACCTGGGAGGCTACAACGGGAGGTGAGTCCTACCATGGCCAGGGTTACTGCTTAAAGGGAATTCCCAGGCTGTGACCCAAGGAGCAAGAGACTAATCAGAGCCTGGGATTTTCACTGACTTGAGACACAGCTTGGATTTTGGGAAGCCCACACAGCAGAATTTGGGAAGCAGCATACAGTAGTATCTCCCTGGGAAAGCAAGAGAGATACTTTCCCAGATCCCTAGGGGATGCATGAAATTAAGGAAGTGCTAAGCCTTATACAAACTATGCTCTTCCTACACATACACACCTATGATAAAGTTTAATTGATGAATTAGGCCCAGTAAGACATTAACAATAACTTATTATTATTATTTTGAGATGGAGTCTCGCTTTTGTTACCCAGGCTGGAGTGCAATGGCATGATCTCTGCTCACGGCAAACTCCGCCTCCCGGGTTCAAGCGATTCTCCTGTCTCAGCCTCCCGAGTAGCTGGGATGACAGGCATGTGCCACCACGCCCAGCTAATTTTGTATTTTTAGTAGAGATGGGGTTTATTCCTGTTGGTCAGGCTGGTCTCGAACTCCCGACCTCCGGTGATCTGCCCGCCTCAGTCCCCCAAGGGGTTGGGAATACAGGTATGATCCACCGTGCTCAGCCAACAATAACTTATAATAAACTAGAACAATGATAGCAATTCCTGTAATAAAAGTTAGTGAATGTGGTCTTTCTCTGTCTCCAAATATCTTAATATTTTCAGACCTTGGTTGATTGAGGGTAACTCAAACCATGGAAAGAGAAACCAAGGATAAAGCTGTACCTGAGAGGAAAGACCTCCAGAGTAGAGCTCTAGAAATCTGTGTAGGGTGCACTTGAATCTTCACTCAACACTTATCCATGTATGCATAAGGTGAAACCACGTGAGACCAGGAAAGAATGATGCCTCTTTTTTTTTTTTCCTATGATTAGTATTTTACTTTACTGACCACTGTATACACAAGGAGAGAATGATTTCTGAAGAAATAACAATTACCTGAGAGCTTTAAGATTAAACTCCCAGAGCTCACCTGGGGCCAAGGATTATTGGAATTCCTTCCAATCACAGTGGAGAGATCATGTTGAACATAAGCAGCACTCAAGTAGACCTTATAAGGGTCACACATTTAGAAGTGCAGCTAATGGCCAGGCGCAGTGGCTCACGCCTGTAATCCCAGCACTTTGGGAGGCTAAGGTGGGTGGATCACCTGAGGTCCGGAGTTCAAGACCAGCCTGGCCAACATGCTGAAACCCCGACTCTACTAAAAATATAAAAATTAGCCAGGCATGGTGGCACATGCCTGCAATCCCAATTACTTGGGAGGCTGAGGCACAAGAATCACTTGAACCAGGGAGGTGGAGGTTGCAGTGAGCCAAGATCACGCCACTGCACTCCAGCCTGGGCGGCAGAGTGAGAATATGTCTCAAAAAAAAAAAAAGTGCAGCTAAATTAGCTCTAGAATACAAGCTACTATAGGCCTATGCTAACATCATTTAAAATCAGTTAAAATTAAACCTCAAGACAATTAAGGTAATTTGCAATCACTTAACTGCTTGCTAGGAAATGTCCAGTACTCTCTCTCTCTCTTTTTTTTTTTTTTTTTTTTTTTTTTTGAGACAGAGTCTTGCTCTGTCACCCAGGCTGGAGTGCAGTGCCGTGATCTCATCTCACTACAACCTCTGCCTCCTGGGTTCAAGTGATTCTCCTGCCTCAGCCTCCCAAGTAGCTAGGACTACAGGCGCCCACGACCACGACTGGCTAATTTTTTGGGTATTTTTAGTAGAAACGGGGTTTCACCATGTTGGCAAGTCTGGTCTTGAACTGACCTCGCGATCCACCCACCTTGGCCTCCCAAAGTGCTAGAATTACAGGCATGAGCCACTGCACCCAGCCAAGGTCCAATATATATATATATTTTTTTGACGAAGTCTTACTCTTGTCCCCCAGGCTGGAGTGCGATGGCATGATCTCAGCTTACTGCAACCTCTGCCTCCCAGGTTCAAGCAATTCTTCTGCCTTGGCCCCCCAAGTAGCTGGGATTACAGTCACCTGCCACCACACCCAGCTAATTTTTGTATTTTTACTTGAGACGGGGTTTCACTATGTTGGCCAGGCTGGTCTAGAACTCCTGACCTCAGGTGATCCACCCACCTTGGCCTCCCAAAGTGCTGGGATTACAGGCGTGAACCACCACGCCTGGCCCAAAGTCCAATGCTCTTTAAAGGAATACGACAAGATCCAGCACTCAACAACACAAAGTCACAATATCCAACATTCAATAAAAACTGCAAGACATGATGAAGCGGGAAAACATTATCCAAAACTAGAAAAAAAATAAGTCAACAAAAACAGACCCAGAAATTATAGCAATGATTAAGTTAGCAGAAAAGGGCATTAAAAATAATGCTGTAAGTATGTTCCACTGGTTTAAAGATACAAAGGAAAACATCAACATGATGAAAGAAATAAAAAATATTACCTGCAAGAGACTAGGCATGGTGGCTCACGCCTGTAATTCCAGTACTTTGGGAGGCTGAGGCAGGCAGATCATGAGATCAGGAGTTCAAGACCAGCCTGATCAACATGGTGAAACCCCGTCTCTACTAAAAATACAAAAATTAGCTGGGTGTGGTGGCACGTGCCTGTAATCCCAGCTATTCAGGAGGCTGAGGCAGAAGAATTGCTTGAATCTGGGAGGCGGAGGTTGCAGTGAGCCAAGATCGCACCATTGCACTCCAGCCTGGGTGGCAGAGCAAGACCATCTCAAAAAAAAAAAAAACAATTACCTGCAAGAGTGGTAACAGACCTCTCACAAGAAATTTATGCAAACTAGCAAACAAGGGAGCAATATTTTTAGGTACATAAAGAAAAAAACTATCAACCTAGAATTTTATACCTAGCCAAAGTATCTTTTAAAAACAAAGGCAAAAGCAAGCAAAAGTTAGAGGACTCATTGTCACAGTATCTATGCTACAAGAAATATTAGAGAAACTTCTTTAGGCAGAAGGATACTAGAGATAGATTTAGAGCTACACAAAGGAATAAAGAGTGCTAAAAATAGTAAATATGTGGCTGGGCATGGTGGCTCACGCCTGTGATCTCAGCACTTTGGGAGGCCCAGCTGGGTGGATCACCTGAGGTCAGAAGTTCGAGACCAGCCTGGCCAACACGGTGAATCCTCGTCTCTACTAAAAATACAAAAAGTAGCTAGGTGTGGTGGTGGGTGCATGTAATCCCAGCTACTCAGGAGGCTGAGGCAGGATAATCGCTTAAACCAGAGAGGCGGAGGTTGTGGTGAGCCAAGATCGTGCCACTGCACTCCAGCCTGGGTGACAGAGTAAGACTCTGTCTCAAAAAAAAAAAAAAAAAAAAAAAAAGGCTGGGCACAGTGGCCCACGCCTGTGATCCCAGCATTTTGGGAGGCTGAGGCAGGTGGATCACCTGAGGTCAGGAGTTCAAGACCAGCCTGACCAACATGGAGAAATCCCGTCTCTACTAAAAACACAAAATTAGCCAGTCATGGTGGGTGCATGCTTGTAATTCCAGCTACTTGGGAGGCTGAGGCAGGAGAATCATTTGAACCCAGGAGGCAGAGGTTGTGGTAAGCCGAGATGGCACCATTGCACTGCTGCCTGGGGAACAAGAACGAAACTCTGTCTCGGAAAAAAAAGGTAAATATGCAGGTAAACATAAGACATTTTTTCTCATTAAAACTGATGGTCTAGGCTGGGCGGGGTGGCTGATGCCTGTAATCTCAGTACTTTGAGAGGCCGAGGTGGGTGGATGACCTGAGGTCGGAAGTTTGAGACCAGCCTGACCAACATGGAGAAACCCCGTTTCTACTAAAAATACAAAATTAGCTGGGCGTGGTGGCATATGCCTGTAATCCCAGCTACAAGGGAGGCTGAGGCAGGAGAATAGCTTGAACCTGGGAGGTGGAGGGTGCGGTGAGCCAAGATCGTGCCATTGCATTCCAGCCTGGGTGAGAAGAGTGAACCCTATCTTAAAAAAAAAAAAAAAAAAAAAAAAGATTGATGGTCTAAAGCAAAAATAATCAGAGTGTATTATAGAGTTTATAATAAAAGTCAAATGTATGACAACAATAGCATAAAGGATAGGAGAGAAAAAACAAGTATACTATTGCAAGGTTCTAACTCTGTAAATGAAATGAAAAATGTATATTGCAAATTTTAGAGCAACTACAAAGAGACATAGTTAGTAAGTTAATAATGGAAATAAAACGGTCATAAGAAAAACAGTACAAATAGATGGGGAAAAAATGAGCAGTAAGATGTTAGATTTGAATCTAACCTTATTGACGATAACAAATATAAATAAACACTCCAACTAAAAAGCAAAACTTTTTATATCGGATAAAAAACAAGACTATATGCTGCCTACAAGAAACACACTTTTTTCTCTTTTTTTAGGGATGGAGTATCACACTGTCACCCAGGCTGGAGTGCAGTGGCATGATATTGGCCCACTGCTACCTCTGCCTCCTGAGTTCAAGCAATTCTCCTGTCTCTACCTGTATGAGGGTTCAGTCAGGCTGGTGGGAAAAAATTTAGTTATACTAGCCAGAAGCCCTCCTGGAAGGCCTGAGAGTTTGCATAACTTCAGTAACAGATCTGGCTGAAGGCAGCCTAGTCCACTTACCGTTAGTTAAATAAATTAAAGTAGGCCAGGTGCGGTGGCTCACGCCTGTAATTCCAACACTTTGGGAAGCCAAGGCGGGTGGATCACAAGGTCAGGAGATCGAGAGCATCCTGGCTAACATGGTGAAACCCCATCTCTACTAAAAATACACACACACACACAAATTAGCCAGGCATGGTGGCAGGCGCCTGTACTCCCAGCTACTCCGGAGGCTGAGGCAGAAGAATGGTGTGAACCCGGGAGACGGAGCTTGCAGTGAGCCAAGATTGTGCCACTGCACTCCAGCCTGGGCAGCAGAGCGAAACTCTGTCTCAAAAAAATTAATTAATTAAAGTAGATACAAAGGAATGTGGGGAGTTTATCTAACTAGCTTGTTTACTCATGTGGTCCTAAGACTAACCTTTGATCTACCACAGGTGCTTAATTGCTTTCTATTTGGGATGTCTACAAGGTCAATTACCCTCTAGTGTTGTTGACTCAAGCCTTTGTCAATTAATCTTTACTGAATAAATGGCTGGTCAAAGTTGAGGTCGCAACTGTTTACAGCACTCTCCTGGGAGTCTGTAAGTAGGCCTAATGCTCAGCCAGAATGGTAAAGCAGAATATCTGTATCAGTGCACGTTATTCATCCACCGTTGGGTCAGGGTCTGTGGGACAGACCCCCGCACACCCGGATAAGTTTTGTATTTTTAGTATAGACAGGGTTTCGCTACGTTGCTGGGCTGGTCTCAAACTCCTGAACTCAGGTGATCAGCCCTCCTCGGCCTCCCAAAGTGTTGGGATTATAGGTGTAAGCCACTGCACCCAGTCAGAAACACACTTTAAATAATAAAGACACAGATAGCTTAAAAGGATGGAAAATATACTAACATGAATCAAAAGAAAGTCAGAGTGACTATATTAATATCAAACAGAGTAAATTTCAGATTTCAGAATAAAGATTATAACCAGGAATAAAGAATGATATTTCATAATCATCAAAGAGTTAAACCATGAACTTTTAAAAGTCTTAAATGTGGATACAGTCAGTACCTTCCATGGGAGCTTCAAAATACATGAAGCCAAATCTGATAGAACTAAAAGGTGAAAAAGACAACTCCACAATTATTAGTTGAAGATTTCTGCCTTCCTCAGCACCTGATGAAACAAGAAAATGATATAGAAGACCTGCAAGACTGGCCAGGCACAGTGGCTCACGCCTGTAATTCCAGCACTTTGGGAGGCCCAGGCAGGTGGATCACCTGAGGTCAGGAGTTCACGACCAGCCTGACCAACCCAGTGAAACCCCCGTCTCTACTAAAAATACAAAAATTAGCTAGGCATGGTGGTGGGCGCCTGTAATCCCAGCTGCTCAGGAGACTGAGGCAGGAGAATCACTTGAACCCAGGAGGCAGAGGTTTCAGTGAGCCGAGATCAGGCCACTGCACTCCAGCCTGGGTGACAGGGCAAGACTCCATTTCAAAAAAAAAAAAAAAAAAACAAACCTGCAAGATGCTATGAACAACTCAACCTAATTTGACATTTTTACAAAAATACCAACCAACAGCAGAATACGTATTTTCTCAGGTGCAAAGGGAACATTCACCAAAACAGACTATATTCATGGCCTTAAAACAAATCTTAATAATTTTTTTTTTTTTTTGAGACGGTCTCTGTTGTCCAGGCTGAAGTGCAGTGGTGTGATCATGGCTTACTACAGCCTCAACCTCCCAGGCTCAAGTGATCCTCCCACCCACCTCAGCTCCCTCAGTAATGGGAACCACAGGCATGTACCACCATGCCCAGCTAATGTTTAATTTTTTTGGTAGATATGAGGTCTTAGTATGTTACAGTCCAGGCAGGTCTTGAGTTCTTGAGCTCAATCGATCCTCTGGCCTTGTTCTCCCAAAATGCTGAGATTACAGGTGTCAGTCACTGTATTGGTCAATAAATTTTAAAAGATTGAAACTGGCCAGGCACAGTAGCTTATGCCAATAATCCCCAAGAATTTGGGAGGCTGAAGCCGGATGGTCATTTGAGGCCAGGAGTTCAAGACCTGCCTAAGCAACATAGCAAGAGCTAGTCTCTACAAACAATAAAACAATTAGCCAAGCATGGTTGCATGTTCCTATGGGCCCAGCTACCTGGGAAGCTGAGACTGGAGAATCACTTGAGCCCAGAATTGAGGCCAGCTGGACTTCCTGGGTTGAGTGGAGACTTGGAGAACTTTTCTGTTTAGCTAAAGGTTTGTAAATGCACCAATCGGCACTCTGTAAAAACGCACCAATCAGTGCTCTGTGTCTAGCTAAAGATTTGTAAAAGCACCAATCAGCACTCTGTAAAAATGCACCAATCAGTGCTCTGTCTAGCTAATGGTTTGTAAGCGCACCAATCAGTGCTGTGTCTAGCTAAAGGTTTGTAAATGCACCAATCAGCACTCTGTAAAAATGCACCAATTAGTGCTCTGTGTCTAGCTAAAGGTTTGTAAATGCACCAATCTGTACTCTGTAAAAATGCACCAATCAGTGCTCTGTGTCTAGCTAAAGGTTTGTAAACACACCAATGAGCACTCTGCAAAAACGGACCAATGAGCACTCTGTAAAATGGACCAATCAGTGCTCTGTAAAATGGACCAATCAGCAGGATATGGGCGGGGCCAAATAGGAGGAAAAAAGGGTGGCCACCCCTGCCAGCAGCGAGCAACCTGCGCAGGTCCCCTTCCATGCTGTGGAAGCTTTGTTCTTTTGCTCTTTGCAATAAATCTTGCTGCTGCTCACTCTTTGGGTCTGCAGTATCTTTATGAGCTGTAACACTGCCTGCAAAGGTCTGCAGCTTCTCTCCTGAAGTCAGCGAGACCACGAACCCACTGGAAGGAAGAAACTCCAGACGCATCTGAACATCTGAATGAACAAACTCCAGACACACCATCTTTAAGAACTGTAACACTCACCGCAAAGGTTTGCGGCTTCATACTTGAAGTCAGCGAGACCAAGAACCCACTGGAAGGAACCAATTCTGGACGCATTTTGGCGACCACGAAGGGACTATCACCTATGGCCAAGTGGTGAGTACCATTGGATCCCGTTCACTTGCTATTCTGTCCTATTTTTCCTTAGAATTCGGGGGCTAAATACCGGGCACGCCTGTTGGCCAGTTAAAAGTGACTAGTGCAGCCAATGGACTAAAGACACAGGTGTCAGCCTTCCTGGGAAAGCGCTCTCTAACAACCCCCGACTCAGAGTTGGGAGGGTTGGTTTGCCTGGAACCAACTTCCACTTTTCCTGTACTTCTGGGCTGAGCGGAGGGTCCACAGAGAGGAAAGCCATTCAGCTCCAGGGTCCCAACAACAAGTTGGTTAACCCTGCAGTCATGAGTGGAACTCTCAAAGTCATGTCGCCTAAGCGAGACTCGCCCATCTCTCCTATCTATCCTGACCCTTGCCTCCTGGGTCTCAACGCCTGTCAGACAAACTTCCTCTCACCTCTCTTCTCTGAGGCTAGTCCCACTTCTAAAAACCACTCCCTGTCTCTGGTGCTTTTCTAGTTTCTCCTTTAAGAATGATTTCTAGGCCGGGTGCGGTGGCTCAAGCCTGTAATCCCAGCACTTTGGGAGGCCGAGACGGGCGGATCACAAGGTCAGGAGATCCAGACCATCCTGGCTAATCCGGTGAAACCCCATCTCTACTAAAAAAAATACAAAAAACTAGCCAGGCGAGGTGGCGGGCGCCTGTAGTCCCAGCTACTCCGGAGGCTGAGGCAGGAGAATGGCGTGAACCCGGGAGGCGGAGCTTGCAGTGAGCTGAGATCCGGCCACTGCACTCCAGCCTGGGCGACAGAGTGAGACTCCGTCTCCAAAAAAAAAAAAAAAAAAAGAATGATTTCTAGTATAAACTTCAGGACTCTGTTGCCTTCTTTAGACACCCGGGCTCACCAATCAGAAAGACATAATTTTTGCCCAAAGCCCCGTCATGGGGTGTGACTATCTGGAATTTTAGGATCTCTCCTCAGACAAAAAAGCCTAACAAAAGCTATTCCTGAAGCTAGAATATGGGGAGCCTCAGAAATTGTATCCTTCCTATTCTAAGTGGGGACAAAAGGCGTCACTCTTCCAACTCTGGAGATCCCTTCCCTCCCTCAGGGTATGGCCCTCCACTTTGTTTTTGGGGCACGACATCTTTATAGGACAGGGGTAAAGTTCCAATACTAACAGGAGAATGCTTAGGACTCTAACAGGTTCTTGATAATGCGTTGGTAAGGGCCACTAAATCCGATTTTTCTCGCTTTGTGGTCTAGGAGGACAGGCAAGGGTGCAGGTTTTCGAGAATGCGTCGGTAAGGGCCACTAAATCCGACCTTCCTCAGTCCTCCTTGTGGTCTAGGAGGAGAACTAGTGTTTCTGCCGCTGCGTCGGTGAGCACAACTATTCCGATCAGCAGGGTCCAGGGACCGTTGCAGGTTCTTGGGCAGGGGAGACAAAAACAAACCAAAATCTTGGGTGGTTTTGTCTTTCACATGGGAAACACTCAGGCACCAACAGCCTCACCCTTGAAATGCATTCTAAGCCATTGGTACCAATTTGACCCACAAACCCTGAAAAAGAGGTGCCTCATTTTTTTCTGCACTATGGCCTGGCTCCAATATTCTCTCTCTGATGGGGAAAAATGGCCACCTGAGGGAAGTATAACAATACTATCCTGCAGCTTGACCTTCTGTAACAGGGAAGGCAAATGGAGTGAAATACCCTATGTCCAGGCTTTCTTTTCACTGAAGAATACACCACTATGCAAAGCTTGCAATTTACATCCCACAGGAGGACCTCCCAGCTTACCCCCATATCCTAGCCTCCCTATAGCTACCCTTCCTATTAATGATAAGCCTCCTTTAATACCCCCTGCCCAGAAGGAAATGAGCAAAGAAATCTCCCGAAGACCACAAAAACCCCCAGGCCATCGGTTATGTGCCCTTCAAGCTGTAGGGGAAGGGGAACTTGGTCCAAACTCGGGTACATGTCCCGTTCTCCCTCTCTGATTTAAAGCAGATCAAAGCAGACCTTGAGAAGCATTTGGATGATCCTAATAGGTACATAGATGTCCTACAGGGTCCAGGGCAAACCTTCGATCTCACTTGGAGAGATGTCATGCTATTGTTAGATTAAACCCTGGCCTTTAATGAAAAGAATGTGGCTTTAGCTGCAGCCCAAGAGTTTGGAGATACTGGTATCTTAGTCAAGGAAATGATAGAATGACAGCCAAAGAAACGGATAAATTCACTACCAGTCAGCAAGCCGTCCCCAGTATGGATCCCCACTGGGACCTTGACTCAGATCGTGGGGACTGGAGTCGTAAACATCTGTTGACCTGTGTTCTAGAAGGACTAAGGAGAATTAGGAAAAAGCCCATGAATTATTCAATGATGTCCACCATAACTCAGGGAAAGGAAGAAAATCCTTCTGCCTTCCTCGAGCAGCTAGGGGAGGCCTTAAGAAAATATACTCCTCTGTCACCCAACTCATTTGACGGTCATTTGATCCTAAAAGATAAGTTTATTACCCAATCAGCCACAGATATCAAGAGAAAGCTCCAAAAGTGAGCCCTGGGCCCTGAACAAAATCTGGAGGCATTATTAAACCTGGTGACCTCAGTGTTCTATAATAGGGACCAAGAGGAACAGGCCCAAAAGGCAAAGCGAGATCAGAGAAAGGCCGCAGTCTTAGTCATGGCCCTCAGACAAACAAACCTTGGTGGTTCAGAGAGGACAGAAAATGGAGCAGGCCAATCACCCGGTAGGGCTTGGTATCCGTGTGGTTTACAAGGACACTTTTTTAAAAAAAATTGTCCTATGAGAAACAAGCTGCCCCCTCACCCATGTCCACTACACCGAGGCAATCACTGGAAGGCACACTGTCCCAGAGGACAAAGGTTCTCTGGGACAGAAGCCGCCAACCAGATGATGCAACAACAGGACTGAGGGTGCCTGGGTCAAGCACCAGCTGATGTCATCACTCTCACTGAGCCCCGGCTATGTATAACCATTGAGGGCCAGGAAATTGACTTCCTCCTGGACACCGGCAGGGCCTTCTCAGTGTTAATCTCCTGTCCTGGATGACTGTCCTCAAGGTCTGTTACCATCCGAAGAATCCTGGGACAGCCTGTAACCATGTATTTCTCCCACCTCCTCAGTTGTAACTGGGAGACTTTGCTCTTTTCACATGCCTTTTCTTATTATGCCTGAAAGTCCCACACCCTTATTAGGGAGGGATATATTAGCCGAAGCTGGAGCTATTATCTACATGGATATGGGGAACAAGTTAACCACTTGTCCCCTGCTTGAGGAGGGAATCAACCCTGAAGTCTGGGCATTGGAAGGAACAAACTCAAGCTCCAGCCTTAAGCCTTCCCACAGGACAAAACTTTTCTTTAAACGTCACTGAGAGAGCAGGAATAGCTCTTGGGGTCCTTCACTCAGACTCGTGGGACAACCCTACAGCCAGTGGCATACCTAAGTAAGGATACTGATATAGTAGCAAAAGTCTGGCCTCACTGTTTACAGGTAGCTGTGGCAGTGGCTGTCTTAGTGTCAGAGGCTATCAAAACAATATAAGGAAAGGATCTCACTGTCTGGACTACTCATGATGTAAATGGCATACTAGGTGCCAAAGGAGGTTTATGGCTATCAGACAACCACCTGCTTAGATATCAGGTGCTACTCCTTGAGGGACTGGTGCTTCAAGTGCATACGTGTGAGGCCCTCAGCCCTGCCGCTTTTCTCCCAGAGGATGGGGAGCCGGTCAAGCATGGCTGCCAACAGGTTGTAGTCCAGACTTATGCCGCCCAAGAGGATCTCTTAGAAGTCCCCTTAGCTAATCCAGACCTTAACCTATATACCGATGGAAGTTCATTTGTGGAAAATGGGATACGAAGGGCAGGTTATGCCATGATTAGTGATGTAACCGTACTTGAAAGTAAGCCTCTTCCCCCAAGGGACCAGTGCCCAGTTAGCAGAACTAGTGGCACTTAACTGAGCCTTAGAACTGGGAAAGGGAAAAAATATAAATGTGTATACAGATAGCAAGTATGCTTATCTAATCCTACATGCCCATGCTGCAATATGGAAAGAAAGGGAGTTCATAACCTCTGGGGGAACCTCCATTAAATACCACGAGGAAATCATGGAGTTATTGCACTCAGTGCAAAAATCCAAGGAGGTGGCAGTCTTACACTGCCAAAGCCATCAAAAAGGGGAAGGAGAGGGGAGCATAGCAGCATAAGCAGCTGGCAGAGGCAGGAAAAGAGCAGCAGAGAGAGAGAGAGAGAGAGACAAAGACAGAAGGAAAGAGAGGAAGAGACAAAGTTAAAGAGAGAAGGAAAGAGGAAGAGACAAAGGAGTCAGAGAGAAAGAGAAGTAGTAAAGAAATAACAGTGTACCCTATTCCTTTAAAAGCTGGGGTAAATTTAAAACCTATAATTCACACCTGTAATGCCAGCACTTTGGGAGGCCAAGGCTGACAGATCACAAGGTCAGGAGTTCGAGACCAACTTGGCCAACATGGTGAAACCCCATCTCTACTAAAAATACAAAAATTAGCTGGGGGTGGTGGTGGGCGCCTATAATTCCAGCTACTTGGGAGGCTGAGGCAGGAGAATTGCTTGAACCCAGGAGGCAGAGGTTGCAGTAAGCCTAGACTGCGCCACTGCACTCCAGCCTGGGTGACAGGGAAGACTCCGTCTCCAAAAAAAAAAAAAGTAAAAATATAAAACCTATAATTGATGATTGAAGGTCTTCTCTGTAACCCTATAACACTCCAATACCACCTTGTTGTCAGTGTAAACAAGGGCATAGCCTGAAAACACTGAGGCCACTGACAACCCGTAGCCTTCCTATCAAAAATCCTTAACCCAGCAGGTTTCCTAACAGGGGATCTAAATCTGAAGGTCTGACTAGACGTAGGAGGAACTCCCTTCAGGACAGGATGATAGATGTTTCCTCCCAGGCGATTAAGGAAAAAGACATAATGGGTATTCAGTAAGTGATCAGGAAACTCTTACAGAAGCAGAGTTAGGAAAATTGCCTAACAATTGGTCTGCTCAAAGATGCGAGCTGTCTGCACTTAGCCAAACCTTAAAGTACTTACAGAATCAGAAAGGAGCCATCTATACCAATTTTAAGTTAATATGGACTGAACGAGGTCTTATTAAGAGCAAATAATAATTGAAATCCCAAACTTAACAAGGTTTTCAACAAAAGTAACGTTTGCTAAAAGTTAACAGTGTAACATATATTATCCTAACTTCTAATCTTATGGAAATCAGACCCTATCAGTGCCCCTCAAAGCTCAAGTCCTTCAGCGCAGGGCCATACAACTAATACCCCATGTATATAGGGTTAGAAATGGCCACTGCTACAGGAACCAGAATAGCCAGTTTATCTACTTCATTATCCTACTACCACACACTCTCAAAGGACTGCTCAGACAATTTGCAAGAAATAATAAAATCTATCCAGTAAGGATAGTAACTGCAATCCCACATAGACTCTGGCAACAGTGACTCTCCAAAACCCCCGAGGCCTAGACCTCCTCACTGCTGAGAGAGGAGGACTTTGCGCCGCCTTAGGGGAAGAGTGTTGCTTTTACACTAACAAGTCAGGGATAGTGCCAGGTGCCGCCCGGCATTTACAGGAAAAGGCTTCTGAAATCAGACAATGCCCTTCAAACTCTTATACCAACCTCTGGAGATGGGCAACATGGCTTCTCCCCTTTCTACCTCCTGTGACAGCCATCTTACTATTACTTGCCTTCGGGCCCTGTATTTTTAACCTCAGGCCCTGTATTTTTAACCTCCTTGTCAAATTTGTTTCCTCTAGAATAGAAGCCATCAAACTACAGATGGTCTTACAAACAGAACCCCAAATGAGCTCAACTAACAACTTCAACCAAGGACCCCTGGACCGACCTGCTGGCCCTTTCACTGGCCTAGAGAGTGCCCCTCTGGAGGACACTACAACTGCAGGGCACTTTCTTTGCCCCATCCAGCAGGAAGTAGCTAGAGCAGTCATCGCCCAATTCCCAACAGCAGCTGGGGTGTCCTGTTTAGAGGGGGATTGAGAGGTAAAGCCAGTTGAACTTCCTGGGTTGAGTGGGGACTTGGAGAACTTTTCTGTCTAGCTAAAGGTTTGTAAATGCACCAATCAGCACTCTGTAAAAACGGACCAATTAGTGCTCTGTGTCTAGCTAAAGGTTTGTAAATGCACCAATCAGTACTATGTAAAAACACACCAATCAGCGCTCTGTCTAGCTAAAGATTTGTAAATGCACTAATCAGTACTCTGTAAAAAGGGACCAATCAGTGCTCTATAAAATGGATCAATCAGCAGGATGTGGGCAGGGTCAAATAAGGGAATAAAAGCTGGTGCCCCTGCCGCACCCCCCCATCCCAGCCAGCAGCAGTCAACCGCTGGGGTCACCTTCCATGCTGTGGGAGCTTTGTTCTTTCGCTTTTTGCAATAAATCTTCCTGCTGCTCACTCCTTGGGTCTGCACTAATTTTATGAGCTGTAATACTGACCACAAAGGTCTGCAGCTTCACTCCTAAAGTCAGCAAGACCACGAACCCACCAGGAGGAACAAACAACTCCAGGTACGCCACCTTTAAGAACTGTAACACTCACTGCGAAGGTCTGTGGCTTCACTCCTGAAGTCAGCAAGACCATGAACCCCCTGGAAGGAAGAAACTCCAGACACATCTGAACTTCTGAAGGACCAAACTCTAGACACACCATCTTTAAGAAATGTAACACTCACCGTGAGGGTCTGCAGCTTTATTGTTAGAGTCAGCGAGACCAAGAACCCACAGGAAACAACCAATTCTGGACACACCAGGAGCTGGAGACCAGCCCGGGTGTGCAACACAGAGAGACAAGACCCCCATTTGTACCAAAAATAAATAAAAATAGGAAGACTGAAATCATACTAAGTCTGTTCTCGAAGAAAACCAAATTAAACGGCTGTGGAGATGAACTACTTCTACACATGTACAAGTGCTTAGGACAGGGGTTCTCCGCTGGAGGAACCACGTGGAGAGACAGGCTGCAGGCCTTGAGACCCCAAAGCCTAGGAAAGCAGAGCTTCACCAAGAGCATGGCTTTAGTCTGCAGGTGTGAGGGTTTCCTGCCCGTCCAAGCGTTCCTGGCTACTGTCTCTGGGCTCCGCCTATGCAAGTGTCCCTGGGAGGCCTGGGCCACCAGAAGGGGTCCTCCCTCTCACATCCCTGCGGTCCCCAGCAAAGCCATGAGCAGGCCCTACCTGGTAGCCCACCACCTCCGCCAAGTCGGGGTAGACAGGCGGTGGCTCGCGCAGGCAGCACAGGAAGAAGGCCGTGTCGAAGCGGCGAGTGGCGCTGCGCGAGAAAGGGGTGAGCCATGCACTCCAGTTGTGCAGCGCCCAGATGTCGGGCGTGCAGTCGAGGTGGGCGCACAGCCGCAGGAAGTGGCGCGGGTCGCGGCGCACGCGGGCGCGCCAGGCTGCCAGGCCCGGGGGCGGCTCCAGGGCGAGGCCGGGCCCTGGTGCTGGGCCAGGCGGGGAACTCCTGGGCCGCAGCAGCAGCACGCCCGCCTCCTCGAAGGCCTCGCGCACGGCGCAGATGCGGAAGGCTACGTCCTCAGGCAGCGCCCGAGTGTTGTCGGCGTTGCTGTCACCGGTGTGGGGCAGCGACGGGAAAGCCGCCTGGCTGAATGGCGCTGGGCCCAGGCCAAAGTCTGGCGGCCCATGGTGCGGCGCGAAGAGGCCCAGCCAGTCCGCCGAGCGGTCGGCTGCGTCCAGCACTCCGCCCGGGAAGACGTGCGCGCCCGGCATGAAGCCTTGGTGCGGGGAGCGCTGCAGCAGCAGCAGCCGGAAGCCCTCGGCGGGCGGCGGGCGCGACGGCGGGGTGGCAGTCTCTGGGCGCGTCCAGGCTGCCGCCAGGACGATGCTGGCCGCCCGCCGCCATCGGCTGGGGCCCGGCCGCAGGGAGCTGCTCATGGCGCGCGGTTACCCGGATCCGATTCTGGCGCGGCCGGAGCTCCTCGGCAGGTGGCCCGGCCCTGCAGGGACCCCAGCACCCCCGGCGGCCTCGCGGGACTTGAGGGCGAGCGTCCGGAGCTGGGTGAACCTGGGCATTTGGTCGGCACCTGCACTGGCGCCTGCCTGTGGGAGGGACAACTGAGCAGGCACCGCCTTGAGTGCGGTGGGGCCCAGCTAGGGTACTCTCGCGGGACAATGGGTGTGACGGCAGCCAGCGAGCGTTTTGTCATTCACAGCTGCCTGAAAGGAGGATCGCAGTATTCCCACGCAGGAAGCTTGGACCAAGAGCAGGAATGCTTAAGGCCGCATATGACTTGCCATGGTGAAAAACAGGGTGCAAACCCAGGCCTGATGACATCCACCCCACTAAAAGCTCAGGACTAGGACTTTCTCCTTTAAACAAGGATCCACATGTGGGTGTTCCCTGTGGAAGAGGAAGAGAGGACATTCGAAGGGCAGAAGTCTGACCTTTGCAAGCACACATGAACCACACCAATGAGAAATGAATGGATGAGCCAGATGCCAAATTATAAATTTCCTACTGCACAGCTTCAATGTGAAAGGTACTCCCAGAGTCATTTCTCTCGTGTTCTGGTTACCTTTTATTGTCAGGGCGCCTGGGGACAGCCTTAGGTGTCTTAGGACATTTGACGAGTTCCACTTTGATGGGAGATGTTTAATCTGGGCCTCCACATGGAGATTTCTCTCCACCTTTTTAGTGTCTAGAAGACTCCCACCTTCAATAGCAGGATTGTGATCTTTTGAAAAGCCTGTGTAAATTTGACTCTTTTATAATTCCTTGTCAGTCACCAACAGCTTCTGCCATAATTGCTATTATAATTGGGTTACACGTTTGTTACATTTTTGGATGAAATACACTATACTCCTGCCGACCCTCACAAGCCATCATTTTAATGTGGGTTGTTTCCTGGGTAGAATCCACAGATGACATTGTCAATATTTAGGGTTTTGTTGTTTGTTTGTTTTAAGAGACCTGGTCTCTGGCCAGGCGCTGTGGCTCACACCTGTAATCCCAGCACTTTGGGAGGCCGAGGCGGGCGGATCACCTGAGGCCAGGACTTCGACACTAGCGTGGCCAAAATGTCAAAACCCTGTCTCTACTAAAAATACAAAAATTAGTTGGGTGTGGTGGCCCGCACCTATAGTTGCAGCTACTCGGGAGGCTGAGGCAGGAGAATCACTTGAATCTGGGCGGAGGTTGCAGTGAGCCAAGATCGTGCCACTGCATTCTGGCATGGGTGACAGAGCAAGACTCTGCCTCAAAAAAATAAATAAAATAAAAATACGGAGCAAGGGAGAGAAAGAAATTAAGGTACTCAGGTGATTAAAGTAACATGTCTTCAATACTAGGAGTAATAATAATCCCAGGGGATAATAATATTAGTAGTTACTAAGTACACTGTGTCTGAGGCACTAGGAACTTTATAAGTATAGTGTGAGTTGTGTAATTCTTACAAAACCCCATGAAGTGGAAACAGTTATCACCATTTTACAGACGACTAACCATTTATGGAGGGATTAAGAATCTTAAGAACATAGTACTCCCTTCACGGTAAAATAACACCATGGTTTTGTGGGTGAATGTGTGTGTTTCAACATCAGCTGCTTTTCACAGAAGCTGATTACTCATGAGTGAGATGACCAAGTCCTGGGTGCATAGCAAAATAAGAGAAACTGAACCTTTTTTTCTTTTTGAGGGGGAGTCTGGCTCTCTCACCAGGCTGGAGTGCAGTGGTGTGATCTCAGCTTACTGCAATATCTGCCTCTTGGGTTCAAGCAATTCTCCTGCCTCAGCCTCTGGAGTAGCTGGGATTGCAGGTGCGTGCTACCACGCCTCACTAATTTTTGTATTTTTAGTAGAGACAAGGTTTCATCATGTTGGCCAGACTGGTCTCAAACTCCAGACCTCAAGTGATCTACCTACCTCAGCCTCCCAAAGTGCTGGGATTACAGGTGTGAGCCACCACACCTGGCAGAAACTGGACCTTTACCAACACAGAACGGTGTCCAAAATGTGCACACTGCCATGACTGTCATACGTGGGGCTCTGAGATGACACAATTAACAGTTTACAGATCCAGAGATCACATCATATAAACTCAGTTATCTGAACTGTAGCCAAGAAACAGTACAGAACCAAAGAACTATCCATGAGCATTCAAAGAGATACAGATATCATATTCAAATCTAAAGTGCTCTGCTCACAGGACAAATTAATTTGTGGATATGTTATTTACCTAATGCTGTTAACAAATTACTCAAAAACTTGGTAACTTAAATCAGTAAGCACTTATTGTCCAGGCATGGTGGGTAATGCCTGTAACCCTAACACTTTGGGAGGCCAAGGCGGGAGGATAACTTGAGGCCAGGAATTCAAGACCAGCCTGGGAAATACAGCGAGACCCCACCTCTTAAAAAAAGAAAATTAGCGGCCAGGCGAGGTGGCTCACGCCTGTAATCCCAGCACTTTGGGAGGCCAAGGTGGGCGGATCACAGGTCAGGTGATCGAGACCATTCTGGCTAACACGGTGAAACCCTGTCTCTACTAAAAATACAAAAAAGCTGGGCGTGGTGGCGGGTGACTGTAGTCCCAGCTACTCGGGAGGCTGAGGCAGGAGAATGGTGAGAACCCAGGAGGCAGAGCTTGCAGTGAGCCGAGATTGTGCCACTGCACTCCAGCCTGGGCGACAGAGTGAGACTCTGTCTCAAAAAAAAAAAAAAAAAGAAAATTAGCTGGGTGTGGTATCACATGCCTATAGTCCCAGCTACTCAAGAGGCTGAGATGGGAGGATCACTTGAGCCCAGGAGTTGGAGGCTGCAGTGAGCCATGATCACGCCACTGTACTCTGACCTGGGCGACAGAGCAAGACTCTGCCTCGAAATAAAAAAAAAAGAGGCAGGGTGCAGTGACTCACACCTGTAATCCCAGCACTTTGGGAGGCCAAGGCCGATGGATCACCTGAGGTCAGGAGTTTGAGACCAGCCTGGCTAACATGGTGAAACCCCATCTCTACTAAAAATACAAACAAAAATGTACCTGCGTGTGGTGGCAGGTGCCTGTAATCCCAGCTACTCAGGAGGCTGAGGCAGGAGAACCGCTTGAACCCAGGAGGCGGAGGTTACGGTGAGCTGAGATAGTACTACTGCACTCCAGCCTGGGTGACAGAGCAAGACTCCGTCTCAAAAACAAAAACAGAACAAAAAACAAGAAAAACAAACAAAAAACAATGGACATTGATTATCCCACCGTTTCTGTTGATCAGGGATTAGGGACCACCTCCATGTGGTGATCCTAACTCAGTATCTCCCATGAGGTTGTGATCAGCATGTCAGCCAGGGCTTGTCCAGCACTGGGAGATCCAGTTCCTCAATGGCTCACTCACATGACTGTTGGCAGGGGGCCTAGTTCCTTATTGCATGGATCTTTCCGTAGGGTTGATTCAATGTCTTCAGGACTTGGTGGGTAAACTTCTCCCACAAAGAGTGATCCATGAGAGAGGAAGAAACTATGATGTCTTTTAGGACTTAGCCTCAAAAGTTACACTTCAGGCCGGGCACAGTGGCTCACAACTGTAATCGCAACACTTTGGGAGACTGAGGCGGGTGGACGACCTGAGGTCAGAAGTTTGAGACCAACCTGGCCAACATAGTGAAACCCTGTCTCTACTGAAAATATAAACCAATTAGCCAGGTGTGATGGTGCGTACTTGTAATCCCAGCTACTTGGGAGGCTGAGGCAGGAGAATTGCTTGAACCCGGGAGGCGGAGGTAGCAGTGAGCTGAGATCACGCCACTGCCCTCTAGCCTGGACAAGAGTGAAAACTCTGTCTTAAAAATAAAAAAAAAAAGAAAAGAAAAGAAAAAAAAAAAAAAGAAGTTACACTCCATTATTTCCACAGTATCCTAGCGTTACACTGGTTAGCTCTATGCAATGTGAGAGGGAGGAAATACCAGGAGACGGGGAAGTCACCTTGGAGGCTGGCTCTAAAGGAACGTCCAAGACCTGGTAATTTATACAGAAAAGAGATTGTTTGGCTTACAGTTCTGCAGGCTGTACAAGAACCATAGTGCCAGCATCTCCTCCTGGTGAGGCTTCAGGAAGCTTCCAGTCATGACAGAAGGCAAGAGGGGGCGGCATGTCATTGGCGAGAGGGAGCAAGAGAGATGCCAGGCTGTTTTAAACAACCAGCTCTTGCATGAACTAATAGAGCAAGAACTCCCTCATTACCGTGGGGAAGGCACCAAGCCCTTCATGAGGGATCCGCCCCCGTGACCCAGACATCTCCTGCTAGGCCTAAGTCCAGCATTGGGGATCACACTTCAACATGAGATTTGGAGGGTGCAAGTATCCAAACCATATCACTACCACAGTGGATTAAAAAAAAATGAAGCCATCTAAGCATTAGAAGAAAACAGATAACTTCTGTATAACCTTTGATTTGAAATCTAGAGGCAATAAAGAATTGATCAATTGTACTCTCTGTCCGTATATATAACTTTATTATGACAAGAAACACCATCAGCAAAGTATAAGATAAATGATCCACTGGAAAATTATCTGCAACGTCCGTCACAAAGGATAAGAGTTGAGGAAAAATGGAGAAGAAAAACCCTACAACTGTGTAGAAAAAAGGGCAAGAGATATGAAAAGACAATTCACAGTAGTGATTTAGTGAAAGTCGCACAACCAGCAAATAGAGGAATCTGTCTCCAAACTGGCCAGCATGTTCTCAGAGTGCCCTGCCCTGTTCTGCCTGTGGCACGGTGCCAGCTGCTCAGGCCTGGCTGTGGGTGTGCACACAGCCATCCCTGACAAGCACAGCAATTATGCTGTGCCGCTGGGTCACAAGAGATCGATCAGGTAGCTTTGTTTATGACAACAGTTGCTCACTTTCTAGCTAAAGACACTTAACTCTTTCTTCTGAGATGGAGCCGGGATCCCTCTCAGGGGCCTGTGCCCCCCCACCCCACCAAAACATTTCTATAAAGGAAAATCCTGAGTTCCTTCAAGGGAAATTCCAGGCACATAGCGAGCCCTGAAAGATAAATGAGCACTGTGATGAGCAAGAAGATAACAGTCACTTAAAATAATAGCCAAGGAGTTAGAATCCTGAGATGTGTGGTTCCCTATAGAAACTAAAGATAACATCTTGGCTAGTGCAGTGGCTCACACCTGTAATCCCAGCACTTTGGGAGGCCGAGGTGGACGGATCACCTGATACTGGGAGTTCGAGACCAGCCTGGCCGATATGGTGAAACTCCATCTCTACTAAAAATGCAAAAATTAGCTGGGTGTGGTGCACGTATAATCCCAGCTACTCGGGAGGCTGAGGCACGAGAATCGCTTGAACCCGGGAGGTGGAGGTTGCAGTGAGCTGAGCTCGTGCCGTTGCACTCCAGCCTGGGTGACAGAGCAAGACTGTCTCAAAATAAATATTTAAATAAATAAATAAACATAAAACAATAACCAAGGGAGTTAGAATCCTGAGATGTTTGGTTCCCTATAGAAATTAAAGATAGCATCTTAACATATATCCTTGAATTGTTTTTCAGAAACGCAGTCCCCTACAATGGATCCTCTGGCACAGAGATCTGAGAAGATGGGGGACTAATCTCTGACCACTGTTCTCTGTTCTAAATTTCTCCCTGAAATGCTTGGAAGGAGTCACACCCATAGGCCAGAGACAACGTTCATTTCTGCTGATCCCAAATTTTTAGGCAAAACTTCACCTCCTTCAATCACAAATCAGAATTTTTTTTTTTTTTAAGGGACAGGGTCTCACTCTGTCCCCCAGGCTGGAGTGCAGTGGCACAATCATGGCTCACTGCAGTCTCAAACTCCTAAGCTTAAGGGATCCTCCAGCTTGGCCTCCTGAGTAGCTAGGACTACAGGCTACAGGTGTGTGCCACCACATCCTGCTAATTTTTTCTTTTCTTTCTTCTTCTTTTTTTTTTTTTTTAGAAACAGTGTCTTCCTGTGTTGACCAGGCTGATCTCGAAATGTTGGCCTCAGGTGATCCACCTGCCTCGGCCTCCCACAGTGCTGGGATTACAGGCGTGAGCCACCTTACCCAGCCCACAAATCAGAAAATCTTCAAATCCACCTATGATCTCTGCGCTTCCCCTGACTCACCCCTCCCTTCAAAATGAGGTTGAGCCTTAAGCATAAGCCGCCAGATTCTCCTTGTTTGGTGCCCTGCAACTAAGCCCCTTTTCTACCACTGCAAACGTTGGTGTGGGTGTTTGGCTTTACTGAACTGGGTGAGCACACCCCAGTTTGGTGGGATAGCAATTCTTCTGTTCTAGCGATCCTCTCTAGCTATCTGTACTATAAGAGATTCCTTTTTTTTTTTTTTTTTAAGATGGAGTCTCATTCTGTTGCCCAGTTTGGAGTACAGTGGCGTGATCTTGGCTCACCGCAGCCTCAGCCTCCCAGGCTCAAGTGATCCTCCCACCTCAGCCTCCCAAGTAGCTGGGACTATAGGCGCCCACCACCACACCTGGCTAATTTTTGTATATTTAGTAGAGACGAGGTTTCTCCATGTTGGCCAGGCTGGTCTCGAACTCCTGACCTCAGGTGATCCGCCTGCCTCGGCCTCCCAAAGTGCTGGGATTACAGGCCTGAGCTGCTATGCCCAGCCAAGAGATTTCTTTGTTTGACTTACTAGAACACGTGTAATCCTGAAAGTGTAAAAAAAAAAAAAAAAAAAAAAAAAAACTTTACAAACATGTCATGTAGCTGTTTACCCAGCTTCTAGTAGGCTTTATTTCAATCTCTGGTCAACAAGCACAAACTGACTTCTGTTATTTATTACCACGTTTTTCAGTTAAAAATAAAAAAGGGGCCAGGCACAGTGGCTCACGCCTGTAATCCCAGCACTTTGGGAGGCCGAGGCAGGTGGATCATGAGGTCAGGAGATCAAGACCATCCTGGCTAACACGGTGAAACCCCGTCTCTACTGAAAATACAAACAATTAACCAGGCATGGTTGCAGGTCCCTGTAGTCCCAGCTACTCGGGAGGCTGAGGCAGAATGGTGTGAACCCGGGAGGTGGAGCTTGCAGTGAGCCGAGATTGCACCACTGCACTCCAGCGTGGGCGATAGAGCGAGACTCCATCTTAAAAATTAAATAAATAAATAAATAAATAAAAATAAAAAAGGAATAGAGTGTGATCTACAGGGCTAGCTATAAAGAGTTTACTTAAGCTTGGAGATGTGTCAGTCTCACAGGTGAGTTGGGTTAACCTGCCAAAAAAACCCAAGGTATGTCATGGAGGATACATGAGATTCACCTATGAATGAATGACCAGTAACATCTTGTACTCCAAGAATCACAGTGTAGGCTTGGCACTGTGGTTCATGCCTGTAACCCCAGCATTCTGGGAGGCCGACGTGGGCTGATCACCTGAGGTCAGGAGTTTGAGACCAGCCTGGTCAACAGGGTGAAACCCCGTCTCTACTAAAAATACAGAAATTAGCTGGGTATGGTGGCGCGGAAGAATTGCTTGAACCCAGGCGGCAGAGGTTGCAGTGAGCCAAGATTGTGCCACTGCACTCCATCCTAGGCGACAGACTTAGACTCCATCTCAAAAAAAAAAAAAAAAAAAAAAAAGAGAGAAAAGAATAAAACCTTCTTTAAAATCATTCTGAGAAATTATTTTTAGGTGGTTATTCATTTTTTTTTTTTTTTCTGAGACAGGGTCTCACTCTGTGGCCCAGGTGCAGTGATGCTGTCACAGCTCACCACAGCCTGGACACCCCCAGGCTCAAGTGGTCCTCCCACCTCGGCCTCCTGAGTAGCTGGGACTACAGCACCACAACTGGCTAATTTTTGTATGTTTTGTAGAGATAAGGTTTTGCTTTGTTGCCCAAGCTGATGTTGAACTCCTGTGCTCAACTGATCCACTTGCCTTGGCCTTGCAAAGTGCTGCAATTACAGACGTGAGCCAACGCAGCAACACCAGCCTTTATTTTTATTTTATTTTTTTGAGGAGTCTTGCTCCTGTTGCCCAAGCTAGAGTGCCGTGGCATGGTCTCGGCTCACTGCAACCTCCACCTCCTGGGTTCAAGCGATTCTCCTGCTTCAGCCTCCCAAGTAGCTGGGATTACAGGCGCCTGCCACCACATCCGGCTAATTTTTGTATTTTTAGTAGAGACAGGGTTTCACCATCTTGGCCAGGCTGGTCTTAAACTCCTGACCTCATGTGATCCACCCGCCTTGGCCTCCCAAAGTGCTGGGATTACAGGCCTGAGCCACCGCTCCCAGCATTTTTTTTTTTTTTTTTTTTTGAGACAGGGTCTCTCACTCTGTCGCCCCAGGCTAGAGTGCAGTGGCATGATTTTGGGGAAGGCTGGTCACACCACCCTAATCTTATCATGCACATGGTTTCCAATTGATCCGTGTCATCTTGTCTGCTTCTTACAGTACACGTGGCCGACAAAGAGAAGGGAAGATGAAGCCGCCATCTTCAACAGGAGTGGCACACCTGTCGGATCTATGTCTGCAGCTGGATTTTACAGGCTGCTCTTCGTTAGAAAGGAAAACTTTACGGAGGACTTCCGTGCCCTTGCTATCTGCCTAACTAAATTCTTCTTAACTCCTGTACCAGTCTCAGCCTTATTTTGCCCAGCCCCTATACAAGATGGAGTTGCTCTGGTTCAAATGCCTCTGACACAACCTTGCTCCAAAATAAACATGGGAGATGTATGTTACCTATATGTTTACCCATTGCACATGTGGTCAACCCCCCCCAAATATGTATAGCTTTACCCCAAAACCTGCTGAATATGACTTTCTTGTGTAATACAGACCCTGGGAGGCATAAAACCCAACCTGCCCTTTCCCTCTTTGAAGAGAGAGACCTTTACAAACTGATATCTCATGGTAGTTTGGATGAGAACTACAAAGTGACATGGGGGAGCTTTTTTGGGGTGATAGAAACGTTCTATATCTTCTTGGCTGTAGTAGTGTTTACATTATTGGTACATTATTGCACACCTTTAGGGTGAATTTAACTGTATTTACTTTTTTTTTTTTAAGACAGACTCTCACTCTGTTGCTCAGGCTGGAGTGCAGTGGTGCAATCTCAGCTCATTGCAACCTCCGCCTCCCTGGTTCAAGTGATTCTTGTGCCTCAGCCTCCCTAGTAGCTGGGACTACAGGCATGCACCACCACACTGGGCTAATTTTTGTATTTTTAGTAGAGACAGGGTTTCACCATGTTGGCCAGGCTAATCTCGAACTCCTGACCTCAGGTGATCCACCTGCCTCAGCCTCCCAAAGTGCTGGGACTATAGGTGTGAGCCACCACAATTGGCCTGTATTTACTTTTGTTTTGTTTGTTTTTGAGACGGAGTTTTGCTCTGTGGCCCAGGCTGGAGTGCAGTGGCATGATCTCAACTCACTGCAAGCTCTGCCTCCCAGGTTCAGGTGATTCTCCTGCCTCAGCCTCCTAAGTAGCTGGGATTCCAATTTAAACAACGGAATAATATTTTCTAGATGACAAAATTATTCAAAATTTTATTGTGAAAACAATATAATCTCGTTCAGGAAAAATCTTGAAAAGCACCATTCATAATCCTACCACTGTTAAATATTAATATATATTAATATCTTTATTTCTGTATTTCCTTGTAGATCTTTCCATATACCTAATACATACGTACAAGCAGGGGACACTCAACTTTGCTTTCTGGTACCAGCATATTAAAAGTACTCTTTAAATACATACATTTTTGAAACAGAGTCTCACTCTGTTGCCCAGGCTAGAGCACAGTGGTGTGATCTCAGCTCACTGTAACCTCTGTCTCTGGGGTTCAAGTGATTCTCGTGCCTCAGCCTCCCAAGTAGCTGGGATTATAGATGCATGCCACCATACCTGGCTAATTTTTGTATTTTTAGTAGAGATGGGGCTTCACCATGTTGGCCAGGCTGGTCTCAAACTGCTGACCTCAAGTAATCTGCTCGCCTCAGCCTCCCAAAGTGCTGGGAATTACAGGCATGAGCCACTGCACCTGGCTAGAAGTACTCTTTAAATCCTTTTGACAACTGGAGCTCTTATTTGGCTTATTTACATTGGTCTTATAAGCCTTAAAATTTTAAAATTCTCAGGCCAGTGCGGTGCTTCATATCTGTAATCCCAGCACTTTGGAGGGCCAAAGCGGGCGGATCACTCGAGATCAGGAGTTTGAGACCAGCCTGGCCAACACGGTGAAACCCCATCTCTAGCAAATACAAAAAGTATCTGGGCGTGGTGGCATGCACCTGTAATCCCAGCTACTCCAGAGGCTGAGGCACGGGAATTGCTTGAACCCGGGAGGTGGAGGCTGCAGTGAGCTGAGATCACACCACTGCACTCCAGCCTGGGTGACAGAGCAAGGCTCTGTCTGAAAAAAACAAAACAAAACAAAATTCTCAACTTAAACACCAGAGAACAAGTATGCCCAAGATCTCATGGTACTGCAATAAAAACACCCAGAATCTTCTATGGAATGAGATGAAAAATAAGTAAATGAGAAAAACATCTTTCCAGATATTATTCATCTTGTCCTCATGGAGAGAAGACTGCAACATGACCTTTGGTCAGTTCCTAACAGCCAGAAAAGACAATATTGGAAATATGACTTTGATCTGTGTTGACCATAGCCAAAGATCTTTCATATGGAGACCTATCTTCTTGGATTGCATCCTGCATTAAAATCTGAGTATAATCATATTGTGGGCTGGGCAGGGTGGCTCACACCTGTCATCCCAGCACTTTGGGAGGCTGAAGCAGGCAGATTGCTTGAGCCCAGGAGTTTGAGAACAGCCTGGGCAACATAGTGAGACCCTGTCTCTACTAGAAATACAAAAATTAGCCGGGCATGGTGGCACACGTGTGTAGTCCCAGCTACTCAGAAGGTCGAAGTAGGAGGATCACCTAAGCCCAGGAAGTAGAGGCTGTAGTAAGGAGTGATTGCGCCACTGCACCTCAGTGTGGGCAACAGGAGTGAGACTGTCTCAGAAGAAAAAAATCACATTGTGGAAAAGCACTTGGAGATTTATAATCCTGAACATCTTCTTATGTAATGAAATCTGTGAAGGGTAAATACATTGATCGGGATGTTCACTCCCACTCAAATCTCAAAAATTAAGAATATATATTTTTTAAAAAGGCCAGGTACAGTGGCTCACACCTGTAATCCCAACACTCTGGGAGGCCGAGGCAGGTGGATCACCTGAGGTCAGGAGCTTGAGACCAGCCTGGCCAACATGGTGAAATTCCGTCTCTCCTAAAAACACAAAAAATTAGCTGGGCGTGGTGGCAGGTGCCTGTAATCCCAGCTACTTGGGGAAGTTGAGGCAGGAGAATCGCTTGAACTCGGGAAGCAGAGATTGCAGTGAGCTGAGATCACACCATTGTACTCCAGCCTGGGAAACAAGAATGAAACTCCATCTCAAAGAGGCCAGGCGCGGTGGCTCAGGGAGGTGGAGGCTGCAGTGAGCCAAGATTCTGCCACTGCACTCTAGCCTGGGTGACATTGTGAGACTCCGTCTTAAAAAAAAAAAAATCAACAGTTGAGGCTGGGCACAGTGGCTCATACCTGTAATCCCAGCACTTTCAGAGGTCATGGTGGAGGATCACTTGAGGCCAGGAGTTCAAGACCAGCTTGGGCTACATAGCAAGGCCCTGTTTCTATTTTTTTTGTTGTTGTTTTATTTTTATTTAATTTTATTTTTTTCCTATTTTTTTGTTTTTTTAAATCACAAGTTGATGTCTGAATCATTGGAGGGTGCCTTTTCCCAGTAAGTTATTACTTTTAATTATGGCATACTATCCTTAATTTTTTAAATTAATAGAACTTCTAGTTTGAAACATCATTCAAAAAGTAGACAAAGTCGGGGATGGTAGGGCATGCGCCTATCATCCCAGCTACTAAGGAGGCTGAGGCAGGAGGATCGCTTGAGCCTGGGAGTTCAACACTGCAGTGACCTATGACCACACCACTGTACTCTATCCTGGGCAACAGAGCCAGACCATGTCTCTGAAGGTGAATGAATGAATGAATGAATACAACAAAATAAAACATGTCTAAAAATAAAACAAAATCAAAGAGAAGACAGGAAGTCCTGAATTCCACCTTAGATCTGATGCCACATACAAAATCAAGCTAGGCTATACCCGTGTTTCCCAGCAATAAAGCAGCTCATGCAGTTCTGAGGCTATAAAATTACTTATGGGATAGGATTCTCCCAGGCTCCAACACAAATGACAGAGCTTCCTATCTACTGTTTCCCAGAATCCAATGTTCAGGTGGCCTGGATTGCTGGGTAAAACAGACTGTTTTAATAATCAGTGGGCTTTCTTAGACTCCGACTTAGAGCCTGAATTTAAATTCTTAATCTAATTTAAATACTACCAATAAGTAGCATTTACACACATTTGCTTTTAAGCCCATCCACTAATTCTGATGTGCACTGAAATCATGATGCACTTAGTTAATTCTGATTTTGAAAATTAATTTGAAGTTTTAAAATATTTTTTATTAGTTTTTGAAACTAATATTAGACAATAACCAGCAAATGATATGATTCCATTCCATTATACACAAAAACCAACCAACTACACCAAAAAAGACAAAACAAAACCAACAAACATAGCCCATTCTTGTTTAACTGCATTCTGTTCAATGTTTTAAGCTCTAGAAGGGGAATCTTTGAGTTAATCAGGTAGGACCCTCATTTTGCAAATGAGAGACGTGAGGCACAAGAGGTCAATGACTTATTGAGGTACTTGGAGAGAGAGGCAGTGTCCTCTGCCCATCACAGCTGGCCAGGCTTTGCAGGAGGAGACGCACCCAAAAGAAATGTAGAGGCCAGTTCTACTGCATTCATTTCATGCCCTGGGGTTCCCACCCTTAAAAAGCATTCACTGCAGAACAGAGAAGTACATTGTGAAAAAGGAGTATAGCAGTTAAACATGTACCAATGTGTGTATTAAAAAGTAAAATAAAATGCAGCATTGTCAGAGTCCTCATGGAAACTAGAACTCTCTTTAACCAAAACTACTTTTTAGTCATTCAATATCACATATCTTTTATGTTGCTTACGATAAACGTTAGGTCAATCATGATATTTATGCTCTAATTTTATTTACCAAAAATATTTTTTTTCCTTGTGGGATTTAAAAGCACACATTCTTAGCTTGGGCACAGTGGCTCATGCGTGTAATCCCAGCACTTTGGGAGACAGAGCTGGGAGGATCACTTGAACCCAGGAGTTCAAGATAGCCTGGGCAACATAGGGAAACCCCATATCTACACAAAATTTTTTAAATAAGGTGGGTGTGGTGGCAAGCACCTGTAGTGCCAGCTACTCGAGAGACTCAAGTGGAAGAATCACTGAAGCCCAGGAATTCAAAGCTGCACTGAGTCACAATCTTACCACTGTACTCCAGCCTGTGTGACAGAGAGAGACCCTGTCTTAAAAACAAAAAACAACAACAACAACAAAAAAACGGCGGCTGGGAGTGGTGGCTCATGCTGGTGATCCCAGCACTTTAGGAGGCCGAGGCAAGTGGATTGCTTGAGCTCAGGTGTTCAAGACAAGTCTGGGCAACATGGTGAAACCGCGTCTCTACAAAAAAAAAAATTAGCTGGGCGCCTGTAATCCCAGCTACTTGGGAGGCTGAGGCAGGAGGATCGCTTAAGCCCAAGGGGTGGAGGTTGCCAAGGTGATCAAGGTTGTGCCACTGCACTCCAGTCTGGGTGATAGAGCCAGACTTCGTCTCAAAAAAAAAAACAAAACAAAAAAAAAACAACCGTGGCTGAAGCCTGTAATCCCAGCACTTTGGGAGGCCGAGACAGGCGGATCACGAGGTCAGGAGATTGAGACTATCCTGGCTAACACGGTGAAACCCCATCTCTACTAAAAAATACAAAAAAAAAAAACTAGCCGGGTGAGGTGGCGGGCGTCTGTAGTTCCAGCTACTCGGGAGGCTGAGGCAGGAGAATGGTGTAAACCCCGGAGGCGGAGCTTGCAGTGAGCTAAGATCCAACCACTGCACTCCAGCCTGGGCGACAGAGCGAGACTCTGCCTCAAAAAAAAAAAAAAAAAAAAAAAGAAAAGAAAAAAATCATGTGTTCTTAGAACACATAAAAATAATTTGCCAGGCATTTTTTTCTCCTACAAATATTATTTTTACTAATAACAAAAGCCCAGATCACATTCTTCTGAAATCAAAGTTTCCATGATAAAAGCCTTGACATTCCAAGTTTTTGTCTTTTCAGTGTCAGCTAACACAGTTTGAATTTTTTTGTTTTTTTTTCCTACACTTGTATCATGGTTTAAGATCATACTAAATGTTCACAGAAAATTAATGACTTATGCATCAAACATCTCTATTTAATCAGGCTTCTATTAGAAAGCAATCTCTTGCATTATATATAAAAATGAGAACAGAGATGCTAGAGAGCAGCCTATTAAACAAGGCAGAAAGTGACTTTGCTTATCGTATAGCAGAAGTTCTATTAGGCAATGTCATAACTCCAAATAATACCAAATACCCCTAATACGTAAAATTTTCAAACTCAAAGAGCTGTTTACATTAATAGATCCACAGGGTGAGTATATTTATTGTAATTCAGCTTTTTCTTTTGCAAGATCTTATCACTACTTTCAGAGAGCAGAAGACCTTCAGAATCAAGTACATATCTGATCCACATATAACTAAATACCCAAAGATAAGCCAAGTGGGTGGAAAGAGGGACAACAACAAAAACTTGTTTATCCTGCCGGGCACGGTGGTACAAGCCTGTAGTCCTAGCAATTCAGGAGGCTGAGAAAGGAGGATCACTCAGACCCAGGAGTTTGAAGTTGCAATGAGCTACATTTGCACCACTGCACTCCAGCATGGGTGACAGATTAAGACCTTGTCTCAAAAAAAAAAAAAAAAAAAAAGAGAATAACCTTGTTTGTCCCACTGCCCTCAGTGAAACACGTATCTGATGGGTTATTTCAACAATAGGTTCTGCTAAACCATTTTTTTTTTAAATTCATAAACCAAAACACAGAGGTTCCCTATCTTAGAAACAGTAGAATACCTTTAGGACTTTATTTTTAGATACACTTTCTTTCTTTCTTTTTTTTTTTTTGAGATGGAGTCTTGCTCTGTTGCCCAAGCTGGAGTGCAGTGGCACGATCTTGTTCATTGCAACCTCCACCTCCAGCATTCAAGCGACTCTCTTGCCTTAACCTCCTGAGTAGTTGGGACTACAGACATGTGCCACCATACCCAGCTAATTTTTGTATTTTTTAGTAGAGATTGGGTTTTGCTATGTTGGCCAGGCTAGTCTCAAACTCCTGGCCTCAGGTGATCCACCTGCCTTAGCTTCCCAAAGTGCTGGGATTACAGGCTTGAGTCACTGTGCAGGCCTAGGTATATTTTCCAACACAGGGTTATGAAATGTCCTAGCCTTCTCTTGCTAGAGAGAGATGAGACTCTGGGGAAGGTAACAAGAGACTCTATATGAGGGAGGAAGGGCTTAAAAATGTTCTATGTCATCTCCAAAGACACTCTGGGCAATGAGGCACAAAAGAATTTGAAGTGACCCCTATTCAGATTCACCCACACTGGGTGAAGCAGGAGGTACTTGTTATTAGTAATTGTCAGCTAAGCATGGTGTTTCACACCTATAAATCTCAGGGTTTTGGGAGGCTGAAATGGGAGGACTGCTTGAGCCTAGGAGTTTGAGACCAGCCTGGGCAACATAATAAAGGCTCCATTTCTACAAGAACTAAAAAATAAAAATATTTTTAAAATTTGCAGGGTGTGATGGTGCATGCCTGTAGTCCCAGACAGGAGGCTGAGACAGGAGGATCTCTCAAGTCCAAGAGTTTGAGGCTTCAGTGAGCTATGATTGTGCCACTGTACTCTAGCCTGGGCAACAGAGAGAGACCCAGTCTCTAAAAAAAAAAAATAGAAAGAAAGAAAAAAAGAAAAGAAAAGAAAAGAAAAGTAATTGCAAAACGTTTAATCAGCTTAAGACCTTGTGGGTCTTTTAAAAGCATGATCACAGACACAAACACAGATCCCACATTTGCCCTATCTGAGCTTCTGGAATCTCTTACTCCTCCTGAGGAGTAGTGGGGGGTTGGGGGGAGAGTGACTCTTAAATCTGGGTGTCCTGACAGCACCCCTTCTGCTATCTACCTCTGCCCCTTGGTCCTCCAAGCTGCCCGTGTGAAAAATGGCTAATTCCTTTCCCCTGGTCACCCCCCTTCTCACTTCTGGGGTAAAAAAGAATAAAAAAAAATCCTTGTCGGTTTTCAGCCAAAGTCTCTGGAATTTATTGCAAATTACCTTTAGAAAGTTAATTGTGGCCTGGCGAGGTGACTCACGCCTGTAATCCCAGCACTTTGGGAGGCCAAGGTGGGCAGATCACCTGAGTTCAGAAGTTCAAGACCAGCCTGGCCAATGTGGTGAAACCCCATCTCTACTAAAAATACAAAAATTAGCCAGGCCTGGTGGCAGTCACCTGTAATACCAGCTACTCGGGAGGCTGAGGCAGGAGATTTGCTTGAACCCAGGACGCAGAGGTTGCAGTGAGCCCAGATCACACCATTGCACTCCAGCCTGGGCAACAAGACTGAAATTCTGTCTCAAAAAAGAAAATAAAAGAAAGTTAAATGCATCTGTTTTTAGAGCCTAACTTGCCCAAGAATGGGACAGAGCTCTCTCTGGACCACAGGCAGGATTTGGCAGCACTGCTCAGGCAGATGTCATCCTGAGATCAAGGACCAAGCATTTTCTTACTTGTTGATGGAAAGAATTAGAAGCCACTTAACGTTCTGTCATTTGCACCTGTGTGGCTACTCAAGCATATAGATTTTATTTTGCAGTGAAATTATAGAAAAAAATAAAGAATACTGACTTTAGACTGAGCATGGTAGCTTATGCCTGTAGTCCCAGTACTTTGGGAGGCCTAGGTGGGAGGACTGCTTGAGGCCAGGAGTTTGAGACTAGCCTGGGCAACATAGCCTGACTCTGTCTCTACAAAAAATTAGTTGAGCGTAGGGGTGCACACCTTTAGTCCCAGCTACTTGGGAGGGTAAGATGGGAGGAGAGCTTGAGCCCAGGATTTCAAGGCTGTGATTTGCTGATTGCACCACTGCACTCCAGCCTGGGCGACACAGCAAGATCCTGTCTCTAAAGAAAAAGAAAAATAAATTAATTAATTAACTGCCTTAAAAAACATTAGCCAGGTGCGGTGGCACACACCTGTAGTTCCAGCTACTCAGGAGGCTGAGGTAGGAGGATAGCTTGAGTCCAAGATTTGGAGGCTGCAGTGAGCCACAATCACACCATTGCACTCCAGCCTGGGTGACAGAGGGAGACCCTGTCTCAACAAAAAAAAAAGGGGGGGGGGGAAGACTATTAACTTCAGAAGTAGATGCAATGTATATTTAAAAGTAAGTATCTGTGTAAAGATGCTATGTTTGACTCATTGGCAGGTATTAATTCATTGCCCAGCGTTCTTTATTTAAAAAACAGCTTTTATAGTACACGCTGTGGTTACGTCATTTTTCTTTCAGAGGATTATTACTTTTTAAAAGCTTCTTAAAAACCTTCTTAAATTCCCAGTTAAAGCTGTTACATTCTAACCCAGTCTCAGAGCTGATTGGCTCAAAACCTCTGTGGGCCAGTAATGCCACATTACCCCGGAGGGGCGGGCAGCGCGGGGGTCAGGGAGCTGCCAAAGCCAGCCCTCCTACTGGCCAGCACGCACATTCCAGGGGATAAATAGGATTAAGTGCTCTAAAGAGGATTCCCAGCCCTCCTGCAAAGGAGGATCAAACACTCTGGTCTAGCTCTGGAACAAAAATAAGCCCCAGAGAAGGAGAAAGTGCCTGTTTAAACACCAGGTGGCCCCACCCCAAGCCTCCGCTCTTCCTCTTACCCCCATCTCTGGATGGCTGGGGAGAGCCCCTTTCCGCAGGCAAGTGTGCGCACCGGATCCAAGTCCGTGAGAGTGGGTTCAACCCACCCTTTTTAGTTTCCTAAATAGGGTCAGCCCCTGAGCAGCAGTGGGAGGTCATGACCTCAAATCTCTTCTAGCTGCTTTTGGGGACGAATGGATAAACTCTGTTAGGAAGCGCTGTAGCGCGTCTTAGAGAAAGCCCTTTGTATGAACTGCTCTCAGGACACTCTCCTAAATTTAGGTCCTGAAAGATTAAGGTAATAAAAACTGCTGACATTTGATTGCAATTTTTCTTGTCCAGGAAACAGACCAACCACATAGAACCAAAAAGCGCCCCTCTCCAAACTTCACCCCACCCCACCCACCTTTTCAAACTGTCCCGCGAGGAGAGGGGATGACACTGGCAGGGGTGGGCACCAAAGTCGGACTCCCTATAAAGATGCCCCAACAGCACACATGTTAATTCATTAACTCGGAGGGATCTGGGGTCACTGTGACGGTTTTCTACTAATAGGGAATAAAGCTCCTGCAGACGTTAGCGGTAATGCCCTGACGGCCGGCGCAAAGTTAACTCCTCCTGGGCCAGCAAGTGGAAACCGTATCCTGCCCAGGCAGATGTGCACTGGAAACGCGCGTGTCCCCATGAACACACGGGGTTTTAGGACCACTCCCCTTCCAGAGGCCAGACCCCACACCCAATAGTCTTTTCTCTGGGGAGGGTGCGGCGGCAGCAGGCGGCCGTCGGATGTCCATCAGCTCAGCTTCGCCACGCACACGGCTAGGGCCACAGCCGCCAGCAGCACGGCGCCGAAAAGGATGGCGGCCAGGGCCTTCCTGGGGTCGCAACCCCCTCCGCGCTCCTCCACGGACATGACCGAGGAGGGGCCGGCGCTGACTGTGGACAGGAGCTCGGCGCCCGCCGCTTGCCGGGCTTGCACGGTCCAGCGGGGCACGTTGACCTTCATCTCCATGTTGTCGATCATCTCGCCCACCTGAAGGACCTCGCGTTCCAGCTCCCGCAGATCCGCGACGTCGAAGTCACCCTCCGCCTCCAGCCGCAGGCTGCGGGTGCTCAGCGCGCGCGCCGCCACACCGGAGGAGGCGCCGGCTACACCTGTGCGCACCAGCGGCCGCCGAGGCGCGTGCAGCGGGAACGCGGCACCCAGCTCCAACGCGCGTCGCATATCCGCTTCCAGCAGGTCCAGGCAGCCCGAGAAGGCCACCCACAGACGCTCGAACTCCGCGCGCTCGTCGGCGGCCAGGCCCCGGTCGCGCAGCACGGCAGTCAGCCGGGCGCAGGTGGACACCGCCAGCTCTTGCGCCTTTTGGCGAGTCTTTTGCAGCTCCTGCCGCAGGTTCTGCGAGTCCGCCGAGCCGCCGACGGTCAGCACCAGGTGGTGGTAGCACGCAGTCGTCTTGTTGAGCCCATCTAGCAACGCCTTGCACTCCTCCCTCGCCATTGCGGTGCGCTCCGGCTGGGCCCTGCCGCCTCAGCGCGGCAGGACGCGGCTAGCCCCCGTTCCGGCCTCGGTCCGCGCGGCACGAACGCTCCTCATGGTCCGTGAGTCGCTCGGCGCTGCCGCCAACGTCCACGGATCCCGCCCGGGACCCTCGACGTGCGCCTCTGCGGACGGGGCGCGGAGAGGGAGCCCCGTTAGCGGTCCCCCGCTCCCTCATCCATCCTCCCAGGCGCACCCCGAGTCACACGCCGTATCTCTGCGCCGCCCTGGCCTCCACGGTGGCTCCCTGGGAAGCTGAGGGTGCGGTCCCCATCCTCCGTGGGTGCCAACCCCGGGGCGAGCAGGATGCAGAGCCGCGCGCTCCGCCTTAGGCGCTGCCAAGGGCGGCCGGGTAGGGTTTCCTAGGACCCGCCCACCCCGCCTGTCCCGGCCGAAGCTGCCACCCCCTGGATCAGGGGTAGGCGGGGCTCCGCGCGGGGAGGTCACATGTGGGTCGCCCATTCCTCCCTCCCCTTCACCCCATCCAAGTTCTGGAATGTTAGCGCTCGAGAGAGAAAACACGTCTTATTTTACGGATGGGGAAACTGAGGCCCAGGTAAAAAGCAGGCCAGGCCACGGCGGAGTTTTTACCAGTGAGGGGACTAGAACCCGACTATACTGACTCCCGGACCCTTTCGGCGACAGGACGTGGGGTGCCTCGCAAGACTGGGCACCTCCGTGCCCCAAAGCGAGCAGTGACTGGCAATCCGAGGGGCTGGGCGCTGCCGGGGTCGGGTGTCCCTGGCGCACCGCGCTCTGCTAGTCAGTGCTTCCGAGCGTGTACCCCACCTCTAGTGTCAGCCCCGGCTCCCAGCCCTGCCCCTCACGTTCTGGGCACGCGCAGTTGCTGGCGCGGGGCGGGGCCAGCTGGAGTAGGAAGCGTTGGGAGCCGCCTGAGCCCCGCCTCCGGCTGGGCTGGACTCAATGATTGCTCTGTGCACACGTCACTCTGGGAAACGACGGTTTCTCACTGGGTCAGCTGTGGCGCGGCTCCGCCCCACGGCGGAGTAAGGGGTGGGCTACAGGGCCCGACCGCCGCGCTAGGGTGGTGGGCAACGAGGTCCCAGCAGTGGACGAGGGAGGTGCCACCGCCGCCCAGGATGGGCTGGGAATGAAGCGATGTAGCCTTTTAAGTAAGTGTCCTCGCGCTGGCCTCCTCCCGCGCCTCCCCTCCCGCGGGACGGCTGCGCCTTGGAGCGCGGCGGCCGGGCGGGGCCCGGAGAGTGAGGGGGGAGGGGCTCCCTGCTCTTCGCAGTCCGCTCCCGGGTCCGCCAGGTGGCCCCGCGCCGCCCTAGACCCCGCGTCGCCAGGTGGGTGCCCGGTCCGCAGCCGGCGCGCCCAGCCCACTCCGCCCCTTGAGTCTGGAGGAGAGGGAGCGGTCGGTGTGGAGAATGCGTCCTCCGAGCCCCGCTGCGTAGACACCGGCGGGTGGGGCCGGGGTCCCGGGTCTGGGGGTTCGGACCTAGCGGGGCGCGGGCGGTCGCCGCGCGGTTTCCCGGCGGCCTAGGGGCTGCTGGAGGGGAGGCGGCGGATGGGGGTTCTAGCCGCGCGCCCGGCGGTTGTGATTTCCGGGGGTGGGGGGTGAAGAGGGCGCGGAGCGGGGAATCCCTGGCTGCTGGCCTCTCGCGGGGCGGGGTCTCTGCGTCCCCACAGGTAAAGATTGTTAAAGGAAAACTCTTACGCCCCGAGAGATGTTCTGGATTCTGAGTCTGTTGCGTCTTTTGGTTGAAAATGGACTGCCCAGGAGCGCACGAGCCACTCGGTGCCCCCTTGGCTGCCCCTCGAGGTGCAGGGGACGTAGGCACTCGCGGCCCGTGCTGGCCGAGGGAGCAAGGGACAGGTCTTCGCTGAGGATTTAGAGCATGCAGGGAACGAGGGCTGCTGGCAGTGCTGGAGGGACTGTGAGGCTGCAGAGAGCTCAGATTTTACAAGTTGATGGGTTTCATGGAGAGAGGCTCCTGTTTTAATTTAATAATGCACTCTTCCCACTGGCCGAAGAGTAGAGCAGTGGATTTTTTTTTTCTTTTCTTTCTTTTTTTTTTCTTTTTGAGACAGGGTCTGGTTCTGTTGGCCAGTCTGGAGTGCAGTGATGCCATCATAGTTCATTTCAGCTTCAAACTCCTTGACTCAAGCAATCCTTTCACCTCAGCCTCCTTTGTAAAGCTGGGACTACAGGTACATGCCACTATGCACGGCTAATTTTTAATTTTTGCTTTTTTTTTTTTTTTTTTTTGTAGAGATGGGATCTAGCTCGGTTGCCCAGGCTGGTCTTGAACTCCTGGACTCAAGCCATGGTCTTGTCTTGGCCTCCCAAGGTGTTGGGATTACAGGTACTAGCCACCACGTTTTGCTGAGCAGTAGCTATTATCGTTTCGAGATTAGCCTGGCATGAGGTCTGGTGTTGAGGTGGCCTGACGGTCCGGTGCACTGAGCCCCGGGGCCTGCTGTCACTCGGGGGTCTGTCCTTTAACTGGGTGAGCAGTAGGCTGGGTGTTTGCTGCCAGGGCTTGGGTACTCCTGGCCTTGACCATTGTGTGGAAGGAGGGGTTCTCAGTCACCCACATGCTACATGGGTTTGTTCCCAGGGGAATAGTAGTTTTCAGGACAAAATGGGTGGAAAGAGGGAAAACCCTCTTTCCCTTCAGCGGGGAGCTTTGGAGACAGCAGAAGGTGAGGAAGCTGCAAAGGTGGCCAGAGGCCAGACATGCCAGGTCCTGAGCACCTAGCAGAGAAGTTGAGGGCTCACCTGGTGGGGAGTAGGGAGAAGCCTTTGAGGAATCCTGCAGAGCTGGGTGTTGGAAAGATGAGTTTGTTTTGTTGCTGGTGGATAGGTGTGAGTGAAATCCAAGGGACAGCTCCAGGAGGCACAGCCCGTAGGCCTTGGAAGAAGGGGGTGCAGGATGAGAGCAGGAGCAGAGATTTCTCCTGACCAGCCATAGGGACAGGAATGCACCTGGGGCTCTGACGTTGGATAGACTTGCATTCCCAACTTACACCCAGCCTTGCCTGGTGACCTGAAATAATCTTGGCCGGCAGCCTCCCTGGGAGGGCAGGCAGAGGTGTCTGCAGATGGCCTGGGGTCTTCATTGTGCCTCTTTGTGGCTGTTAAACTGTGTCTCCCTCACCAAAGCAGCTGCTAGGTCTTTGTTAGTGATGTTTCTGTGTCCCGGTTAGGGTTTCTGTGGCATCTGCCCTGCTGGGGCTCTTCCTGTCTGTCATTTGCTGGCACTAGGCTGGTGTCCAATGACTCCATCCTCTCATAGAGGAGCGGAGGAATGTGACCATGTCATGATAGGTACCAGTCCTAGAAAGGATTCAGTCCAGAAGGATCCAGACTCGATTTGTCTTGGGGTTGATTCTCCGTCTGAGGAACACTGAGAAGTGGCTCTAGAGCTCCTGCCCATCTGCCCAAGATACTGGTGGAGGGTGCATGGTGGTTCTCCCTGCGGTCCGGGAACAGGGTGATGCAGTGGCATTTAGAGGGTTGTTGTGCTCCTCCAGACTTTTCTGCTCTCTGCATGGTCCCGCCCTGGTTCCGGTCCTGGCTTCTCTCTAACCCTGCACATTCCAGCTGTCACGGTGTTGGGCTGGCACTGAGCATCCTGATTGTTTTGGGCTTTTTGCCTTTGTGCCTGCTTGGCTATGACCTGGGGCTAGCCCCGCACCTACCCTGGATATGGACAGTGGAGTTCCAGCTCTTGTGAGGGATGACCTCTCCCTGGGAGCTCGGGCTTCCTCTTAATGCGCCACTATCGTTTTGTTCAAGTGGGTGAGCAGTTACTCCATGTCTGCAGGGAGCCAGGCGCAGGGCTGGGTGCTTTAATGAGAAGCCTTGAGAAGAATATGGACAGGATCTCTAAATGTTATAGGTCAGAAGGACACAAGTGACTGTAACAGCATGTATTACATCACCACATTGTTTCCATGGGTATGAAAAGTAGATGAATAGAAAGTTTGCGTTTTTCGCCTTTTCGTTCTGAATCATAAATTGGACCAAATGGAGAATACTGCTCATCTGTTGGGAAGCGTTCCCGGTCAGAGTGTTTGGTTAGAGCCCTGGAAGGGCAGGAACAGCCATCGCAGGGAGATTTCAGCAGGGAGTGCATCTCTGAGGAGGGTGAATTCCCCGTGCTGAGTTCTGCTGAGCTAGGCTGCACGCTGTCACCAGACGGTTCCTGACCACCCAGACTTATCTGGGCTGGCAGGACGGTTGAAGACCACAAAACCACGAGTGTGCGCACTGCCGCCTGAAATACTAGTTTGAGGCCTCACATGGCTCTGCTGTTCGTAGAATAACTGCAGATAACTCCCATTTAGGGGTATTTGGTATCTCCAGCTAACTCAACTGGATTTTCTGTACATTTTCCCATCATTTGAGCCCAAGCAGGGATGGAATTTTTTTTAAACACGTTTTATAAGAAGATTCACTTATCTTTCCAGTTTTACAAGAAAAAGTCCATTTTCTTTGCATGTTATTTTAAATAGCAAAGTAATTCTTTTTTTTTTTTTTTTTTTTTGAGACAGGGTCTCACTCTGCCACCCAGGTTGGAGTGCAGTGGCCCAATCTCAGCTCACTGCAACCTCCACCTTCTGGGTTCAAGAGATTCTCGTGCCTCAGCTTCCCAAGTAGCTGGGATTATAGGCGTGGGCCACCACACCCAACTGATTGTATTTTTAGTAGAGACAGGGTTTCACCATGTTAGCCAGGCTGGTCTCAAACTCCTGACCTCAAGTGATCCACCTGCGTTGGCCTCCCAAAGAGCTGGGATTACACGTGTGAGCCACTGTGCCCAGCCAGCAAACTAATTGTTGCAGGTAAACTTGACAGGGTATAAAACTGTTCTTTTAAGCATTTTACCCTATATAATAATTCAACTCTGGCATTAAGCACCAGATTGTATGAGGTTATTACCTTTTTTTTTTTTTTTTTTTTTTTTTTGAGATAGGGTCTTGCCCTGTCGCCTAGGCTAGAGTGCAGTGGTGCAATCATAACTCATTGCAACCTTGACCTCTTGGGCTCAAGTGATCCTCCTGCCTCAGCCTCCCCTGGCTGGGTGTGTGCCACCATAGCCAGCTAATTTTTGATTTTCCTGTAGAGACGGGGTCTCACTTTGTTACGCAGGCTGGTTTTGAACTCCTGGGCTCAATCATCTGTCAGCCTCAGCCTCCCAAAGTGCTGGGATTACAGGTGTGAGCCACTGCACCTGGCATATTACAGTTTTTTGTTTTTTTTTTGAAATAGAGTCTCACTCTGGAGTGCAATGGCATGATCTTGGCTCACTGCAACCTCCGCCTCCCAGCCTCAAGTGAATCTTCTGCCTCAGCCTCTCTAGTAGCTGGGATTATAGGCGCCCATGCCTGGCTAATTTTTGTATTTTTAGTAGAGACGGGGTTTCACCATGTTGGCCAGGCTGGTCTTGAACTCCGTCTCAAGTGATCAGCCTACCTCAGCCTTCCAAGGTGCTGGGATTACAGGTGATAGCCGCTGCGCCCGGCCCTTTTTTTAAATTTAAATTTAATTTTTTTTATTTTTTATTGAGACAGAGTCTCCCTCTGTTGCCCAGGCTGGAGTGCAGTGTCATGATCTCGGCTCTCTGCAAGCGCCACCTCCTGGGTTGAAGTGATTCTTACGCTTCAGCTTCCCGAGTAGCTGTGATTACAGGGGTTTGCCACCATGCCCGGCTAATTTTTGTGTTTTTAGTAGAGCCAGGGTTTTGCCGTGTTGGCCAGGCTGGTCTCAAACTCCTGACCTCAGGTGATCCGCCTGCCTCGGCGTCCCAAAGTGCTGGGATTATAGGCATGAGCTACTGCACCCTGCATGTTACATATTTTTAACACTAGGACAGAAAGGTTGAGAACAGTGTTGGACAGAGGTCCTTTTTTTCATCTTTTTTCATGTGACAGCACGGATGAAAGGACAGAGCTCTTTGAATCTCTACTCCTGGACAGAGGGTTCAGTCTTTAGTGACCAAGAGGTCTGAAGTCCAAGATAAAGCAGATGACTTGGGGCCAGATAACAGCAGGCTCTGTCCGCACAGCAGTGCTCGTTAAGGACATGGTGTTTTGATGTGGCATTCAGTGGCCTTCCCTTCCCTTGCTGTTCTGCCCCTTTCTGACCTCTGCTTGGAGTCTTATTACTTTCCCATCCTCCACCTCATCCCCCTTCCCTGCTGTTTTTGTTCATTTTCTTTTTCTTCCTCCTTTCCTTCCCTCCCCTTCCTCTTCCCCTTCCCCTTCCCCTTCCCCTTCCCCTTTCCTTTCCTTTCCTTTCCTTCTTTCTTTTTCTCTTTTTTTTCTTTTGTGAAGGAGTCTTGGCCTGTCACCTAGGCTGGAGTGCAGTGGTGCCATCTCGGCTACTGCAACCTCCACTTCTTGGGTTCAAGCAATTCTTCTGCCTCAGCCTCCAAGTAGCTGGGACTATGGGTGCCCATGACCACGCCCAGCTAATTTTTGTATTTTTAATAGAGCCGGGGGGGGGGTTTCACCATGTTGGCCAGGGTGGTCTTGAACTCCTGACCTCAGGTAATCCACCTGCCTTGGCCTCCCAAAGTGTTTGGATTATAGGTGTGAGCCACCGTGCCCAACCACTGCTGTTTTCTTCTCTCTCTGGTCCTTACCTCCCAGCTCTGTTTTTAGTTCGTCCATGGAAGCCCGTCCTTGTTGCCTCATCTTGGGGGTGGAAGTATTGGTGTTCCTCCAGCATCTTTTCTGAAGCAGAAAGAGCATCTTTTCCCAGCTTGAGTCTGACCATATCGCCTCCAGTTTCTCACATGGCTTTCATCCAGAGCATCTTTTACTTTTGCAGTATGCCACGTAGAACCAACTATGTCAGGAACTAGAAAGAGTTTTGTTTTCTTGTGACTCTGTACCAGCAAAATTGCATTATCTCACTGTGGTGGAGACTCATAAAAGGATTATCTGGGCTCCAGTAACAAGTGAATTTAACAATTCAAATAGCTGAGTTGTTGCAGAGGCACCCCTGGGGCCCAGGCAGGGATTACATACAACCATTTTTATGCTAGTCTCTTCTCCCTAGGAGGACTGACTGGGAGCTCACAGGCTTTTTTCAAGCAGAACCCAGGGCACCTGCAGCCAAGACAGTTCTGGCTGGACCTGGGGGATTAGGTGAGGGGCCTGTATGGCTGGCTGTTTTGTGGACTTTTCTATCTGAGGAAATAAAGTATGACTCTTAGGCTGGGCATGGTTGCTCATGCCTGTAATCCCAGTGCTGTGAGAGGCTGAGGCGGGAGGATTACTTGAGGCCAGGAGTTTGAGACCAGCCTGGGCCACATAGCGAGATGCCATCTCTACTAAGTAAATGAATGAATGAATGAATGAATGAATGGCTCTTGTTTAGCCTTGAGTCGGCCAGCTGAATCTCAGTTTCTTCATCTGTGACACGGGCTAGTGATACCTACTTGCCTAGAGTTATTGTGAGCATTAAAATAGGATGAGGGCTGGGTGCGGTGGTTCACACTCATAATCCCAGCACTTTGGGGGAGCTGAGGCAGGAGTATCACTTGGGCAACATAGCGAGACCCCATCTGTACTGAAAATAAAAAAAATAGCTGGGCACAGTGGCTCATGCCTGTAATCTCAGCACCTTGGAGTCCAAGACAGGAGGATTGCTTAAGTAACATAGTGAGACCCCATCTCTACTAAGAATAAAAAAAAATGAGCTGAGCATGGTAGTTCATGCCTGTAGTCCCAGCTACTTGGAAGGCTGAGGCAGGAGGATCACTTCAGCCCGGGAGGTCAAGACTGTAGTGAGCTGTGATTGTACCAGTGTACTCCAGCGTGAGTGATAGAGCAAGACCCTGTCTCAAAAAAAAAAAAAAAAAGATGAGGACTGGGCACAGTGACTCATGCCTTGTAATCCCAGCACATTGGGAGGCCAGGCCAGGAGGATCACTTGAGGTCAGAAGTTTGAGACCAGTCTGGGCAACATAGCGAGACCCTATTTCTACCAAAAACAAAACAAAACAAAAAATTTAGGCTAGGCCAGGTGGCTCAGGCCTGTAACTGTGGCACTTTAGGAGGCTAAGGTGGGAGGATTGCTTGAGGCCAGGAGTTGAAGGATGCAGTGAGCTATGATTGTGTCACTGCACTCCAGCCTGGTCAGTAGAGTGAGACTCCCAACTCGTAAATAAATAAAGGTAAGCGAGTAAAGATGAGGATGTATAGAAGTTATCACACAGTGCCTGGTACAAGGACTCTCCCAAATGGTGGCTATTTTTACCATTAGTCCCAAGGAATAGAATTCATCATGGAGTTATGTATGCATAGTGTTTTCCCAAGGAGGCATTCTGGATCCCTGTTACATAGTGAGAGAGTAGCTTGTGTTTCATATTTCATTCATCTAATTGTATCAAGGATAAATTTACTTTACACTTTTTAAATAGCTGCTGATTTTCTCATTTTAATGAAGAGAGAAGGCCCCAGGCTCAAGCTTAACATCCAATGAGGTTTTTTGTGTGTGTGTCTTTTGAGACGGAGTTTCACTCTTGATGCCCAGGCTGGAGTGCAGTGGCATGATCTTGGCTAACTGCAACCTCCACCTCCTGGATTCAAGTGATTTTCCTACTTCAGCCTCCTGAGTAGCTGAGATTACAAGCGTGCACCACCATGCCCGGCTAATTTTTGTATTTTTAATAGAGATGGGGTTTCACCATGTTGGCCAGGCTGGATCCACCCACCTCGACCTCCCGAAGTGCTGGGACTCTCAGGTTTTAAATAGCATTAATTACCTTTATAATTTTTAACTTTAAGATGATCTTTTCTTCATTGGAAGTGATACCGTTTTTCTATTTAAAGTAGTAATAAGATTTTTTAAAAAATAAATTTTAGGCCAAGGATGGTGGCATGTGCCTGTTGAGCCAGGAGTTCAAGACCACCCTGGCCAACACAGCAAGACTCCATTTCTACAAAAGTAAACAAAAATAAAATAAAACCAAAAAAAAAATACATTTTTATAAAGACAATAAGTTGTTGAAAGAAAATGTCAAACATTAGCAAGAGAGCCATTATATGTAATTGTTGGGCAAAATTGTGCTCACATTGTGGGCAGGTTGTTCGCTGCCCAGCAGCAGGGGCTGTGCAGCATGTGGCCTAGGACCTGCTCACTAGCCTAGTGCCCTTGTACAGGGCTGTGTCCCCTGGGAAGTCGGGTGCTTGTTTCTAATTCTCACAGAAGTCCCATGTGAGCAGTAACTGTTGCTACATTGATATGCAGTACTGCGTGTCAAAGATAGTGAAGGTGGCTTGTAAATGATCCTCATAAGAATCCTGCAGACAGGTATTAGCATTCTCTATGGCGCAGGCCCAGATGGAGGCTCAGAGAGGTGGGATGATGTGGTTAGAAATCTGATCTCCTGGCCAGGCGTGGTGGCTCACGCCTGTAATCCCAGCACTTTGGGAGGCCGAGGCAGGTGGATCACTTGAGGTCAGGAGGTTGAGACCAGCCTGGCCATCATGGTGAAACCCCGTCTCTACTAAAAATACAAAAATTAGCCAGGAGTGGTAGCACACAACTGTAATCCCAGCTACGAGGGAGGCTGAGGCAGGAGAATTGCTTGATCCCAGGGGTGGAGGTGGCAGTGAGCCGAGATTATGCCACTGCACTCCAGCCTGGGCAACTGAGACTCTGTCTCAAAAAAAAAAAAAAAAAAAAAAAAAAAAAAAAGCTGATCTCCTTTTCTGTGCCCATTTTGTAGGCATCCTCTCTGAGAGCTCATTGGTTCAGAGGAGCAGACCAGGGACGATGAGGAACAGCTGTAGAATGTTTCATGAAACACACAAAGCACTGGTTCACATTAGTTAGCCGCATGGAGCAGTCTACAGGCAGCAACGTCCTTCAAACGGCTTATTTCCTAAAGTGAGTTGAACACTGACCTGTAATCTTCTTTTGGCGCTTCACAGACCTTTCAGTCATGAATCATGGAAGGGTCTACTCTGGCTTCAGAAGTCCTAGTTCTGATGGTAGTGGTAGGTGTGTTCCATACTGATTCTTATTTTATCTGTACAGCATGACTCTGATGTAAATCCATTTGGCTTTTGCTTTTAGAACCTTACCTATAATAAGCAATCTAATTTTAGCAACCCCTTTCACAACAGCAGCGAAGTCTATACAGAATATATAAATAGTCTAATAAAAGTCATATATGATCCTTATGGAAAAGTTGGAGGACATCGAAGAAGACATTCATAGAAAGATATACCATATATGTGGATGATAAAATTCATAATTGTAGGGCTGAGTGTGGTGGCTCATGCCTGTAATCCCAACACTTTGGGAGGCCGAGGTAGGAAGATCACTTGAAGCCAGGAGTTCAAGACCAGCCTGGCCAATATGGTGAAACCCCGTCTCTACCAAAACACATACACAAAAAGTTAGTATTGTGGCATGCATCTGTAGTCTGAGCTAATTGGGAGGCCAAGGCATGAGAATTGCTTGAACCTGGGAAGCACAGGTTGCAGTGAGCCAAGAGCGTGTCACTGCACTCCAACCTGGGCAACAGAGCAAGACTGTCTCAAAAAAAAAAAAAGGCAGGCTGGGCACAGTGGCTCACGCCTGTAATCCCAACACTTTGGGAGGCCGAGGTAGGAAGATGACTTGAAGCCAGGAGTTCAAGACCAGCCTAGCCAACATGGTGAAACTGCGTCTCTACTAAAAATACAAAAATTAGGCTGGGCATGGTGGCTCACGCCTGTGATCCAAGCACTTTGGGAGGCTGAGGCAGGCGGATCACGAGGTCAGGAGATTGAGACCATTCTGGCTAACATGGTGAAACTCTGTCTCTACTAAAAAGACAAAAAATTAGCCAGGCATGTTGGCGGGCGCCTGTAGTCCCAGCTACTTGGGAGGCTGAGGCAGGAGAATGGCGTGAACCCGGGGGCGGAGCTTGTAGTGAGCCGAGATCATGCCACTGCACTCCAGCCTGGGCAACAGAGCAAGACTCCCTCTCAAAACAACAACAACAACAACAACAAAAAATTAGCCAGATGTAGTGGTGGGCACCTGTAATCCCAGCTACTTGGGAGGCTGAGTTAGGGGAATTGCTTGAACCCGGGAGGCAAAGGTTGCAGTGAGCTGAAATCACGCCACTGCACTTTAGTGTGGGTGAGAGAGAGAGAGACTATGTATCAAAAAGAAAAAAAAAATTGTAATTATAAAGATATTCACTCTCCAGTCCATGAATTTAGTGCAGGTCCAGTAAAAATCCTAATAGGATTTTTCGTATAATTGACAAGCTGATTCTGATTCATTTGATATTGTAAAGGACAAGGAATAACCTTTGGAGAACAAACGGGAGGGAAGCCTTTCTCTGAGATAGTAAGGCTTATTATGAAGCTGTAGTCATATAAAATAAATGTTCATATGTGGTCTCTCCCTGCCCTGTCCAGTATACAGCTGCTAGTGGCTACTGAGCACATGAAATGTGGCTAGTATGAATTGAGAAGTGCTGTAAATGTAAAATGCACATGAGCTTTTAAAGACTTGGGAATAAAAAAGAATGTAATATATATCATTAATAATAGTTTCTTTTTTTCTCTCTGTCTCTGCCTCCTGGGCTCAAGCGATTCTCCTGCCTCAGCCTCCCAAGTAGCCTGGCTAATTTTTGTATTTTGTAAAGATGGGGTTTCACCATGTTGCCCAGGCTGGTCTCGAACTCGTGGACTCAAGCAGTCCACCTGCTTTGACCTTCCAGAGTGCTGGGATTACAGGCATGAGCCGCTGTGCCCGGCCATCATTAATAACTTTTTATTATTGTTATTATTTGGGGATGGAGTCTTGCTCTGTTGCCCAGGCTGGAGTGCAATGGCACAATCTCGGCTCACTGCAACCGCTGCTTCCTGGGTTCAAGCAATTCTCCTGCCTCATCCTCCCAGGTAGCTGGGATTACAGGCAGCCGCCATCATACCTGGCTAATTTTTGTATATTTGTAGAGATGGGGTTTCACGATGTTGGCCAGGCTGGTCTTGAACTCCTGACCTCAGGTGATCTGCCCACCTCAGCCTCCCAGAGTAGTGGGATTACAGGCGTGAGCCACTGTGCCCAGCCAATAACTTTTAAATAATGATCAAGTCAAGTGCAGTGACATATACCTGTGGTCCCAGCTACTTGGGAGGCTGAAATGGGAGGACTTCTTGAGGCTGGGAGTTCAGGGCTGCGGTGAGCCGAGATCATGTCCGTCATCTCGGCTTGTGAATAGCCACTGCACTGTAGTCTGGGCAAAATAGCAAGACCCCGTCTCTAAAAAACAAAATAAATAATGGTCACATGTTGAAAATACCGTATTTTGGATATATTAAGATAAAATATATTATTAAAATTGCATCCTGTTTGTTTTTTAATGTGCTAATAGAAAATTTAAAATGACATTGTGTATTTCTGTGTAATATATACATAATTGTATTTCTCACATGTGACAGTGAGACCCTTGAAACTGAATAGAGCCTGGAAACAGGCTAAACATACATGGGATCTTGGAATGTGACAACGGTAGCATTATCAACCAGTGCGAAATGGATAGAATATTCAAAAAATGATGATGGGACCATTGACTTTCTATATGGAGAAATACAGTTAGACACTCGATTTATAGCATATACAAAAATCCAGATAGACTGAAGACCTAAAAATAGAAAACTTTAATATTTTTAGAAATCGTAAGGACTACCTTTATGACTTTGAAATTGGAAAGGACGTGGTTTCAGGTAGCCTTTGCTATGGAACAAACCAACCCAAAATGTAGTGACTTCAAACTGCCACAATTTATTACTCCCTACCTTGTGTGAGTTGGGCGAGTGGTTCCTCTGCTGGTGTCAGCTGGGCTTCCTCAAGGGGCTATATTCTGCTGGCAGGTTGGCTGTGCTCACTGGGCCACCTTGGCCTCGCTCTTCCCCCACGGCCTTTCATCATGTGGGCTTCTTCACAGCTTTGGGATCTTGGGGTACCAAGAGAATGAGAATCTGCAAGGCCTTATATAAGTGTATATGTATGTATATACTTCTATTTTTCTTATTTCTTTTTTTTTTTTTTTTTTTTGAGGCGGAGTCTTCACTCTGTCGCCCAGGCTGGAGTGCAGTTGCGCCATCTCAGCTCACTGCAAGCTCCGCCTCCCGGGTTTACGCCATTCTCCTGCCTCAGCCTCCGGAGTAGCTGGGACTACAGGCGCCCGCCACCGCGCCCGGCTAATTTTTTGTATTTTAGTAGAGACGGGGTTTCACCGTGTTAGCCAGGATGGTCTCGATCTCCTGACCTCGTGATCCGCCCGCCTCGGCCTCCCAAAGTGCTGGGATTACAGGCGTGAGTTTTCTTATTTCTTAAATGTACTAAGAGGTTTTTTTTTGTTTTGAGACAGAGTCTCCCTCTGTCACCCAGGCTGGAGTGAAGTGGTGCGATCTTGGCTCACTGCAACCTCTGCCTCCTGCGATTTTCCTGTCTCAGCCTCCTGAGTAGCTGGGACTACAGGCGCATGCCATCATGCCTGGCTAATTTTTGTATTTTAGTAGGGGGTTTCACCATGTTGTCCAGGCTGGTCTCAAACGCCTGACCTCAAGTGATCCACCCGCCCAGGCCTCCCAAAGTGTTGAGATTAGAGGCATGAGCCACCGTACCTGGGCTTTTTTTTTTTTTTTTTTAAAGAGATAGGGTCTCACTCTGTTGCCTAGGCTGGAGTGCAGTGTTTCAATCATAGTTCATTGCAGCCTCAAACTCCTGGGCTCAAGCGATCCTCCCTTCTCAGCCTCCCGAGTAGTTGGGACTACAGGCATGTACCAGCACGCGTGGAAAATTGTTTTTTTTTTTTGTTTTTTTTTTGAGATGGAATCTCGCTCTGTCACCCAGGCTGGAGTGCAGTGGCACCATCTCAGCTCACTGCAAGCTCCGCCTCCCGGGTTCATGCCATTCTCCTGCCTCAGCCTCCCGAGTACCTGGGACTACAGGCGCCCGCCACCGTGCCCGGCTCATTTTTTTTGTATTTTTAGTAGAGACGGGGTTTCACCATGGTCTCAATTTCCTGATTTCATGATCCGCCCACCTTGGCTTCCCAAAGTGCTGGGATTACAGGCGTGAACCACCGCGCCCAGCCCATAATTTTTGTATTTTATTATTTGTAGAGACAGGATCTTGCCATTTTGCCCAGGCTGGTCTCTTAACTCCTGGTCTGAAGTGATCCTCCTGCCTTGGCCTCCCAAAGTGCTGGGATTACAGGAGGGAGCCATTGTGCCTGGCTCCTGTAAGACCTCTTGAAGCTGACACTCATAAATTGTACAGCATCGATTCTCCCTGTTGGTTGAAGCAAGTCACAGGGCTGGCTCTGATTCAGGGGCTGCGGAAATGAGTCTGCTTGCTTTTTTTTTCTTTTGTTGAGACTGAGTCTCTCTCTTTTGCCCAAGGTGGAGTGCAGTGGCAGGATCTCGGGTTACTGCAACCTCTGCCTCCTGAGTTCAAGCGATTCTTCTGCCTCAGCCTCCCAGGTAGCTGGGATAACAGGCACATGCCACCACTCCCCGCTAATTTTTGTATTTTTGTAGAGATGTAGTTTTGCCATGTTGGTCAGACTGATCTCGCACTCCTGACCTCAAATGATTTGCCTGCCTCGGCCTTCCAAAGTGCTGGGATTATAGGCATGAGCCACCGTGCTTGGCCTACTCTGTCTTCTGATGGGGGAATAGTGAAGTCACTTTGCAAAAAGACCTGCCAGAGGATAGACATGCCAATTACAGACTTCCTAAGGCTCTAAAAGCACTGACCTGAAAGGCAAAGAGTGGCAAATCCAACTATTGTTGACCCTTGAACAATACGGGTTTGAACTGTGTGGGCCCACTTACATGTGTTTTTTTCAACCAAATTCAGGTTGAAAATACCGTATTCACAGGTTGCAAATTTCTCTATATGGAGGGCTGACATAGACATGTGAATTCCACAAGGCCGACCATGGGATTTGAGTATGCATGGACTTGGGTATTCAAGGGGGTCCTGGAACCAATCCCCCAAGTATACTGAGGGATGACTTCCCATTCACATCAAAATTTCTGGCCAGACGCAGTGACTCACACCTGTAATCCCAGCGTTTTGGGAGGCTGAGGTGGGAGGATTACGTGAGGCCGAGAGTTCAAGTTCAGCTTGGGCAACACAGCAAAATCTCATCTCTACAAAAAATGAAAAATAAAAAAAAAGTTGGGTGTGGCGGTGCATGCCTGTAGTCCCAGCTGCTCTGGAGGCTGAGGTGGGAGGTGGGAGATCACTTGAGCCCAGGAGTTCAAGGTTATGGTGAGCTGCGATCATGCCACTGGACTCCAGCTCTAGCCTGGGCGACAGTGTGAAACCCTGTCTCAAAATAACTAAATAACATCCAAACTTCTATTTCTGAACACATCCATTTGACAAAATGAAAAAGCAAGTTACAGACTGGGAGATGGTGTGAGTGTATGTGTGTATGTGTGTGTGTATATATATATATATATATTTTTTTTTTAGACAGTGTCTTGCTCCATCACGCAGGGTGGAGTGCAATGGCGTAATTATGGCTCCTAGTGGCCTTAACCTCCTGGGCTGAAGTGATTCTCCTGCCCCAGCCTCCTGAGTAGCTGGGACTATAGGCACACACCACCACACATGGCTAATTTTTAAAACTTTTTTTTGTAGAGATGGGGTCTCGCTATGTTGCCCAGGCTGGTCTTGAACTCTTGACCTCAAGTGATCCTCCTACCTCATCCTTCCGAAGTGCTGTGATTATAGCCAACCTGGAAGATGATATTTAAAACTTACTCTAGTATACAGATGTGTAAAGAACTATAAATCCTAAGAAAAAGGCCAACCACCCAATGGGAAAGTGAGCAAAAGACATAAGGCAGTTTACAAAACATAAAGAAATTTAGTTCATTTAATTAATGAACCAGTGAAAACTAAAAACAGTGGGATATGACTTTATACTCACAGACTATCTCAGCCAATGTAGGCTGCTGTAACAAAACACTGTAGACTGGATGACTTGAAAATGACAGAAATGTGTTTCTCACAGTTCTGGAGGCTGGAAGTACAAGGTGAAGATCCTGCAGGTTGGGTGTCTGGGGAGGGCCTGCTTCATAGACAGCTGTCTGTTCTCTGTAACCTCACGTGGCCAGAGGAGCAAAGGAGCGCTCCTCGGCCTCTTTCGTTTTCTTTTTTTTGAGACGGAGTCTCGCTCTGTCGCCCAGGCTGGAGTGCAGTGGCATGATCTCGGCTCACTGCAGCTTCTGCGTCCTGGGTTCAAGCGATTCTCCTGCCTCAGCCTCCCAAGTGGCTGGGACTAACAGGCACATGCCACCACACCTAGATAATTGTTTATTTTTGTAGAGATGAGGGTTTTGCTCTATTGCCCAGACTGGTCTTAAACTCCTGGGCTCACGGGATCCTCTTGCCTCAGGCTCCCAAAGTGGTAGAATGACAGGCGTGAACCATCACACCTGCCTTCTACTTTATTTCTTAAAAGAAAATCTGAGGCAAACATGGCAAAATGTCACGATTGCTTAATTCTGGTGCTAGGTTTGCATTATTACTCAGTACTTTTCCGTGTGCTAAAATATTTCATTAAAAATACATGAGTATCTTGAGAGTGTCATAATTTTGGTCATGTAGGATGTTCTAAAAATAGCCATTTATACTTTAGCCAAGACTTGGAGTTTAACAAGATTTTCTGAACATAATTTACACATCAGCCAACAAATAGGTCATCTTGGAATTGGTGGGTTATATTTGAGATTTCCAGGTGGAGTCAGTCATGAATTCTTTTTTATTTGGAGGATGCTCTTTAGAAATTGCCAGATGCAGGTCGGGTGTGATGGCTCATGCCTGTAATCCCAGCACTTTGGGAGGCCAAGTGGGCAGATCACCTGAGGTCAGGAGTTCAAGACCAGCCTGGCCAACATGGCGAAACCCTGTCTTTACTAAAAATACAAAAATAAGCGAGCGTGATGGCGGGCGCCTGTAGTCCCTGCTGCTCCCGAGGCTGATCCAGGAGAATTGCTTGAGCCCAGGAGACAGAGGTTGCAGTGAGCTGAGATTGCACCGCTGCACTCCATACTGGGCGACAGAGTGAGACTCCATCTCAAAAAAAAAAAGAGAAAATGCCACATGCAGATTTTCATGTGTTACATAAATTCGAAAATGGCCATTCACTGCTTTTCCCTCCCTTGTTGCAGGAGATTTGCTCTGACCCATCTGAAGTCCATATGGCTCTGTATGATGAAGACCTCCTGAAAAATCCTTTCTATCTGGCTCTGCAAAAGTGGCGCCCCGACTTGTGCAGCAAAGTGGCCCAAATCCACGGCATCGTAAGTGCGCTGAGCCTCAGGGTTGCCCTGAGGCATGAATGGTTCCAGACACGTGGTAGACTAAGACTCAGTTTGGAGGGAGTTCGTTATAAACCCAGCTCAACAAGCTCCCAGCAGTGTGCTTGGTCTCTGAGTGAGCAGCGAGGGGCCCCCATGAGCCGCTCCCTCCAGGAAGCCTCCTGGGATTGCAGTCCAGGCTGTAATACTTTCTCTGAACTCCCGGCCCCCGCCTGTGGCTAACAGTGCCCTTTTGTGGAGCACCACCAGTGACACTTGGTCTCATGCTGTGGTGGTCTCTTGTTTCTCTCTTGCCTATGGGGGCTTCTCCAGGGCTACAATGAGTTGCTCCCTGGGGCCTCACGAGTCCTGGTCTGTCTGGGAGGTGGGTGCTCACCCTCATAGAATAAGGGACCGAGTAAATGCATTCATAGACCGCTTTGAAAGGCTTTTCCAAAGGGAAAGCACTATGATGAAAGAACTTCTCTGGTAGAGGTCACAACCTCAGAAGCCTTCAGGGGCAGCCAGGTAACAGGAATGAGAAGCAGGCAGGAGACGCTGTCACCTGTCACGGTGGGGGCATCTGCCTGGACAGAGGGCAGGCCCTGTGTTGTGGATCTTTCCAGTTCTCAGGTCACTGAACTTGGTGGGCATTCTACTTAGACAGCACTGGGGGACACAGTGTCCCAGGTGCATTTGTGTTGTCTGTGGCCTCTGCTTGAGGAGTCTTGTCTTTTTTTGTCTGTTGTCTCCTACTCTCTCAAATGGGCATATCCACTTCTCTTATCCCATGGGGCGACTTTACTCAGGTATGTGAGGTGTCTGAGGGTTTGAACTGAAGGAGAAGTCAGGTTAGCTGAGTGTGGCTTCAGGTTCTCAGCGGTCTCTCAGGGGCACTGGAATTGACTTTCATTTATTTTTATTTTTATTTGTTAATTTTTTTTGAGACAGAGTCTTGCTCTGTCGCCCAGGCTGGAGTTTGGTGGCGTGATCTCGGCTCACAGCAACATCCGCCTCCCAGGTTCAAGTGATTCTCCTGCCTTGGCCTCCCAAGTAGCTGGGATTGCAGGTGTGTGCAACCATGCCTGGCTAATTTTTGTGTTTTTAGTAGAGATGGGGTTTCACCCATGTTGGCCAGGCTGCTCTCGATCGAACTCCTGACCTCAGGTGATCCTCCCACCTCGGCTTCCCAAAGTGCTGGGATTACAGGCATGAGCCACCATGCCTGGGCCGGAATTGACATTCATTTTGCCTAGGCCAAGCTCTGCCATCAGAAACCGGGTTTCTTTTTTTTTTTTTTTTTTTTTTTTTGAGCCTGTTGCTCAGGCTAGAGTGCAGTGGCACGATCTCGACTCTGACTCTCTGCAATCTCAGCCTCCCGGGTTCAAGCGATTTGCCTCAGCCTCCTGAGTAGCTGGGATTACAGGCACAAGCCACCATGCCCGGCTAATTTTTTTTTTCTCTTTTTTTTGAAACAGAGTCTTGCTGTGTCACCCAGGCTAAGTGCAGTGGCGCCATCTTGAATCACTGCAACCTCTGCCTCCTGGGTTCAAGCAGTTTTCCTGCCTCAGCCTCCTGAGTAGCTGGGACTACAGGCACGTGCCACCACACCCAACTAATTTTTGTATTTTTAGTGGAGACGGGGTTTCACCATGTTGGCCCAGATGGTCTCGATCTCTTGACCTCATGATCCACCCGCCTTGGCCTCCCATTATACTGGGATTACAGGCGTGAGCCCCCACAGCCGGCCTAATTTTTGTATTTTTAGTAGGAATGGGGTTTCACCATGTTGTCCTGGCTGGTCTCAAACTCCTGGCCTCAAGTGATCCGCCCGCCTCCGTCTCCCAAAGAGAAGCTAGGTTTCTTTGACATCTTTTCCAGTTTTTATGATTAGTTTTGTGATCCATATTTCTTCACCACAATATTCTTACTTTAGATTTTAGAAGCCAAAAAGTTCATTATTTAAAAAATTAGAGAATATAGCTCTTTCCAAATAAAAATCTCATAAAATTCACCAAAGACATTCATTGTCATCATTCATTGTAATCAGTTCATTCCACAGCAATTATTAAAAGCTGCAGTATGCAAGACACTTTGCTTGATGATGGGGATTCACCAAGAAACAGAAACACACATCACTACCTTTTTTTTTTGAGATAAGGTCTTGCTCTGTCCCCCAGGCTGGGCTAGAGTACAGTGATGTGAACATGGCTCACTGCAGCCTCAGACCTCTAGAATCAAGCAGTCCTTCTGCCTCAGCCTCCCAAGTAGCTGGGACTACAAGCATGTGCCACCATGCCTGACTGGTTTTTATTTTTTGTAGAGATGGGGTCTCACTATGTTGCCCAGGCTGTTGGCCTCAAGCGATCCTCCTGCCTCGGCCTCCCAAAGTGCTGGGATTACAGGCGTGAGCTGCCATGCCTGGCTGTAGATCACCATCTTTACCCTCATGGAGCTTAAATTCTAGTGTGAGAGATGGTCATTTACTGAGCGAGTGCATACTAATTACGACGGTGGTGAGTGTCGCAGTGGAAATGTACAGGACGCAGGGCCGTACATGGATCAGGGAGGGCCTGGCCGTACTGCAGGAATATTTCCTCCCTTCCTATCTTCGTTGTATGATATTTAAACTACTGTCTAGACAAGTGCATATATTCATATATATCTTTAGCTTTTTAGAAGTGTCACGCTGTGGCATAGTTATTTCTGTGGAAGCTCTTTGGGGAAGCTCTATCTTGCTCAGCATGGTGTTACTGAGCCCGGTGGCTACCATTCCAGGCTTTTCTTTTTCTTTCTTTTCTTTTTATTTTATTATTATTTTTGAGACAGGGTCTCACTCTGTTGCCCAGGCTGGAGTGCAGTGGCACAGTCAGGGCTTACTGCAGCCTCAACCTCCCAGGCTCAGGCAATCCTCCCACCTTAGCCTCTTGAGTAGCTGGGACAACAGTCACACTCCACCATGCCTGGCTAATTTTTGCAATTTTTTTTTTTTGGAGACAGAGTCTCACTGTGTTGCCCAGGCTGGAGTGTAGTGGCTCTAGCTCAGCTTGCTGCAACCTCCACCTCCTGGGTTCAAGTGATTCTCTTACCTCAGCCTACCAAGTAGTTGGGATTACAGGCACCCACTACCATGCCTGGCTGATGTTTGTATTTTTAGCAGAGATGGAGTTTCACTATGTTGACCAGGCTTGTCTCGAACTCCTGACCTCAAGTGATCCACCTGCCTTGACCTCCCAAAGTGCTGCGATTACAGACGTGAGCCACTGCATTGGCCTAACTTTTGTAATTTTTGTAGAGACGAGGGTCTCAATTTCTTGCCCAGGCTGGCCTTGAACTCCTGACCTCAGGCAATCCTCCTGCCTTGGCCTCCCAAAGTGCTGGGATTACAGGTGTGAGCCACCATGCCTGGCCAACTAAGTGCTTTTCAGCTACAAGTCATGGGATTCCACTCAAGCCCACTTTAACAAACGAGGGATTTTGAACGAACTTTTCTACCTTGTCGCCTTCCTTTCAGGGACACCGGAGAATGGAGATTCTTCTTAGGCTGTACCATCCAGGGTTCCCCCACAGAACCCCAGACCCTCACTCTAGCTCCTCCTGAGATCCAGGGCATCCACAGGAACTGCTGGGGTCCACAGGGGGCAGCAGTGAGCCTCTGGTCTTCCTCAGCCTTGTTTGTTGTATTTCAATCAGTGAGGTTGTTGGTCATGTTGGCGCAGGCCTATAGTCCCAGCTACTCAGGAGGCTGAGGCAGGAGGATCGCTGGAGCCCAGGAGCTCTGGGATGTCGTGAGCTATGCTGATTGCATCTCCATACTAAGTTTGGCATCAGTATGGTGACCTCCCAGGAGTGGGGGACCACTATGTTGCCCAAGGAGGGGTGAACACTGCCAGGTTGGAAATGGAGCAGGTCAAAAGTCCTGTGGTATGCTGGGCACAGTGGCTCACGCCTGTAATCCCAGCACTTTGGGAGGCCAAGGCAGGCAGATCATTTGAGGTCAGGAGTTCAAGACCAGCCTGGTCAACATGGTGAAAACCCATATCTACTAAAAATACAAAAATTAGCTAGATGTGGTGGTGCGCACTGTTAATCCCAGCTGCTTGGATGACTGAGGCATGAGAATCCATTGAACCCTGGAAGCAGAGGTTGCAGTGAGCCGAGATTGCGCCACTGCACTCCAGCCCAGGCGACAGAGGAAGACTCTATCTCAAAAAAGGAAAAAAAACCCAAAAAACCAAAAAAAAACCCTCCTGTGCTGATCAGTAGTGGGATTGCACCTCTAAATAGCTACTGCACTCCAGCCTGAGCAACATAGATGCCATCCTTTTTGTCATCTCTAAGGGATCTCTGTGGCCTCAACAGTTGAATGCCAAATATCTTTCCATGAAGTTTGGGCATCGTACCAACTTTATTTCATTTTTAATATTTTGGTAGAGATAGGGTCTCACTATGTTGCCCAAGCTGGTCGTGACCTTGTACCAAGTTTGACTGCCCTTGAGTCTGCCCTGGAGATCAGAGTCTTTTATCAGACTGCAAAAATGTGAAATCACCACTTAAAAACTTGTGTCTTGGCCGGGCATGGTGGCTCACGCCTGTAATCCCAGCACTTTGGGAGGCTGAGGCGGGCGGATCATGAGGTCAGGAGTTTGAGACCAGTCTGGCTGACACAGTGAAACCTGGTCTCTGCTAAAAATACAAAAAATTAGCCAGGCATGGTGGTGGGTGCTTGTAATCCCAGCTACTCGGGAGGCTGAGGCAGGAGGATCGCATGAACCCAGGAGGCGAAGGTTGCAGTGAGCTGAGATCATGCCACTGCACTCCAGCCTGGGCAACAGAAGGAGACTCCGTCTCAAAAAACAAAAACAAACAAACAAAAAAAACAAAACAAAAGAAAAACATGTGTCTCCTGCAGAGTGAACTGCACCATGCTTCTCCCTGCGTCCACGCTGCTGGGCCGCCTCTTCTCCGTGTGGCCCTCCAGCAGTGTGTGTGGGCAGCTGAGCGTGCAGCTTGACTGCTCCTTCCCTCCCCACCCCCACCCAGCCATGCCTCGAGGCACCTTCCTTCCCAGGTGCTCCTTTTGTGGGGACGCCCGGCATCCAGGCAGGTGTCTCCTTCCTGCCCTCCTCTGCTATCTGATTGGACAGTGGAAGTGCCTTCTTCTGTGCTCACCCAGATTTCAAATTTCAATCTCAGAGGCCCGTGACACCCCCACTTCTTCTAAAAGTCACCGCTGTGCTTACAGCTATCTGGCTAATTACACACCTGCGGCGTCCTCAGAGCAGGCTGGGCAGGTCTGCGTCCCTGGGGCTACAGCGCAGGGTTGGAAGTCCTCCAGGTTTCCCAGGTGCACCAGGGGACCGGCCCCTTTGCCTACAAGTAAAACAAAAATTTCAAAGGAGATTAAACTTGGTCCTTTTATTGAGGTGTCTGATTTAACGGGGTAAGCAGGCTCCGGGGGCCTAGTCTGGGAGCCCAGCGGCATGTCTTCTGAGCCCCAGGAACTGACTTTCATCCAAGCTGAGGGCGCTGAGACCCCTGCTCCAGTTCTCAGGATTTATTTAGTATAGATGCTGCCAACAAGCCGTGGCCATCCACTCCACGCCAGGCACCGTGCCAGGTTTCAGGGTTACATGATCAGTAGGGAACTTGGCATGCCTTCAGGGAATTCCGGAAACTGGCCATTTGCAGGCCAGAGGAATGGGTGTCAGGACAAAAGGCAGTGTGGGCAGTTGTGGAGTGCTTAATCCAGCCTGAGGAGGAAGCAGGAGGGCGCCCTGGAGTAGGTGCCACTCAGGCAGATTCTTGCTTTTTATTTGACTTTTCTTTCTTTCTTTCTTTCTTTTGAAATGGGGTCTTGCTCTGTCACCCACGCTGGAGTGTAGTGGCGTGATCTTGGCTCACTGCAACCTCCGCCTCCTGGGCTCAAGTGATCCTCCTGTCTTAGCCTCCTTAGCTGGGACTACAGGCGTGCACCACCATGCCTGGGTAATTTTTGTATTTTTTGTGGAGATGAAGTTTTGCCCTGTCTCTCAGGCTGGTCTCGAACTCCTGGACTCAAGTGATCCACCCGCCTCGGCCTCCCAAAGTGCTGTGATTACAGGCATGCACCACGGCGCCTGTCTCCTTTGGTTTTTCCCCATAAAATGCAGCTCCTGCAGGACTTTCTTGCCCTGCCCACGCCGCCCCCGGGATGGAGTTTCGCTCTTGTAGCCCAGGCTGGAGTGCAGTGGTGCGATCTCGGCTCACTGCAACCTCCGCCTCCCGGGTTCAAGCGATTCTCCTGCCTCAGCCTCCTGAGTAACTGGGATTACAAGCGGCCGCCACCACGCCTGGCTAATTTTTGTCGCCACCACGCCTGGCTAATTTTTGTATTTTTAGTTGTAGAGATGGGGTTTCGCCATGTTAGCCAGACTGATCTCAAACTCCTGACCTCAGGTGATCCACCTGCCTCTGCCTCCCTAAGTGTTGGGATTACAGGCGTGAGCCACCGCACCTGGCCTTTCTTTAATTACTGTTATTTAAAAAATTCTTTATAAAGGGGCTAGAATAAACCCTTTTTTGGTTAAGCCTTGAAATTTCTAGGTCCCCACCTTCTGGTCTTCACGGTAACTCTGAACTTTGTCTATGCCGGTAACTCTGAAAAGTCTTTGCCGGCTGTAAAAACTCCACAGCTACTCCAGAAGTAGTCTGAAGCCCCCTAAGGGATAGCCTGGAGGCCATTGGCCTAGCTGCCCACCCCCTCCTCCAGGCCTGACTCCTTCCCAGTCTCAGCAGGATTGCTGTGGGGGTGGGTGGAGCCTGACAGCCCAGCGTTGGCTTCTGCTTGCTATGAAATGCTCTGGCCAGCAGGAGCCTCTCTCTTTCTTGGCATAGGAGGAACTAGAGCTCCGTTTTGTGTCTGCCAGAAAACTGGATGGGGGAAGGGTTGGTCCTGAGGGCCCCCGATTTACCCAGCAAACATGCACTGGGCACCTGCCTCGTGTCCTGTAGTGTGCTTGGCAGTGGGGATGCCGTGAATGGGGCCAGGCGTGCATTATGCAAGTTGGGGAGGCGGAGAAGGTGATGCGAACAAGCGGGCAGCATGTGGGCACAGTGGGACAGAGTTCTTTGAGGCCCCTTTGAAGTTCCTGCTTCCCGGAGACCAGATGAAGGCCCTCCAGCCGTGGCACTTCCTTGAATGGGATGGTGTGAGTCCTTCATGTGCAGCTGGAGGGGGCCATCTTCGACTTCAAGCATTAAACACCCGAGGACTGGCTCTTTAGATCCCATTGCCTGTGACCCACTTTGGCCTCTAGGATCTTCTTTCCTTGTCTGCCAACTGCAGTGGTGAGGCCACTTGGAAGCCTTGAGGTCGTTTCTTCTAGCGTAATATCTAAGGGCCTCGCTTTATTTTAATTTTTTATTAAAATTTCAGATTATTATGTATAATTTCAAACATATAAAGGTAGAAAGAATAATACAATGGACCAGGCACAGTGGCTCCTGACTGTCATCCAGCACTTTGGGAGGCCAAGGTGGGCTCCCCATGGATGATGGTTTCCTTCTACTCTTTTCTTTATGCTTTTTTATTTTGGAGATAGGGTCTTGCTCTCTTACACAGGCTGGAGTGCAGTGGCGCGATCTCAGCTCACTGCAACCTCTGCCTCCCAGACCTAGGTAATCCTCCCACCTCAGCCTCCCAAGTAGCTGGGACTATAGGCGTGCACCACCATGCCCAGGTAATTTTTTTGTTCTGTTTTTGTGTTTGTTTTTTGTTTCTTTAGTAGAGACAGGGTTTTACCGTGTGGCCCAGGCTGGTCTCAAACTCCTGGCCTCAAGTGATCCGCCTGCCTCAGCCGCCCAAAGTGCTGGCATTACAGGCGTGCGCCACCGCGCCTTGCTAATTTTTGTATTTTTAGTAGAGCCAGGGTTTTGCCATGTTGGCCGTACTGGTCTAGAACTCCTGACCTCAAGTGATCGACCTGCCTTGGCCTCTCAAAGTGCTACGATTACAGGCATGAGCCACCGCGCCTGGCCGTGTTTCTTTTTTGAATGGTAGGAGAAAGTGTGATTTTTCATCTTCCCTTTTCTGTACTTTGCAAGTGCTCCTGTCTTCATCTGGACTTGTCCCTGAGGCCCTGGGTCCTTGTAACTGCACTGTTGAGAATAGACAGGGAGCCTGGGGCCGCTAGCTTGGGGGAGGACCCAGCAAGTGTGGGAAGGAGCCGTCAGCCTCTACCTCTGAAGGTGGAGAAGGATTTGTACTGTTCTCCTCCTCTGCCTGATTCCATCACAACAGCAGCAACAACAACAACAGCAGCAGCAGCAGATCAACTCAGCTGGCAGCCACTGTGGCCGTGTTGGCAAGGGACCTCGGGCGTTCTGTCTGCCAGCAGGTCCCACTGTGTGTCCAGCTGGAGTGCCTTTGGGCACACCCTGTTCTGCTGAGGTGGTAAATGGCACGTCTATCTAATAATGTTCCCCCGAATTGTTTTTTCTAGGTCTTAGTACCCTGCAAAGGAAGCCTGTCGAGCAGCGTCCAGTCTACTTGTCAGTTTGAGTCCTACATTTTGATACCTGTGGAAGAACATTTTCAGACCTTAAATGGAAAGGTATTCATTTCTTGGTGGGTGGGCCAGGGTCACCTACTCCGTGTTTGGGACCAGAGGGGAGGGAAGAGAGTCCCGTTCTCAGCCTTTCACAGCTACTGGCAATGGTGGCGTTTGACACTCGCTGCAGCCCCGTGGGGGGCTGGAGGGACCCTGCCTTTGTGGTGGAGGAAAGGGAGGTGGTGACAGTGAGCAGGACCCCAGCTGCTGCCTTGGAGGCCGGGAGGTGCCGAGCGTCTCTCCCTGAGCCCGTGATGGGGTGTCTGCCATGTGTCACTGGAACACCTCCTCCTTGCTGATGTCCCAGCCAGAGGAAGTTGCTTTATCCCAGTACCATGAAAAGCTTGTCAGTTTCTCGGCCCCAAATAGGACATCAGGGATGACTATTGTAGTTTTTAAAAACTTTTTGTTTCGGCTGGGCATGGTGGCTCATGCCTGTAATCCTAGCACTTTGGGAGGCCGAGGCAGGAGAATCACTTGAGGCCAGGAGTTTGAGACCAGCCTGGACAACACAGCGAGACCTCATCTCTGCCAAAAATAAAAATGAAAAAATTAGCCAGACGTGATGGTACGTGCTTATAGTCCCAGCCACTTGGGAGGCAGAGGTGGGAGAATTGCTTAAGCCCAGGAGTTTGAGCTTGCAGTAAGCCATGATGGTGCTACCCCCCCCGTAGCCTGGGCAACAGAGCGAGACTCGGGGGGGGAAAAGAAAAAAACACCCAAAAAACAATCTTTTGTTTTGAAATAATTTCAAATGTTTTAGTAAAGTCAAAAAAACTCTTAAACATGCTTCCCCCCAAGCTGTTAACATTCTTGCCACATTGTTTGTGTTGTTTTTTTTTTGAGATGGAGTTTTGCTCTGTCGCCCAGGCTGGAGTGCAGTGGCGCCATCTCGGCTTACTGCAAGCTCCGCCTCCCGAGTTCGCGCCATTCTCCTGCCTCAGCCTCCCAAGTAGCTGGGACTACAGGTGCCTGCCACCTCGCCCGGCTAGTTTTTTTGTATTTTTAGTAGAGACGGGGTTTCACCATGTTAGCCAGGATGGTCTCTATCTCCTGACCTCGTGATCCGCCCGTCTCGGCCTCCCAAAGTGCTGGGATTACAGACTTGAGCCACCGCGCCCGGCCACACATTGGTTGTTTTATCTCTCTTGACACATTATTATTTTGAATCTTTTTTTTTTTTTTTTTTTTTTTCAGACAGAATCTGAAGTGCAGGCTGGAGTGCAGTGGTGTGATCTCGACTCAGTGCACCCAACCTCTACCTCCCAGGTTCAAACGATTCTCCTGCCTCAGTCTCCTGAGTAGCTGGGACTACAGGCATGCGCCACCATGCCCAGCTAATTTTTGTGTTTTTAGTAGAGATGGGGTTTCACCGTGTTGGCCAGGATGGTCTTAATGTCTTAACCTCATGATCTGCCCGCCTCAGCCTCCCAAAGTGCTGGGATTACAGGCGTGTGCCACTGCTCCCAGCCTGAATCTTTTGAGACTAAGTTGCAGACACTGTGCCCTTTAGCCCAAGACAGTTCAGTGTATTTCTCAAGAACAGGCATTCTCTTATGTAACCACAATGCAGTGATCGAACTCAGATAATTTAGCATTTTTTTTTCTTCTTAGCTCTGGAATCACACAGTGCATTTTTTTTTTTTTTTTTTTTGGAGACAGAGTCTCACTCTGTAGCTCAGTCTCAGCTCCTGACCTCAAATGATCCACCCACCTTGGTCTCCCAAAGTGTTTGGATTACAGGCACGAGCCACTGTACCCGGCCTGGATCCTTTTTAAATGTTGCAACAGAAAAAACATTGAGCTATTTCTCGAGTAGAAGAAATCCTGTGTTCTTTGTGAGAAGAAAAAGAAAGAAAGCTCTCCCTATCTAAGAGATGGAAGTAATCTGGTGCTACAGTGTGGCCAGGGCTGAATCCCACCTGCTACTCCCTGCATGGCTCACTGTGGTCATGGCCGGGTGCTGGGGGCAGACCAGCCGCGCAAAGCCCGACTCCTGTCCTCTTTGTAGATCTGAGTGTCCAAAAGAGAACAAATCAACTAAGCTGACTGACAGCTGGGGTGAGCAGATCTGTGGCAGGAAAATAGCAGTGTGTCTTGTGAGCCACAGGGCAGAGCAGGTGCACTGACAACCCCGTGCTTCCTCTCCCCGTCACTGCGCCACAAGCCTCAGCTGCCATGTCTGAATGCAGCTACCGCCCTAGCGAGGACAGTGTGGCCGGGCTTCCCTGACCACGGGGATGCCGGGAAAAACAGGGCCATTCCTGAATGGGAATAAAGTCTCCCTCTCTCAGAATCTACCTGCTTCTGCTTTAAAAGCAAAAAAAAAAAAACAAAACAAAACACATGCCCCATGGTTAACATCAACAGTGAAAAAAGCTATCAGGTGCCTTCCAGCCTGGCCAACATGGCAAAACCACGTCTCTACTAAAAATATAAAAATTAGCTGGGTGTGGTGGTGGGTGCCTGTGGTGCTAGGTACTCAGGAGGCTGAGGCAGGAGAATTGCTTGACCCTGGGAGGCAGAGGTTACAGTGAGCCGAGATTGCACCGCTGCACTCCAGCCTGGGTGACGGAGTGAGACTCTGTCTCAAAAGTAAAAAAAATAAAAATAATTCGGGTATCTTGCAGCCACAGTTACTAGGTCCACAAAGAGGAACTATTTTAGTATCAAAACAAACAAAACAGGAGAGCATTTGTGCCGCAGCAAACCCACACTGGGGTGAAGGCCATAGGGTCTGGTTACGTGCTGCGTTGGGGGCCGGGCTGAGAGTGGGACATGGTTGACCCGGCTGCTGGTGCAGTGATGGTTTTCTTGTTTGCAGGATGTCTTTATACAAGGGAACAGGATTAAATTAGGAGCTGGTTTTGCCTGTCTTCTCTCAGTGCCCGTTCTCTTTGAAGAAACTTTCTACAATGAAAAAGAAGAGAGTTTCAGCATCCTGTGTATAGCCCATCCTTTGGAAAAGAGAGAGAGTTCAGGTATTCTGGGAGAAAAAACCCTTTTCTCCTGTTTTAGAGAAATGTGTTTGTTGAACTTGTTCCTGACTTAACTGTCGAAAGGTTAAACAAGGCCAGGTATGTTGGCTTGCGCCTGTAATCCCTGCACTTTGGGAGGCCAAGGCGTGAGGATCACTTGAGGCCAGGAGTTCAAAACTAGCCTAGACAACATGGTGAGACCCCGTCTCTATAAAAAATTTAAAAAATCAGGCCGGCCACAGTGGCTCACGCCTGTAATCCCAGCACTTTGGGAGGCTGAGGCAGGCAGATTACTTGAGACCAGGAGTTCAAGATCAGCCTGGTCAACAGGGCGAAACCCCATCTCTACTAAAAATACAAAAATTAGCTGGGCATGGTGGCGTGCCCCTGTAATCCCAGCTACCCAGGAGGCTGAGGCAGGAGAATTGCTTGAACCCAGAAGGCGGAGGTTGCAGTGAGCTGAGATCACGCCGCTGCACTCTATCCTGGGTGACAGAGTGAGACTGTCTCAAAAATAAAAAATAGGCCGGTGGCTCACGCCTGTAATCCTAGCACTTTGGGAGGCTGAGGTGGGCGGATTACCTGAGGTCAAGAGTTCAAGACCAGCCTGGCCAGCATGGTGAAACCCCATCTCTACTGAAATACAAAAAAATTAGGTGCACTGGTGCACTCCTGTAATCCCAGCTACTCGGAAGGCTGAGGCAGGAGAATCACTTGAACCCGGGACAGGGAGGTTGCCGTGAGCTGAGATCGCACCACTGCACTCCAGCCTGGGCTACAGAGTGAGAATTCACCTCAAAAAAAAAAAAAAAAGATAAAAATTAGCTGAGCATGGTGGTGCATGCCTGTAGTCTCAGTTATTCAAAAGGCTGAGGTGGGAGGGTCACTCGAGCCTAGGAATTGAAGGCTGCACTGAGCCATGATCACACTACTGCACTCTAGTGTGGGCTACAGAGCAGGACCCTATCTCCAAAAACAATAAAATTATTATTATTATTTAATTATTTTTGAGACGGAGTCTTGCTCTGTTGCCAGGATGGAGTGCAGTGGCATAATCTCGGCTCACTGCAACCTCCAGCTCCTGGGTTCAAGCGGTTCTCCTGCCTCAGCCTCCTGAGTAGCTGGGATTACAGGCGTCCACCACCACACCCCGCTAATTTTTGTATTTTTAGTAGAGACAGAGTGTCACTTTGTTGGCCAGGATGGTCTCGATCTCGTGACCTTGTGATCTGCCCGCCTCAGCCTCCTGAAGTACTGGGATTACAGGCGGGAGCCACCGCGCCCGGCCAGTAAATTATTTTTTTAAAAAGGTTAAACATCCTGGAAAATATTCAAGAGCCACGTGGAGACCTATATCATTGTTTCCAGTGGTTCCTCCTAGAACTTAAAGTCACTGGGCTGAGGAGGTGTGGATCAGGGCTACTGTTGCACAGGTCGGGCATTGCACAATTCCAGGAGGCAGCATTCACGTAGGCCTCAGCCTACCTGTGATCAACCTGGGATGTGACTGTTGCCCCCATGAGTTGTGCAAAGTGGTAGCCCCAGCTTTGTCTCTGGGTCTCAGCTTCAGGGCTGGCTCTTATAGCACCCAGCTCCAGCATTGTGCCTCTTTGAGATTTCGTTATTTTTAATAAATAATAATTCTTCATTTTCCCCAGAAAATTGAGATAACAGTGTGCAGGATGCCCACTGAGGCTCTTATTGTCAGGAATCGGGGTCTTGCTGATGGTCCCACATAGTTTGGTTTTGTCCCAGGAAGAGGCCTTGAGAGGACCAGGCTCTCTGAACTCCAGGGTGTCCTGTAACTGGGCTGTTCTTGTGCAGTGTCTTGGAATAAGGACATTTGCCCTCCTCCCCAGAGGGCCTAGACCCTCTAGGGTAGGACAGGACAGAGTCAGGAACCAGCAGAGGCTTCAGCAGGCCTGACCTGTTTCTTTTTCAGAAGAGCCTTTGGCACCCTCAGATCCCTTTTCCCTGAAAACCATTGAAGATGTGAGAGAGTTCTTGGGAAGACACTCCGAACGATTTGACAGGAACATCGCCTCTTTCCACCGAACATTCCGAGAATGCGAGAGGAAGAGCCTCCGTCACCACATAGTCAGTAGCCGTGCTGCCCTTTGCCTGGCGTGCCCTGTCTCGGTTCAGTGCAGGGCACCGGGAACCCTCAGTTTTCTCTGGAACTGCCTGGTGCTGCCTTACTGTTTGAAGTCTTTTAAAAATGTTTCTCTCTAACTATAAAAGTAGTTTAGCCAGGCATGGTGGCGCAAGCCTGTCTTCCCAGCACTTTAGGAGGCCAAGATGGGAGGATCTCTTGAGGCTGGGAGTTCAAGACCAGCCTGGGCAACATAAAAAGACCCCATCACTACAGAAAATACAAAAATTAGCCAGGTGTGGTGGCATGTACGTGTATTCCCAGCTACTTGGGAGGTGGAGGTGGGAGGATCACTTTAGCTCAGGCATTTGAGACTGCAGCGTGCTGTAGTCATACCACTGCATTCTACTTTGGGCAACAAAGTGAGACCCTTTCTCTTAAAAAAACAAAAACAAAAACCAAGTGGTATAAACCATGAGGAAGTATAAAAATGAGTATTATTATTCTCTTATTAACCCCAAGGGGAAATTTCTCCTGCTTTTAATGCATACACACCTAAAAAAAAAAAAGTTGAGAAAAATCATGTAATTGACTTGATAAAGCTTGCGTTAACCCTTGAAACTCTGAGCGCGTTACCTGCTCTGGCTCCCGCATCATGGCCTCGCTGGTAAGGTCCCTCTGCTCTGTGTGGTTTAGGACTCAGCGAATGCTCTCTACACCAAATGCCTCCAGCAGCTTCTGAGGGACTCTCACCTGGTAAGCAGCAAGACTTCCGAGAGGGAGGATTGCGGTGCACCCCCATGCAAATCCAGGCCCTTTCACTGTGCTTCTCTTGCCCTCTAGAAAATGCTCGCCAAGCAGGAGGCCCAGATGAGCCTGATGAAGCAGGCAGTGGAGGTGAGGTTGGGGCGGAGTGGCTGGGAGGGAGGCACACCCTGTTGCCTGCCCACACCCTGAATGGGGTCTGTTGATTCCACAGATGTACGTCCATCATGAAATTTACGACCTGATCTTTAAATACGTGGGGACCATGGAGGCAAGCGAGGTAGGTTCTCAGTTGTTATCACCCAAGATGGAAGCCTGCTGTGATTTTTGAGAAATTTGAAGGTTCGTTAAAATCTGTTGTTAGGATGCTGCCTTTAACAAAATCACAAGAAGCCTTCAAGATCTTCAGCAGAAAGATATTGGTGTGAAACCGGAGTTCAGGTAAGGGTTCACGCCACAGTGGCTTGGTGTTCTCGGAGGCAGGGGCGCTGTCTTCTCTTGGAAGTAGGCCCTCTCGGTGGCAGAGGCGACACGCTGATTTGACATGGTTGGTTCTGAGGAACAGTGCAGTTACTTGCAACCAAAGATGAAGGGCTACCCTTTACAGGTGACTGTGTGTAGCCATCCCCCTCCCACACTGTGCACCAGCACGCCGACTGGATGGAAGCCACTAGGCACGGGGTTTTGTGCAGCTAGTCCCCATGCCCCAAGTGGGCATGTAATTTGCCCACGTGGTTTCTGCATGCAGGGGACATCCCACCTGCCCACCCAAGGGAACCTTGCCATAGAGGCACCTACTTAGGAGTTAATTTAAGTTTCATTTTTTTTAATTTTAATTTTTTTTTTGTTTTTGAGACAAAGTCTCACTCTATTGCCCAGGCTGGAGTGCAGTGGCGTGATCTCGGCTCACTGCAACGTCCGCCTTTCGAGTTCAAGTGATTCTCCTGCCTCAGCCTCCCGAGTAGCTGGGATTACAGGTGCATACCACCACACCCTGCTAATTTTTGTATTTTTAGTAGAGACGGGGTTTCACCTTGTTGGCCAGGCTGGTCTTGAACTCCTGACCTCAAGTGATCTGCCCACCTTGACTTACAAGTGCTGGGATTATGGGCATGAGCCACTGCACCCGGCCTAATTTAAGTTTCGGTGGGACACAAAAATGTTTCACCTCCCACAACCGTCTTTGGGTTATTTCCCTCTAGGAATAGGAATTTTTTTTTTTTTCAACTTTCTTGTACAGCTGTATCACCTGGCAGCCTGAATGGGATTGAAGGCTGTTCTGTTTTGCCGCTGACTTGAGTCAGATGACTTCTCAGTATCTGTTTTTGTGTTTCCTTCCTTCTGGTTTGTTGTGAGAAGTATAGACCCTGAGATGTGTTCTTAGATCCAGGCCGAAGAGTTCTCTTACTGTGCTCTGAAGTTGTCACTTTCCACATTATTTTACAGCTTTAACATACCTCGTGCCAAAAGAGAGCTGGCTCAGCTGAACAAATGCACCTCCCCACAGCAGAAGCTTGTCTGCTTGCGAAAGGTGGTGCAGCTCATCACACAGTCTCCAAGCCAGAGAGGTTTGTGCTTGGGAAGGGGCCTGGCCAAGGGGGAGATGCTACATCCAGATGAAAAAGCAAAGAGTGATGCTATCGTAAGGGGTTTTTATGGGGCTGGGCACAGTGGCTCACCTCTGTAACCCCAGTGCTTTGGGAGGCCAAGGTGGGAGGATCACTTGAGGCCAGGAATTGGAGGCTGCAGTGAGCTATGATCACACCAGTGCACTCCAGTCTAGTGAGAGAGCGAGACCCCTTCTCAAAAAAAAAAAAAAAAGTCAAGAAAAAGTCAATAAGGAAGAGACATGAGATATAGCTGTATGTGTAGGTAAGGGATGATCCTGAGTATATCGAATGAAATAAAGAGGAATGCATATGGTAGACTTCCAGCCAACAGCATCAAAGAAAGGGGGACAGCTGTGTAGCCACGATGTGATGGTGAGCTCATAGCTGTCCTGAACAGATGTGCAGGAAGCAGCAGCAGGAGCCTCTGGGAAAAGAGACTGGCTGGCGGGGATGGGAGGAACATTCACAGTTTACTCTTTCGTATTGTTTGAATTTTTAAACGTGAATGAATTACATAAAATTTCAAAATGAAAAAAAAGTGAAACTCCACATGGGCAGTGGACTCCATGTCTATAAAGCGGAAGTGACCTTAGGAAGGACCTTAGTGACTTTAGGAAGAAAGAGGCTTTTGGTGATGGCTCTGGACTCATCTTCATTTTGTATTACTGTAGCCACTTCCCTGGGCTCTTTCACTGTCCAGGAGGGTGGCAAGGCATGGTCTGCTTGGAGTTAACATCTCTGTTTTTTTTTTTTTTTTTTTTGGTCTTAAGAGACAGGGTCTCACTCTGTCACCCAGGCTGGGTGCATTTGTAGGTCACTACATCCTTGAACTCCTGAGCTCAAGTGATCCTCTTGCCTTAGCCTCCCAAGTACCTCGGGTTACAGGCATGCACCACCACACTTGGCTAATTTTCATGTTTTTTGTAGTGGTGGGGGTCTTGCTATATTGCCCAGGCTGGTCTCAGACTCCTGGCCTCAAGCAGTTCTCCTGTCTTGGCCTCCCAAAGCTCTGGGATTATAGGCGCATGCCGCCGTATCTGGCCTGAGTTATTAATATCTTGTTTTGGTCATGTTCTGAAAATGCTGGGCATTCTTTTCCCTCTGGACCTGACATCTGATCAGGATGCTGTAAAGGAGCTTGTGCAATGACGTTTCTTCCCCGATGTGTGATCTCCTTGATATGTGGTTTCACAAGGTGCGCGGTGGTAGGGAGTTGATACGCTTGTCAGTCCATTTGAATCTCATGATGGCATTGAATGTGTGTTTCCCCTTTGCAGTGAACCTGGAGACCATGTGTGCTGATGATCTGCTATCAGTCCTGTTATACTTGCTTGTGAAAACGGAGATCCCTAATTGGTAACATTTTCTGTTAAGATGCTCTTTTAAAAATGGCAGCGCTTGACCGGGCACAGTGGCTCATACCTGTAATCCCAGCACTTTGGGAGGCTGAGGCAGGTGGATCACGAGGTCAGGAGGTCGAGACCATCCTGGCTAACGTGGTGAAACCCCGTCTCTACTAAAAAATACAAAAAAATTAGCCAGACATGGTGGCAGGTGCCTGTAGTCCCAGCTACTCGGAAGGCTGAGGCAGGAGAATGGCATGAACCCAGGAGGTGGAGCTTTCAGTGAGCCAAGATGGCACCACTGCACTCCAGCCTGGGCGACAGAGCTAGACTCCATCTCAAAAAAAAAAAAAAGGCAGCACTGCACTGTGGTAGTTCTAATATAACTCTAGGAGAAGCCCACCTTCAGTTGGACACCTGTTATGAGCTAGGTGTGGAGCCTGCCCCGCTTCATCCATCCACTTACAGATGGGGAAACCGAGGCCCGGAGAGCTTATGTTTCTTGTTCTGGAACGAGTGTCTAGGCAGTGGTTGAGCAGAAAGCTGATTACCATTCTTTCTGGCCCCGAACCCATCATCTTCCTCCTGGAAACCACAGCTCAGTTTACAGTAATCAGCTTGCTAAAGACTATTTCAGGGAACTAGCTAGTCATTTTACTTGTGTTCCTAATCGCACACGCTCTGCAGAGAGACCCAGGTGAGCGTGGTGGTAGCTCCCTGAGCGAACCAACACTTTAGATATTTGGTCAGTCGCCCGAGCCAATAATACTATTTTTGCAGAAGTGTGACTTGAATAGACAACAATGTAACTTTTTTCTTCCTTTCATTAGGATGGCAAATTTGAGTTACATCAAAAACTTCAGGTTCAGCAGCTCGGCAAAGGATGAACTGGGATACTGCCTGACCTCATTCGAAGCTGCCATCGAATATATTCGGCAAGGAAGCCTCTCCGCTAAACCCCCTGTAAGATCTCACCCCTGCCCTGGCCTTCCTTTGTGGGCATCATGGTTCCCTTGATAGGGTGCTGGGGTTGGTATGTGGGCAGAGATTTTCTTAAATTGCCTCCCAGGAATGGGGCCTTAGCTGTTTGAGGGGCTGTGAGTCTTGAAAATCACTCAGTGAAAACACCAAGCCCCCAATTGGTGGTAAAAGTTGGTGGGTTACCACTGGGATTTTCATTGTTAATATCCTACTTCATTAGTCCCCGTCCTCTCCAAAGACATGTGGGTACAAAGGGAAGCCAGAAGCAGGGAATTTTGATTTCTTGACCTCGATATTCAAGAGGTGATGTCATGGAATCCCTGGGCTGTCGCCTTTCCAGCCCGAAATCTCTGTGGCTGGTAGCTCCTTTGCCTGAGTTTTGTTCAGGCCTGCTGGGCTTGTTTCACCCTCCTGGCCTGGTAGGCTGCACTTGGCTTCTGCTGCTGGCCCAGATCCCATGCCTGCCAAGGGCAAGCCAGGTGTGGAGTGGCAAGGGGTATGTGAGCAAGTGCAGGGTCCGGCCACTGCACACAACCGGGCATGGTGTGCTGACTGAGGTGGTGTGGGTAACTCCAAGTTGCTCGTGCAGGGTCCTGCTCCATGCAGGGATGCAGCTAGAGCAGGCATACTGTAGGCCGCTTCCATGGTGGGCACTGGGGAACACAGTGGCGCCTGGAAGCTTGAAGACACCAGGAACTGCAGAGCCTCAAGGACAGTGTCATAGCCCTGGCTTAGGGAACTCCTAGGTTGGGCTCCCTGAAGGGCCAGAGCTCTTCTCTCCTTTTTGTCACCTGCAGGGTAGTGAGTTGGGAGCATGTTTTAGCTCTGTTTATGTTACAGCTCTTGCAGTCCTGCCATTTGGTGGGTCCTGAGTTCTTGTCCCATGTCCAGGAAGAATGAGTTACGTAGACTAGTGGAGGGTGAGCAGAATAGCTCTCAGGAGACGCACAGTGGACAGTTCCTTACCGCAGGCAGGTCGTCCTGACGAGTCAAAGAGGCCCGACGTAGGTAGCTCCTTTCCGCAGTTAGTAGTCCCAACATCTGTCTGGGTCTGGCTGAGTCCAGGGTTTTTATGGCTCAGAAGGGAGGGAGTATGTGCTGATTGGTCCATGGGTGGGCCTGGAAAAAGCACCATGAGTTCTCACTCTGGGCCGTGGACTCCACTTGGAACTGATAGCCCGGCCCCCAGGCTTCAGGCCGTCCTTGTTCTGAAGGTGGGGCTTCACTCGGGACCTGCCCTTCCGCCCGGGAGTCTGTCTGCCTTCTGCCACCGTCAGCATGCTGGCCAGTGCGCCCAGGCTGTTTGTGCCAAGGGGCACCTGCAGGCCTGCGCAAAGCTGCTCTCATCCCCTGTCTTGGCCTCTCTCCCATATTCATCAGCTCCCAAAATCTTGGAGGGGTCTGAGGCATCAGGAGGCTGGCGTGTCAGCGTCACCCCAAGCATGCGCACACCTGGCTGGGTTGCAACAGTACCTGACTTGGCCTCACCTTTGCTCCAAAATTGGAGTGGGTGCCAGGAGTGGGGAGGAGTGGGTGCCAGGAGTGGGGGAGCGGGAGCAGGCACTTATGAGCCTGCTGGGGCAGGGGCACTTCCTGGGCCCCCGAGAGCTCAGAGGTGCCTGGATCCAGAGCTGCGGCTGGGCGGCTGCAGCTGTTCCTGGGAGTTCAGGGCTCCTGCCCTGCCAACTCAGTAGGAGATAGGGCTCCCGCCTGTTCCTGGCTCCTGTTGGCCCTGCAGAGTGCACAACTCTGGCCGCGCCTTCTCCACTGCAGCTTACGTCTGCAGCAGCCACTCCCGATGGGCCGCCGCTGCCATCAGTGAGACCATTAATGTGTGCAGTTTGAGGACTCAGTGGCCTTGCCATTGTTTCCTTGGTTGTTGGTGAGTGTTGGCTGGAGTGGGGGTGTGTGATTATATTTCTGCGTGAGATTGCCAGAATCTTGAACCACAATTGTCCTGCTGGCCTGTTTCACTACATACCAATGAGTAAAACGTGATCATCCTCACAGAAATCACAAAGTTGAAATCAATGAAATGAAAAGATCTCTGTATTACAAGGTGAGAGTACCGAGGATTGAACATTCATCTTTGTCAGAGCTTGATGTAGAATCTCTCAAAATAATGATGAGATACAGCGTCTGGGAGACAGCATCAGCCTGTCTAGGCGCCCTCAGGTACAGGCAGTTCCATCGCATTCATTCGTTATTAACACGTTCATGCATTTTCAGTCTTTTTCCTACCCATGTATATTTTACATAAGTGAAATTATATTGTGTGCTGGGCCGGGCATGGTGGCTCACGCCTGTAATCCCAGCACTTTGGGAGGCCCAGGCAGGTGGATCATCTGAGGTCAGGAGTTCGAGACCAGCCTGGTCAACATGGTGAAACCCTGTCTCTACTGAAAATAAGAGAATTAGCCGGGCATGGTGGCAGGTGCCTGTAATCCCAGCTACTTGGGAGGCTGAGGCAGGAGAATTGCTTTAATCCGGGTGGCAGAGGTTGCAGTGAGCCGAGATTACACCATTGCACTCTAGCACTCTAGCCTGAGTGACACAGTGAGACTCTGTCTCAAATATTTATGTACATATATATGTAGAGAGAGAGAGTACTGTTTTTTCCCTAAAAGAATAGCTTAATTTTTTTCTAGTTAGAAGACTAATGTTTGCTTACAAATAATATTTGCAGACTATAAAATGGCTATGAAGACAACAAAAACTTCCCATAAACTTACTAGCCAGGGGTGACACTTAATATTTTAGCGTTTGTCTTTTTTTTTCTGTGCATACACAATTGTATCTGTTTTTTTTTTTTTTTTTTTGAGGAATGTGAGCCAGCATTTTATTCATTCATTTCTTGCATGTGAAGCGCTCCTCGATGACATCCTTGGCCCGAGATTCTTTGTCATAGTCCTCAACTGCTACACAGCTGCAGCCAGCCCCTTCATAGGGTCTCCTCTCTCTTGTCAGTTTTACAGAGGCCTTACCCATTCCCCTCATTTCTCGTTGTTATCAACCTTAATTAGTTTGACCTGGTGTTTAGCACCCAGGGTCTCCCCAACGTGGCACATGCAGGCACATCACAGTTGGATGCAGGCACACCAAGATGGGCTCAGCACTTGTCTGAGGCTTTGGCAGCTTTGCGAAGTCCATGTGCTAGGCCACTGTGGATGAGGGTGTCCTTCAGCACCCCTCATAAAGCAGTGCTAACATCCATTACACCGCCAGCAGCAATGTCTTCCTTGGCCATGGCAGTGGGTCATGGGTACAGCAGTGCAAGGCCTTTCTCAGCCATGGCAGTGGGTCACAGGCACAGCAGTGCAATGCCTTCCTTGGCTATGGCGGTGGGTCATGGGTGCAGCTGAATCTTCAACACACCCGAGCCTCCGCCTCCACATGACTTGGCGGTGACAAGGAACGAACACAGTTACCTTTGTAACCAACATTTTAGGTCATGATCTCGCTGTACTCGTTGACAGTATTCAGGTAGTTGATGAAGAATTAATCTCTCTTCTTCTTTGAAGTCTGATTTGATTCCCCCACTCGCTGCCAGTGAAATTGGGGGTCATCCATCGCATCTCAGGTGTGGCTGGCTGTGGCTCTTTTGAAAAGTTACTTTCTTCTGCCTTGTTTCCATATTTAGGGGGAAATCAGCAACATTCTAGAGTATGTGTGTGGGCTAGGTGCGGTGGCTCATGCCTGTAATCTCAGCATTCTGGGAGGCTGAGCGGGTGGATCACCCAAGGCCAGGAGTTGGAGACCAGTGTGGGCAACATAGTGAGACCTTGTCTCTACAGCAAAAAAAATAATAATAAATAAATAAAAAAGAATGTGTGTGTGTGTGTGCTCTTGTGTCTCTACCTGTGTGTGTGTGCAGCCTCAGAATTTCTTTTCATTTCCGTGGCTGGGGAGTAAGAGTTGTGAGTTTGACTTGTTTTCTTTGAGGCTCTGGGAACCTGTGTTTCTCTCACTCTGCGCGCAGTGGTGTCTGCCCTGCCCTCTGGGTCTTGCACTCTGATTGGTCTGAGAGTTCACTCCCTGGCCGGCTTTCCTGCCCTGCAAGGAATCAGTCTGCTGCACCTTGCTGGGCCTGGGTTATCTCTGGTCACCTGGAAGGAAGTGTCCACCTCTCGAAGATGCTCCCGTCCCCTAGCTGCCCCCATAGTGTGGCTGTCTTCTGCTTTCTCACTTTCTGTGGAGGCCTTCACCACGTTGTAAGGAGGTGGCTGACCAAATGGTATCCATTGACTTCTTACACCTCCTTTTATTTCAGAAAATATTGCAGGCAGATTGGGAGTAGTATTTGAGAGGTTGCTTCTCTCGTGCTGGTGTTGGTTTGAGGGTTTGAGTCCAATCCTTAGTTTTTTTTTTGTTGTTGTTGTTGTTGTTGTTTTTTTTTTGAGACTGTGTCTTGCTCTGTCACCCAGACCGGAGTGAAATGGCACGATCTTGGCTCGCTGCAACCTCCGCCTTTCCCAGGTTGAAGCGATTCTCCTGCCTCATCCTCCCAAGTAGCTGGGACTACAGGCATGCACCACTATGCCCGGCTAATTTTTGTGTTTTTATGGAGATGGGATTTTGCCGTGTTGTCTGGGCTCATCTCGAACCCGTGACCTCGAGTGATCTGCCTGCCTTGGCTTCCCAAAGTGCTGGGATTACAGGCGCCAGCCACTGTGCCCAGCCTGAGTCCACTCCTTCTGCCGGCTCAGACATCTTGGGCACATCTATTTGTCTCGGCATCTGGGGTGTAAGGACGCCCTTAAGAATAGTGTTTAGTTTGGATGGGCAAGGGAGGGTCACAGTCCAAGGCACCCCTCTTGTCAGGGTGTTAGACTCTGGTCCTGCCCTTCTGGGTGGAGTATGGTTGGTTCTGGTGAAACCTTGAGAACAAGTATGCATCATCCTCAGGCTGGCTGTGAAGCCCACCCTGCAGGTATTGAGAGGTGCTCATCTATTTGCTGTGGTCTGTAATTGATGGAGCAGGCGTGGTGGCTTCCTTGTTGTTACGATTCTATCTGTATTATGGCCTAGCTGCTCACTGGTTTTAAGTAATGACGTTCCGTTTAGGAATGTGGAGAGTCATTGCTATGTATCGATGGTGTTTCCTCGGGAAAAAGCCCAAGTGTATCTTCTCACAGCAGAAGAGGTTTCTGAAAAGTATTAAGGATTAAATATGAGGACAACGAGTTAGATTTTACTATTGATTTTATAGAATGCAGTCTCATGGAAATTTTCTCTGCAAGATATGCTTGAGATGACCATAGCATTTTATTTTTCCTAGAGCCAGGATCTCGCTCTGTCACCCAGGGTGGACTGCAGTGGTGTGATCCTAGCTTGCTGCAGCCTTCATCTCCTGTGCTCAAAGGGATCCTCCCTCCTCTGTCTCCTGGGTAGCTGGGACTACAGATGTGTGCCACCACACCTGGCTAATTTTTTAATTCTTAAATTTTTTGTAGAGACGAGGTCTCGCTATTTTGCCCAGGCTGGGATTGGACTCCTGGACTCATGTGATCCTCCCACTTCAGCTTCCCAGAGTGCTGGGATTATAGGCATGAGGCACCACACCCACTCAACATTCTTTAAACATGTTCATAAATGAAGACTTCAGCTTTCTGAAAATAAATTGCTGGGATGACTCTAATGTTACCTTTGTGAATGAAAACAGAGAACTTTGAAAGAATCTGGGTTGGGCCTGGTCACTCACGCCTGTAATCCCAGCACTTTGGGAGGCTGAGGCAGGAGGATCACCTAAGGCCAGGAGTTAGAGACCAGCCTGGGCAACGTAGCAAGACCCCCATCTCTACAAAAAATTAGCAGTGCATGGTGGCACACCTTTAGTCCCAGCTACTTGGGAAGCTAAGGTGGGAGGATCACTTGAGCCTGGTAGTTCAAGGCTGCAGTGAGCTATGATTGTACCACTGCAGTCCAGCTTGAGAGACAGAGTAAGACCCTGTCTCAAAAAAAAAAAAAAAAAAAAAAAAGACAAGAACGAACCTGTACCATTCTTGGCTGCAGCTTTGCATGCTTTTGGCCTTCCTTACATTACTGGGTTTCTCATAAAAAGGATGTACCCCTTTCTCTAGTAAATCCTTGCTGATGTACCCCCCCTCTTCCAATAGCTCATTCTTCCCTGAAGATTCAGTCTTGGGAGACCTACCTCTCTTCATCACTGCTGTCTAAATCGTTAACCAGAGTTGCAGAAAGAGTGCTGGATTTACCCGGATAACAATGTGTGATGTTTCTCTGACCCTAAGCTGCTCAGCTGTGAACCGCAGTGTAAAGCGGATTGTTAGAGCTTTATATAGCACACAGCAGCTGGGGCAAAAGCGCCTGTCTCAGGTGCTGGTATTCATTTGCTAAGTTAACCCTCCTGGGGGACTGCTGGGAGGAGCCTGCTTGGCAGAGGCCCCCAGGAATGGCCTATCCCCAGAGGTGCTGTCGGCTCTATCTTTCGGTGGACCTCCAAGTCAACACTTAGAGGGCTGTAAAGAGACATCCTTATTCCACAAATTTCTCAGGGTTTGGGGGCCTTCTGGCAGCTGCTGGCTGGAAGAAATTCCCTTTACTTCCCACCAAGACCCTTTTTCAGGAAGCGAATTTGTCATTACATGGTTTGGTTGCAGGTGCTCAAGGGAGCATCGAACTGTCTTGCTAGAAATGATTTTTATTTCATAAAGTATTATGAAAAATACCTAGAGTTTTGCCTTTTTTTTTTGAGATGGAGTCTTGCTCTGTCGCCCAGGCTGGAGTGTAGTGGCACAATCTTGGCTCACCACAACCTCTACCTGCCGGGTTCAAGTGATTCTCCTGCCTCAGCCTCCAGAATAGTTGGGATTATAGGCATGTGCCACCACACCTGGCTAATTTTTGTATTTTTGGTAGAGAGGGGTTTCACCATGTTGGTCAGGCTGGTCTCAAACTCCTGACCTCAAGTGATCCACCCGCCTCGGGCCCCCAAAGTGCTGGGATTACAGGTGTGAGCCACTGTGCCCGGCCCTTGCCTTTTTTTTTTTTTTTTTTTTCTTTTTGAGACAGGATGTTGCTCTGTCACTGAGGCTGTAGTACAGTGGCATGATCATGGCTCACGGCAGCCTCCAACTCCTGGGCTCGGGTGATCCTTCTACTTCAGCCTCCCATGTAGCGGGGACTACAGGCATGCACCACCACACTAGACTAATTTTTTATTTTTTTGCAGAGGTGAGATCTTGCTGTGTTGCCCAGCTGGTCTCAAACTCCTGGGCTCAAGTGATCCTCCCACCTCAGCCTCCCAAAGTACTGGGATTACAGGAGTGAGCCCCTGCACCCAGCCGTAGATTTTTGTATCTAGGTGAACATTACCAGCAATATGAAGATCTAAACTTATTAATTGGGGTGGATCCTTGAAACACCCAAAGAGATGGAGGAGTAGTTAATCTCTGTCTGTGTCATGAATTCCCCGTATATCTTCCTGGATTTAGCCTCGTGGCCATTTTATTGATTGATTGATCGAGTCATTGAGACAGAGTCTTGCTGTGTCCCCAGGCTGGAGTGCATTGGCGCAATCTTGGCTCACTGCAACCTCTGCTTCCTGGGTTCAAGCAATTCTCATGTCTCAGCTTCCGGAGTAGCTGGGGCTACAGGCATGCACTGCCATGCCTGGCTAATTTTTGTATATTTGTAGAAATGGGGTTTTGCCTTGTTGGCCAGGCTGGTCTTGAACACCTGGCCTTAGGCGATCTGCCCGTCTCAGCCTCCCAAAGTGCTGGGATTACAGGCATGAGCCCCTGCGCCTCGCCTATTTATTTATTTTTGAGATGGAGTCTCACTTTGTTGCCCAGGCTAGAGTGCAGTGGTGTGATATCAGCTCACTGCAACCTCTGTCTCCCGGGTTTAAGTGATTCTTCTGCCTCAGCCTCCCGAGTAGCTGGGACTACAGGTATGTACCACCACGCCCTGCTAATTTTTTGTATTTTTAGTAGAGACGGGTTTCACCATGTTGGCCGGGCTCTTACCGAACTCCTGACCTCAGGTGATCCATTCACCTCAGCCTCCCAAAGTGCTGGGATTATAGGTGTGAGCCACTGCGCCTGGCCATGTGGCCATATTATTTAATAGGCACGTCCGAAAAGCAAGACCCCTTTCTCTCCAGCTGGTTGACACTGGGAAACTGAGACCAGCTTGTAAAATGGCTTTCCTGCCCAAAGGCCCCAGAGAAGACAGCAGGGAATTGGGTTGTGCAGGCATTTGGTCAGAGGCGTGAGGAGGGAGGGAGGGAGGCCAGGGCAATGTGAGTTTCCATCTGGAGGACGATGGTGGGTGCTGCATTCCACGCTGGAGATGGCACATTCCACATATACATGCAGTCAGGGTGCCGCCGCCATCCCCTTCCCCTGCCGGGAGCAACTGTCAAAGCCTCCACTTCCAGGAAGCCCTTCTCCCTGCCTGACGTCAGCCCGTCCTCCGTCCCAGTGAGCAGGTCCTGTGTGAGGCGGGTGAGAGGCACAGCCGATACTGCTCTGGAAGCTGATACTGCTCAGCCCGGGTTGTTGCTGGGGCACTGTGTGTTGAAGGATCTGCACCGACGTCTCGTGGTGTGTTTGATTTTTTTTCCTGCAGGAGTCTGAGGGATTTGGTGACAGGCTGTTCCTTAAGCAGAGAATGAGCTTACTCTCTCAGATGACTTCATCTCCCACCGACTGCCTGTTTAAGGTGAGACACCAAGACGTCTCTGTGGGTAAAGGTGGGTGAGGAACGCTGCATCTCTTGGCAGCATCAGGGTTGGCCAGGCATGGTGGCTCGTGCCTGTAATCCCAGCGCTTTGGGAGGCCGAGGTGGGTGGATCACCTGAGGTCATGAGTTCAAGACCAGTGTGGCCAACATGGTGAAACCCCCGCCTCTACTAAATATACAAAAATTAGCTGGGTGTGGTGGCGCATGCCTGTAGTCTCACTACTCGGAAGGCTGAGGCAGGAGAATGGCTTGAACCGAGAAGGTGGAGGTTGCAGTGAGCCACGATTGTGCCATTGCACTCTCGTCTGGGCAACAGAGAGACTCTGTCTCAAAAAAAAAAAAACAAAAAAAAAATCCATCAGGGTGGTGGTCTGCATAAACCCTGAAGTTCCATTCTGTGCTCAGTCAGCATGGGTGATAGGAATGCTGAGGTTTTAAATCTGGGATCAAGGCTGGATGGGATGGCTTACTTCTGTAATCCCAGCACTTTGGGAGGCTGAAATGGGAGGATCACTTGAGGCCAGAAGCCTGAGACCAGCCTGGGTAGCATCATGAGTACCCATCTCTACAAAACAATACAAAAATTAGCCAGGTGTGGTGGCGGGCACCAGTAGTCCTAGCTGCTCAGGAGGCTGAGGTGGAAGGATCACTTGAGCCCAGGAGTTGGAGGCTGCGGTGAGCTATGGCTGTGCCATTGCACTCCAGCCTGGGTGGCAGAGTGAGACCAGCACATTCCCCATCTCCCCCCGCATACTATGCTGTAGCTGTGCTGGGCAGCACACAGTGGGCGCAGGCCAGGCCTCTTGCTTTCTCAGTTCCTCAAAATACTACTCGTTTTTCCAGGCCAGCTCAGTGGCGCCTCTGCTGGCAGTCCTGGCAGAGCTGATGCCTCCGCTGGGCTCAAGGAGCCCCTTGTCAGACGTTTGTGGGTGTGTGCACTGGGTTGGGAACACGGTGCCTGACTTCCTGATGGTCTGGTCACCTGGCACACAGGGGCAGCTCTCTGCTCAGACACTGGCCACAGGCAGGCCGCTAAGGTGCCCACAGGGCAGTCCGTGAGGGCTGGGCAAGGGCAGAGCCCTCTGGGGGAGGCTGCTGGGCTTCCAGGCAACCTGGAGCCAGAGTGGGTCCCGGGGAAGAAGCACGTCCAGGAAGCACAGGGTGAGCTCCGCAGGTTTGTGTGTTGATGGGGTTTCCTGCTCATTGCAGCTATTCTCTTTCCATTGCAGGCTGAGGCTCTATTAGAATAAAAGAGGATCCCCTAGTCCATAGCAAGTATAAAAATAAAAATAATAATGATAAATAAACAAAATACAAGATGAAGCTGGACTTGGTGGTGTGCACCTGTGGTCCCAGCTATATGGGAGACTGAGGTGGGAGGATCGCTTGAGCCTGGGAGGTTGAGGCTGCAGTGAGCTCTGATTGTGCCACGGCACTCCAGCCTGGCCACCATAGCAAGACCTTGTTTCTAAAAAAAAAATAATAAATTCTGTTATTTATCACCCTGTAGGGATTCACTGAAAAAAAAAAAAAAGAATACAAGAGGAACAGGACTGAGGTTTTTTCTAGTGAGGTGCCAAAATCCACACTGATGTTCAGAGATGTGTTGTCTGCCCGCCATTCCTATTGCTTTATGAATTTTGTCACTTTTTTTTGTTTTTGTTTTTGTTTTTATTTTTTGAGACAGAGTCTTGCTCTGTCACCCAGGCTGGAATGCAATGGTGTGATCTTGGCTCACTGCAAACTCTGCCTCCTGGGTTCAAGTGATTCTCCTGCCTCAGCGTCCCGAGCTGCTTGGATTACAGGCGTCCGCCACCACGTCCAGCTAAGTTTTGTATTTTTAGTAGAGATAAGGTTTTACCATGTTGGCCAGGCTGGTCTCAAACTCCTGACCTCAAATGATCCGCCTGCCTTGGCCTCCCAAAGTGCTGGGATTATAGGCGTGAACCACCGCTCCAGGCATATTGTTCTTTTTTTAGTTATGGAAAACTTTTAACATTTCCAGAAATAAAGAGAGTAGTAGAATGAGCAGAGGCCACCTTTGTGCAGTTGTTTCATCTCTCCCCACCTGCTTTCACCACCGCCAATATGATTACGAAGGAAATGCCAGAGAGCAAATCATTTCATCCATAAACACGTAGATGAACGTTTCTAAAAGGACTCTCGGCCAGGCTCAGTGGCTCACGCCTATAATCCCAGCACTTCGGGAGGCCAAGATGGGTGGATTACTTGTGGTCAGGAGTTTGAGACCAGCCTGGACAACATGGCAAAACCCCATCTCTACTAAAAATACAAAAATTAGCTGGACGTGGTGGTGGATGCCTGTAATCGCAGCTACTCGGGAGGCTGAGGCAGGAGAATGGCTTGAACCTGGGAGGCAGAGGTTGCAGTGAGCCGAGACTGTGCCACTACACTTCAGCCTGGGCGACAAAACGAGACTCCATCCAAAAAAAAAAAAAAAAAAGGACTCTCAAAAAATTTACTCCTAATAATTGAGTAATTCCTGCGTGTGGATAGCATTTTGGATGTCACTTTTCAGCACATTGCATCAGGTAACCAGAAAGAAGTGGAGAGACTTCTGAGCCAAGAGGACCACGATAAAGATGCCGTCCAAAAGATGTGTCACCCTCTCTGCTTCTGCGATGACTGCGAGAAACTCGTCTCTGGGTAAGAGGGTGCTGGTGGAGGCTCGGTGTGCCAGGAAGCAGGAGACAGGAGGCCTCCTGGACCTTCTCCACTGTGCGCTGTGTGACTGCAGATAAAGACTATCCTCCTTGCCCCCCAGCTGCCTCTGCTGTACGGTGGAGATGATAACAGCTGCCCCTTTGGAGAATCAGATAGGTTGGAGGCTGTCAAATCACTTGCTCATCGGCGGACTGGCCACCCGGGTAGGCTGGTTATAGGGCCTGCCCCAGCCTCAGAAAGGAGGTTTTAGGATGGGAGGAATGTCAGTTGTTCCCAGTAAGATTTTTGGTTTCTCATTATCCTTGTCAGGCTCTTTTGCTGGGTGTAGAGGCCTAAAGGGTTGGTGGGGGAGAGACTCCAGGGCCAGGTACCTCTGTTCCTCATGCCAGGTGAGCCCTGGGACAGTCCCGGAGACACACATCTTACGGGGCATCCTGTGGGCCGCCTTCTCTCCGTGGCACCTGCCTATCTACCTGGTCAGAGAGAGGCTTTGCTGTGCCATTCCCCTGTGTAGTTTTCTGTCTCTTTCTGTATCCTAGGAGGTTGAATGATCCCTCAGTTGTCACTCCATTCTCCAGAGACGACAGGGGTCACACCCCTCTCCATGTGGCTGCTCTCTGTGGTATGTGGTCCTGGGCTGGCCCCTAGGAGCTGTCACAGCAAAGGGATGGTGCCCAAGGTGACCCAGCAGAGAGGTCTGGCTGATGGGCTGGGGGTTGGCAGTTGGGGCTGCGTCACGGGTCCACCCTCCAAGGGTCAGAAGGAGAAGAGGAGCAAATGTTCCACAGGCCTCAACGGCCAGCCTGCTGCCTCCTGTGCTGGGTGAACCCCCCTGCGTGGTTCCCACAGCATGGAAACACTGCCTAATGCTGCCCCGGGCTGGGGGCCCAGTGAGGGAAGGCTTGAATCTGAACTATGGGAACGGTCTCAGAATCGTCAGCTTGCAGTTCTTGTGGCCCTGCCTTTAAAAAATATTATTGTCTTTGAAAGTATACATTTGGCTGGGCATGGTGGCTCATGCCTGTAATCCCAGCACTTTGGGAGGCCGAGGCGGGCGGATCACTTGAGGTCAGACATTCGAGACCAACCTGGCCAACACGGAGAAAGCCCGTCCGTCTCTACAAAATATACAAAAATTAGCCTGTCGTGGTGGTGCACGCCTATAATCCCAGCTTCTTCGGAGGCTGAGTCAGAGAAACGCTTGAACTTGGAAGGTGGAGGTTGCAATGAGCTGAGATAGCACCACCGCACTCCAGCCTGGGCGACTGAGCGAGACTCTGTCTCAAAAATAAATGAATGAATAAATAAATAAATTAATTAATTAATTAAAGTGCACTTTCAAGATAGAAAACATAAGGTCTTCCAGAGTCCCCGGCCATCCCTGTCTCCCAGAGATCGTTGTGATTGATGGGTGTCTGGGGTGTCTGTGTGGATGTGTGGACGTATAAAGTGTGTGCTGCTCTAGGGCTCATAATATTCTGCTGTGTGCGGTTTTTCTCTTAGCACTATGCAAGAATATGTTTACTTGTATTTTTTAATGGCTGCATAATATTCCATCTTAGGAACTGATGAGTCATGGAACCTCTGGAAGTGTAAGGCTCTTTTCCATTATTTTTTATTGCTGAGAGGTGGACTTTGGCTGGATCCCCTCCAAGGTCTACCCCAACGTGTCCGGAGTCTGCAGAGCCTTACTTGATATTACCTGTAGGTCCTTTCTAGCAGAAGAAGTGTCTACCCTGTGGTTCATGCCCAGGACTAGGAGGGTACAATAGTGTTGTGGTTTTACAGTTAAGGTGTGGAAGTCCTCTGTGCCTTCCTTCTCCATTGTGCCTTCTGCTCCGCAGGGCAGGCATCCCTCATCGACCTCCTGGTTTCCAAGGGCGCCGTGGTAAATGCCACAGACTACCACGGGGCCACTCCACTCCACCTGGCCTGCCAGAAGGGCTACCAGAGCGTGACGGTGAGCAGTGGTGCCTTTGTGGTGGGCGGTCGCTTTGCACCTGTGAGCTTGGTGTTCTGCGCGGGTGACTGTACGGTCATGCTGGCTACCCTGCACCCGTCTCCTGGCACTGTGTCCTCGTATCACAGCAGCTCTGCTGCAGCAGTAGTCAGGAAGTCCAAGGACTCCCGGGGTGTCCTGGGAAGACTTTCTGGGTCTCCTGGACAAGATCGTTAGGTTTAGATTTGAAACTTCCTAGCCGGACGTGGTGGCTCATGGCTGTAATCCCAGTGCTTTGGGAGCCCAAAGCAGGAGGACTGCTTGAGCCCAGGAGTTCAAGACCAGCCTGGGCAACCTAGGGGAGACCCTGTCTCTACCAAAAAAATTTTTTTTTAATTATCTGGGCATGGTGGTGTGCGCCTATAGTCCCAGCAACTTGAGAGGCTGAAGCGGGAGGTTTGCTAGAGGCCAGCAGGTTGAGGCTGTCGTGAGCAATGATCGTGCCACTGCACTTCAGCCTGGGAGACAGAATGAGACCCTCTCTCTAAAAAGAAAAACTTCGTGATCATCTAGGGGAAGAAAAGGTGGGGCTTCAGACTTTTTTCTTCAGTCTCTAAACTGTCAGGAAGGATGGGTGTTGGTATACTTTGAGTAGTAGCATAAATAAGATTGAAGATGGTAACAAACGGCCTCCCCTGCTAAGACTGAAGGCCGGGCCTCCCAGGGAGCCAGCTGTGCCCTGCTCATCGCTTTCCTTTATCTCCGCAGCTGCTGCTACTGCACTACAAGGCCAGCGCGGAAGTGCAGGACAACAACGGGAACACCCCGCTCCACCTGGCCTGCACCTACGGCCACGAGGACGTGAGTGGCCCTTGCTGTTCCCGGGGTGGGGGGCTGCGTTCACCTTTTCCCACTCATAGAGAAGTCGGGATATCTCATTAGTCTCATGTATTTTGTGTCGATAATTATTGAAACACCGGGTGTGTAAATTTTTTGAATATGAAAGAATGTTAGGCCAGGCACGGTGGCTCACGCCTGTAATCCCAGCTACTTTGGGAGGCTGAGGTGGGCAGATCACCTGAGGTCAGGAATTCGAGACCAGCCTGACCAACATGGTGAAACCCCGTCTCAACCAAAAATACAAAAATTAGCGGGGCGTGGTGGCGGGCGCCTGTAATCCCAGCTACTCGGGAGTCTGAGGCATGAGAATCAGTTGAACCTGGCAGTCGGAGGTTGCGGTGAGCCAAGGTCGCACCATTATACTCCATCCTGGGTGACAGAGTGAGACTCCATCTCAAAAAAAAAAAAAAAAGGAATATTTAATATATTACAGATGCCATATTGAAGTAACAAAAATTTAAAAAGAAGTCGCTCATTTTCTTATCCTGAAGTCAAATCATTTTCATTTATCCTTGCTACTGTCTGGTTCTTACTTGTATACGTATTTAATTTTTACATTTTCTGTTTTTATTATTTACTTATTATTTATTTATTTTTGAGACAGGGCCTCACTCTGTCACCCAGGCTGGAGTGCAGTGATGGGATCTTGGCTCACTGCAACCTCCGCCTTCCGGGTTCAAGCGATTCTCCCACCTCAGCCTCCTGAGTAGCTGGGATTATAGGTGTGCGCCACCACACCCAGCTAATTTTTGTATTTTTAGTAAAGTCAGGGTTTCACCATGTTAGCCAGGCTGGTCTGGATCTCCTGGCCCTGAGTGATCTGCCCATCTCAGCCTCCCAAAGTGCTGGGATTACAGGAGTGAGCCACCACACCTGGCCTTTATTTTTTACTTTTTAAAATTAGAAAAAAAAATTTTTTTTTGAGACAAGGTCTTGTTCTGTTGCCCAGGCTGGAGTACAGTGGCATGATTTTGGCTCACTGCAGCCTTAGCCTCCTGGCTCAAGCCATCCTCCCACCTCAGCTTCCCCTGGGACTAAAGGTACACACCACCACGCCTGGCTAATTTTTGTATTTTTTGTAGAGAAGGGTTTTCACCATGTTGCCTAGGCTGGTCGCAAATTCCTGAACTCAAGTGATCCTTCCACCTCAGCCTTCCAAAGTTCTGGGAATACAGGCATGAGCCACCATGCCCGGTTCACTTTTATAATAACATCCAAGAATTGTGTAATTTCCATTTTCACGCCCTGTTTCACCGCTATGTGCTTATTTTTTCCTACTTGCCCTTCCTCTGGCTTCTCTCCATAGTGATATATGGATAGATTTACACACGTGTGTGGGGGGTCAGGCCTGGCCAGGTGGTTGATGTATGAGGATGGCATCATGCCCTGTATGTTTTTATACCACTTGCTTTCCTAACTTAACCCTATGTTACAGAAATCCTCTAGGTCAGTCACTGCTGATCTAGCACATTCTTCTTTTTTTTTTGAGACAGAGTCTTGCTCTGTTGCCCAGGCTGGAGTGCAGTGGTGCGATCTTGGCTCACTGCAATCTCTGCCTTCCGGGTTTAAGCGCTTCTCCTGCCTCAGCCTCCTGAGTAGCTGGGATTACAGGCACATGCCACCACACCCAGCTAATTTTTGTATTTTTAGTAGAGACAGGGTTTCACCATGTTAACCAGGCTGGCCGTGAACTCCTGACCTCAAGTGATCCGCCTGCCTCGGCCTCCCAAAGTGCTGAGATTACAGGTGTGAGCCACCGTGTCTGGCCATCTAGCACATTCTTTAATAGCTGCAGTGATCTATCGTGTGTTGTGTCAGTGGTCTCTAAGACCACCCCCGGGCTCAACGATTTTCTGGGAGGACTCACAGAACTCAGCATACAGTCGCACTTGCAGCTGTGGTTTGTCACAGCAGGACACAGAACAACATCAGCAAAGGAAACAGGCACATGGTGGAGTCCAGAGGAGAGCAGGGGTGAGCTTCAAACAGTCTCTCTCGGCCGGGAACAGTGGCTGGCACCTGTAATTGCAGCACTTTGGGAGACCAAGGCCGGCAAAATGCCTGAGGTCAGGAGTTCAAGAACAGCCTAGCCAACATGGTGAAACCCCATCTTTACCAAAAAAATACAAAAATTAGCTGTGCGTGGTGGCACACACCTATAATCCCAGCTACTCAGAAGGTTGAGGTGGGAGAATCACTTGAACTCAGTAGGAAGAGGTTGCAATGAGCTGAGATTATGCCGCTGTACTCCAGCCTGGGCGACAGAGCGAGACTGTGTCTCAAAAAAAAAAAAGGTGTCTTTTCATGGAGCCACACAGGATGGGCTCCGTTCTTCCAGCAGTGAGTTGGAACCACACACAGGAAGTGTGGTCCACTCGGGAGGAACTCAGTCCCCAAGAGTTACTGAAGGCTAGTCCCATAAGCACCTTCCGGACAGCATGTTCCAAAATGCCATACTCCCAGAAGAAACTCAGCGCTCAGCATAAACCACATTGTATAAAACAATTCAGGCCCAGTATGAGCCACCTAATCAATTAGGGAACTTTGGGAACACTCCCCACATCCAGGCACCCATAGAATGTTTCAGGCCAACAGGCAGTCTTGCAAGCAGGCTTCTCAGTGGTCAGCAGTCTCGGGCCTGCTGTAGTAACTCTGTTCTGTACATGGAGATATCACAGTTTTTGCAGCCACTTCTTACTGATTGGCAGTTTCATCCTTTTGAAAGCATGAGGTGTCCTGGCTGAGCGCGGTGGCTCACGTCTATAATTCCAGCACTACGGGAGGCCGAGATGGGAGGATTGCTTGAGCCCACGAGTTTGAGGCCTGCCTGGGCAACAGAGCGAGACCCTGTCTCTACAAAATAAGAAATAAAAAATCCAGGCATGCTGGTGCATGCTTGTAGTCCCAGCTGCTCAGGAGGCTGAGGCAGGAGGATCGCTTAAGCCCAGGAGTTCAGGGCTGCAGTGAGCTATTACTGCACCACCGCACTGCAGCCTGGATGACAGAGAGAGATCCTGTCTCAAAAAAAAAGAATGAGGCGTCCTGATCAGATACTGTGACACCTCTGAGTTCTGTCTATTACTGTACGTTTGCTTGGTGAGGAGGCCGAGGAGAGCACAGAGCTTGTCGAGGCTTGGTACGTCCGTGAGCGATGCTGTTTCCCCATCTCTTTGCAGTGCGTGAAGGCTCTGGTCTACTACGACGTGGAGTCGTGCAGACTGGACATTGGCAACGAGAAGGGAGACACCCCTCTACACATTGCTGCCCGCTGGGGCTACCAAGGCGTTATAGAGACATTGCTGCAGAACGGAGCATCCACCGAGATCCAGAACAGACTGAAGGAGACGCCCCTCAAGTGTGCGTTAAACTCAAAGGTAGCTCTTCCCATCTCCGGGCGGCAAGATGACTTTGAAAGAAGATCGATGTCCGTCGCTTAGGTCTTGGCCTCATAGACAAATTATGCATTAGTGCCTGAGGGCAGAACTTGGCTTGCACCCTTTCTGCTGCATGTGGGACTTGATCGTTAATGGGTTTTACTGATTGATATTATTTTTGGTTTGAGTGGGCACTTTTCTCACGGTTGTTCCAGGAGCTGCTGCAGGCAGAGCTTGTTCTGGCTGCTGAGTGCTATTGATTTATTGGCAAATGGAGTGGGTAGAAACGAGGGTCCTCAGAGGCAGGAACTGGGGAGGGAGCAAGATGTGTTGGAACTCTGTTTTCCCGGTGCTTCACCTTCAGTGCTTAGAATCTTGATTCTGACTCGGCTAGTTTTGGACATCATTGAGTATGGTTTCTTTCGTACATAATTTGTTAATGAACTCACTTTTTTTCTGGTAGTAATTTCTGGAGACATAGTTTGGGGAGCGTGTTGTGAAGTGCTCACCTCTCGCGCGTCAGCGGGGACTGGGGGTGGCTCACAGTGGCTCACGGAGGCCAGTTCTCTGCAGTCTCGTCTCTCGGCAGCAGAGCTGGTGAATGGCATTGTAAGGCAGGCATGTGGTAGACTGACCGGGGGAAGCACGGGTCCCTGTGAAATGGAGACCCCAGCTTGGGGGTCCCCTGAGGGATTCTGTTCCAATCCGGGTCTCTAGGGGAGCCCCCTTTGTACAGGCCTGACTTTCTACCTTTTTACAAAAATACTTAATTTGTTGTTTTGAGATGGAGTCTCGCTCTGTCGCCCGGGCTGGAGCGCAGTGGCTCCCTGCAACCTCGGCTCACTGCAACCTCCACCTCCCAGGTTCTAGCGATTCTCCCGCCTCAGCCTCCCACGTAGCTGGGATTACAGGTGCCTGCCACCACGCCTGGTTAATTCTTTGTATTTTTGGTAGAGACAAGGTTTCACTGTGTTGGCTAGGCTGGTCTCGAACTCCTGACCTCAGGTGATCCACCCACCTCGGCCTTCCAAAGTGCTGGGATTACAGGCGTGAGCCATTGCATCCGGCCCCAAAATATACGATTTTATAAAAGTAATAGAGATGAGATCTTAGTGTGTTGCCCAGGCTTGTCTTGAATTCCTGGCCTCAAGTGATCCTCTCGCCTCTACCTCCCAAGGTGCTGGCATTACAGGCATGAGCCACTGCGCCCGGCCAGCTTTCTGCCTTTTGATGTTTTACTGGCTCCCTTTTATAATTTCCAGCTCTTCTAGGTCATTCTTTCAGTTTGTTCACATCTTATTCTGGGAGTAGCGCAGTTTGAATTTGTTTTTATTTTTGTTTTCTCGAAACCTCTTTATTGAGGCATGATTGGCATACAGAAAGCTATATATAGTCAGTGTGTACAACTTGATGAGGTTAGAGATAAGTGGACATTCATGAAACTGTCACCACCATCTATGCCATAAACATATCCATCACCTCCAAAAGTTTACTTCTGTTTTTTGTATTTTGTTTTTTTTTTTGAGACAAGGTTTGACTGTATTGCCCAAACTGGAGTACAGTGGTACGATCTCAGCTTACTGCAACCTCTACCTCCTGGGCTTAAGCCATCCTCCCACCTCAGCTCTCGAGTAGCTGGGACTACAGGCATGCACCACTACACCTGGCTAATTTTTGGATTTTTTATACAGATGGAGTTTCACTGTGTTGGCCAGGCTGGTCTCAAACTCCTGTCTTCAAGTGATCTGCCCGCCTTGGCCTCCTAAAGTGCTGGGATTATAGGTGTGAGCCACCGCCCCTGGGCTTTCATCTTTCTTTTTTATTTTTATTTTGTTTTATTTTTTTGAGACGGAGTCTCACTCTGTCACTCAGGCTGGAGTGCAGTGGCATGATCTTGGCTCACTGCAACCTCCACCTCCCGAGTTCAAGTGATTCTTCTGCCTCAGCCTCCCTTGTAACTGGAAGGTACAGGTGTCCGTCACCACGCCCAGCTACTTTTTTTTTTTTTTTGTATTTTTAGTAGAGACGGGGTTTCATCATGTTGGCCAGGCTGGTCTTGAACGCCTGACCTCAAGTGATCTGCCGGCCCCGGCCTCCCAAAGTGCTGGGATGACAGATGTGGACCATCTCACCATCTCACCCAGCTTCCCTCTTTTTTTTTTTTTTTTTTTAAATTATGTTTTTGGTGTGTGATAGGGACACAGTGTAAGATCTACAGTAAAGCACAGTTTGTGAAGGGTTAGATCCCTGCTTCTGGCTTCAGGGGCCTCGGCTGTACCTCTGAATACCTTTCTGCAAAGGTCGCAGCTTTCTGACAGGCAGAGCGGACTGGGCTGAGCAGTGCCACCACGGCCTGGGCTACTGCGACGCCTTGGGAGGAGGGTTCTTCTGCTGTGGTATTTGTTTACCAGAGGCCCTTCCAGAGGGAGATCTGCAGAGGAAGGGAGAGGCTGCCTTCTTGGCTTGGCTCTGAGCTGCTCCTGCTTGAGACCTGTGGGTGCTGGAGGAAAGGCCACACCTCCTGCCTGTGGACAGACAGGCCTGGGGGCTGGATGCAGTCACCTGTCAGGCTCCATGCGGGTCTGGCTTCTTATCCCTTGAGTCCATGCATGGGAAGCCCTGAGTCCTCCCACGGGGCAGGAGGAGCCGTGATGGGAGGAAGCCCCGACTTTGGTGTGATCCTGTGTAAATTGCCATCTGCTCTGGGTCTTGGTTTCTCTGACCATCCAAGGATGCGGCTGGGCCACATGACCTAAGCCTCACTGCACTGACATTCTGAGGAGCTAGGCCGGCAGTGGGGCGTGTGGGTGATGGGGCTGTGCTGAGATGACCTCCATCTCATTGGATACTGTTGGCATGCCCTCTGTCCCCCTAGATTCTGTCTATAATGGAAGCCCATCACCTGTCCTTCGAGAGGAGGCAGAAGTCATCCGAGGTAAGTCAGCCGGGCGGAGCGAGTTGGTTACCTCGGAGACCAAGGGCTCCTTCTCCGGTCCTCACGTGACCCTGTGCCCTGTCTTCTCTCTCGTCGGGGCTCCCTGGCTACAGGCCCCCGTGCAGTCCCCGCAGCGCTCCGTGGACTCCATCAGCCAAGAGTCCTCCACTTCCAGCTTCTCCTCCATGTCAGCTGGCTCAAGGCAGGAGGAGACCAAGAAGGACTACAGAGAGGTGAGGCTTCCAGAGGGAGGACCAGGATGGGGAGGCCTTGGCGGCCCCAGGCGGTGGCGTTCAGCTGAAGAGCCGTGGCCTGATGAGGGCTGGCCTCTCAGCCTGCTCGCCTGTGCTGGGGCCGCTGCTGCTCCATGGTGGCTGAGGTTGGTGCCTTCGAGCTAGGCCCAGCGGCATCTCGCAGTGCTGTGCACTTCGGCGTCCCCTTCCGTGGGCTGCTCCCTGAGCAGCAATTAGTGTGGTAGAGTGTGTTTGTGTATTAGAGAGAGGATAGGCTAAGAAAAATACAAGTCAGGTCATGTAGAGGTCCACTGATTTCAGATCATTTTATTTTTATTTTTAATTTTTTGAGATAGAGTCTCGCTCTGTCTCCCAGGCTGGAGTGCAGTGGTGCGATCTTGGCTCACTACCACCTCTACCTCCAAGGTTCAAGCAATTCTCCTGCCTCAGCCTCCCAAGTAGTTGGGATTACAGGGGTGTGCCACCATACCCAGCTAATGTTTTTGTAGTTTTAGTAGAGATGGGGTTTCACCATGTTGGCCAGGCTGATCTTAAACTCCTGACCTCAGGTCTCCCAAAGTGTTGGGTTTACAGGTGTGAACTGCTGCGCCTGGCCTGTTTTTATTTTTCATTTTTATTTTTACTTTTTTGAGACAAGGTCTTGCTCTGTCGCCCAGGCTGGAGTGTAGTGGCGCACTCTTGGCTCACTGCGACCTCCACTTACTGGGTTCAAGCAATTCTCCTGCCGCAGCCTCCCAAGTAGCTGGGATTACAGGTGCCTGCCACCATGTCCAGCTAATTTTTATGTATTTTTAGTAGAGATAGGGTTTCACCACGTTGGCCAGGCTGATTTTGAACTCCTGACCTCAAGTGATCCGCCCACCTGGGCCTCCCAAAGTGCAGGGATTATAGGCATGAGCCACCGTGCCCAGTCTGATTTCAGATCATTTCTGGAAAGTGTCTGCATAGCATTCTCTGCCTTCCATCCCTGCTCTACAGGCACTTCTGTTGAGAACCTAATGTCATTGTTCCTGAGTTCTTGCAAAGTTCACGTAGACATTCACACACACGTCCACCTTGCAGTTTGTAGAAGTTCATTGATGGCCTTTGTTTTTCTTTTTTTTTTCCACTTAAGTTACTTTAGAGTTTGTTCAGTGTCAGCACAATAGATTTGCCTCATTCTTTTCTTTTTTTGCGACCTAATCTTGCTCTGTCACCCAGGCTAGAGTGCGGTGGTGTGATTTTGGCTCACTGCACCTTCCACCTCCTGGGTTCAAGCAGTTCTCGGGTCTCAGTCTCCTGAGTAGCAGGGATTACAGGCACCCGCCACCATGCCTGGCTAATTTTTGTATTTTTTTTTTTTTAGTAGAGATGGGATTTCACCATGCTGGCCAGGTTGGTCACAAACTCCTGACCTCAGGTGATCCGCCCACCTCAGCCTCCCAAAGTGCTGGGATTACAGGCATGAGCCACCACACCTGGCTAGTTCTGCCTCATTCTTTAGCTGAGAGGTGGACTGTTGAATGGATGTACCACCTTTGATGGCCCCCGCCATGGGTGCTGAACCCTCATGGGCCCTACCATAGTGTCCCTCTACTCGCAAGCCATGACATGCTCTTGGAGGACCAAGTAAGCTTAGCTCCATGCAGAACCACAGCAGAGAAAGCCACGAGACATGGTCCAAAGTCTAACGGAGACCTGAAGTTGTCCCTGGGAGGGGTGTCCACCCTCATGGTGCCCAGCTAGCAGATATTGAGAGCTGAGTTCAGTACTTCTTTTTTCTTTTTTTTTGAGACGGGGTCTCACTGTGTCACCCAGGCTGGAGTGCAGTGGTACAGTCATAGCTCCCTGCACCCTCAAACTCCTAGGGATAGCCTCCAAAGTGCTGGGATTACAGGCTGAGCCACTGCACTTAGCTAAGTGTATTTTTCTAAATCATAGAGGTGGCTGGCGTCTTAGGAAGGACTTGTTCTCCAAGGCGACCATGGCCTCACCTTTCCACGTGGATAAAGTTACAGTTTATATTCCCTAAATGGCAGTGGGTTCTGTGCACACCAGCAACTTCCTAGGATACCCTCTCTGAGCAGTTTCAGGGACACGTTTACAAGATACTAAATCAGCCGGGCATGGTGGCTCACGCCTGTAGTCCCAGCGCTTTGGGAGGCCGAGATGGGCGGATCACCTGAGGTCGGGAGTTCGAGACCAGCCTGGCCAACATGGAGGAACCCTGTCTCTACTAAAAATACAAAAAAAAAAAAAAAAAAAAATTAGCTGGGCATGGTGGCAAGCACCTGTAATCCCAGTTACTAGGGAGGCTGAGGTAGGAGAATCGCTTGAACCTGGGAGGCGGAGGTTGCAGTGAACCAAGATGGCACCATTGCACTCCAGCCTGAGCAGTAAGAGTGAAACTCCATCTTAAAAAATGAAAAATAGATAAGATACTAAGTCAGACATTGAAACTCCACAAATCAAGCCAGTAGGTTTTCAGAATGTTTATATTATTTCTATTATTATTTTATTACTGAAATCATTTTTCTAACGTTCTTGTTCCTTTTATTAAGGTAGAAAAACTTTTAAGAGCAGTTGCTGATGGAGATCTAGAAATGGTGAGTTTTTAGAAGTGCCTTTTATTTTTATTTTTTAGAGACAGGGTCTTCTTCTGTCACCCAGGCTGGAGCGCAGTGGCGTGATCATGGCTCACTGCAGCCTTGAACTCCTGGACTCAAGTGATCCTCTTGCCCCAGCCTCTTGAATAGCTGGGTACACAGTTGTGCGTGGCCATGCCTGGCTAATCATAAACAAATTTTTTGTAGAGATAGGGTCTCGCTATATTGCCCAGCCTGATCTTGAACTCTGGGCTTCAAGGGATTCTCCTGCCTTAGCCTCCCAAAGTGCTTGGATTACACGTGTGAGCCACCATGCCCAGCTTTAGAAGTGCTTTTTATTGTAAAAAGCTTGTTCTAGCTTACAACAGCCACCCACCTGTGTTTCTTGTCTCCAGTTCAGTTTTGGGCCACGTGGACTCTGATTTTGTGCAGAGGGCGGTATGTTTAATGCGTATTTGGTAATGGCAATGTTATATTTTCCCGACAAGTAATGAGGCAGATCAACATACAGGCACATAGCAAGCATGGGCCCTGCCTTTCAGACGTCCGTATTCCAGGAGTGTGGTGAGACGTTGCCAAGACCAGAGACCATGTCCGGGGCACAGAGTGTGGGCTCAGAGCCCAGGCCTACTAGCCAGTGTGCAAGGAGGGCAGCTCGGTTTTAAGAGAGGGCAGTGTTTTGGGGAGAGGAGGAAATAGAGAGGCGAGGGCAGAGCCCAGTGGTGTTTGTGAGACTCTGCAGAAGCTGTGGTCGGCTGGGACTCCTGGGCTGCGGGAGGGGGCCTGAGGCTTGGGGCTCCGAGGAGTCATAAGCAGGTGTCTGGATGAGATGGAGCCGCCGGCCCCGGGCTGGCACCTGGAGAGAATGTCGTGGCTTGAAGGGAAGGCGTCTGTCCTATCATTAGGCACATCTGACAGTGAAATGAGTGGACAGTGGAGACAGCCTTCCTTAGATTCTGAGGGACAGGTTTCCCTGACTTGCCTTTGGCCCCTTGAAAGGACTGTGTCTTCCACTTTTTTTTTTTTTTGGTTTTTTGAGACAAAGTCTTGCTCTGTCATCCAGGAGTGCAGTGGCATGATCTCAGCTCACTGCAACCTCCACCTCCTGGGTTCAAGCAATTCTCCTGCTTCAGCCTCCTGAAAAGGTGGGACTACAGGCATGCACCACCACACCCGGCTGATTTTTGTATTTTTAGCAGAGACGGGGTTTCACCATGTTGGCCAGGCTGGGCTTGAACTCCTGACCTCAGGTGATCTGCCCGCCTAGGCCTCCCAAAGTGCTGTGATTGCAGGCATGAGCCACCATGCCTGGCTGTATCTTCCACTTTTAATGGAGGAGGGAGTGAGGTGCTTACTGAGTGCCCTAGGACTTATTTTTTTGAGACTGTCTTGCTCTGTTGCCCAGGCTGGAGTGCTGTGGTGTAATCATGGCTCACTGTAGCCTTGAACTCCTGGGCTCAGGCGATTCTCCAGCCGCTGCCTCCCAGAATGCTGGGATTACATGTATAAGCCACGGCGCCCAGCCCTAGGATAGAGTTTTCAAGCCATCACCCTGAGGCAGCACCGATCTGCCTGCCCGTTTTTATGATAGAAGAAAAGAATCTCTGGCATAAGTTGTGAAGTGGAAGGACTGAGGAAGGCTTCATGAGGGAGCAGAAGCCGGTTATAAATGGCTGTGGGGTTGGGGAAGGAAGTGTGGGCCCTGATTGGGAACGGTTGACGGTGTGTGTTTAAGATACTGTGCAGCGACGACGCTGAGGATGTGTTTCTGTTTCCCTTACTCTCCATCACCAGGTGCGTTACCTGTTGGAGTGGACGGAGGAGGACCTGGAGGATGTGGAGGACACTGTCAGTGCAGCAGACCTCGAATTCTGTCACCCCTTGTGCCAGTGCCCCAAGTGTGCCCCAGCTCAGAAGGTTCGGCTTTGTTTCTGTTGGTGGAGGTCGGGGAATGTAGGCAATTTTTTTTTTTTTTTTGAGATAGGGTCTTGTTCTGTCACCCAGGCTGGAGTGCAGTGGTACAGTCATGGCCCACACCCACTGCAACCTCAATTGCCTGGGCTCAAGTGATCTTCCCACCTCAGTCTCCTGACAAGCTTGGACCACAGGCATGCACCACCACACTGGCTAATTCGTTTCTTTTTGTAGAGACTCGGCCTTTCTGTGTTGCCCAGGCTGGTCTCGACCTCCCAGGCTCAAGTGATCCTCCTGCCTCAGCGTCCCAAGGTGCTGGGATTACAGATGTGATTACACTGCTCCTGGCCAGCAAATTCTTCTTTTTTCCCTCAGGAAAGTTCTCTGTTTCTCAGCCAGATAATTACTGTACTGTGTGGCTGTGAATAAGTATTCCCCAAGATATGGTGGGACTCATTAGCCCAGGGTGGGTGTCAGCTTCCTGCGCAGCAGGTAAGTGAGCAGGAATGTATCCCCGTGATGAGCATTTTGGCTGCTATCTGGGCCCCTGGGTCCCGTGGCAGGAGCTTATGAGCAGATGTTTGAGGGTCTCCTTCCAGGTACCTAAAGCCCTCCAGGGAAGATGCACGCATGTTCTGCTGCTGCTTTTACTCAGGGGAGTTCAGTCTTCGTGGGGACTCTCCCCCAAGTGCAGAGGAATCCCCCAACCCTCTCCCAGCTTCCCCCAGGGGTAACATCCTTGGAAAACTATGATGCAGAATCACAGCCAGGATATCGACATGGATGCAATCTGTGGACCTTAGTTCAGATTTCCCCAGTTCTGCTTGTTCTCTGTGTGTGTGTGTGTGTGTGTGTGTGTGTGTGTATTTAGTTCTGTACAGTTGTGCTACATGTGTAGGTTTATGTATCCACCATCACATTCAAAATATTTTCTGTGACAGAAGATACTTTTTTATACTCATTGTTCTTTTTTTTTTCAAGATAGAGTCTCGCTCTGTTGCTCTGTTGCCCAGGCTGGAGTGCAATGGGGCAATCTCGGCTCACTGCAACCTCGGCCTCCCAGGTTCAAGCCATTCTCCTGCCTCAGCCTCCCGAGTTGCTGGGCCTACAGCACGTACCACCACGCCCGGCTGATTTTTGTATTTTTAGTAGAGACGGGGTTTCACCATGTTGGCCAGGCTGGTCTCAAACTCCTGACCTCAAGTGATCCACCCACCTCAGCCTCCCAAAGTACTGGGATTACAGGTGTGAGCCACCGCACCCGGCCTCCTTGTTCTTTTACAGCCTCTTATTCTTGTTTTGTAATGTCCCAAGAAGACACAACACTAAACTGCTTTATATCTGTGATTAAATTAAAACCCACCCCGCCATTCTTTTCTAGTCAGTGTTTTAGAATTGGTTTTTAAATCCTTTATTGAAGTATAATTCACAGACAGTAAAGTCTATATACAATTTGGTGAACTTTTACAGATGTAAAACCTGTGAAGCCATCACCCCCATCAAGACACAGCACGTCTCCGTCACCTGCAGGCACATTTCTCTCACCACAAGACCAATCACTCAAGCTGCCCTCTTACAGCCACACCTACCTCTCTACCTGCCACGCCCACCCCACCATCCCCAACCCCTGGCAACCACTCACCTGTTCTCCGTTTCTCTGATCCTGTCACTTCAAAAACGTTACATGAATGTAATCACACAGTAAATGTATGACCTTTTGGGATTGACTTTGTTCGCTCCGTTTGATTCCACGTTGTTGCATAGAACCAGGTCTGTTTCTCCGTCGTGGGATGGCATTCCATTTGTTTAATGATGGCATATACTCACTGTAGAATGTCCAAGGACACGTATTTTGTTGCTGGTTTGGGGAATGTTATCAATAAAACTGCCATGAACAAACATTCGAGTAGACGTTTCGGTAAGAACGCAAGTTTTCATCTTTCTAGGATAAATGCCCGAGAGTGCAATTGCGGAGTCACGTGGTAATTGCACGGTAATTCCATGGTTCGTTTTTATAAGGAACTGACAGTCTTTTCCCAAGCAAGCTGTGTCGTTTTACATGCCCGCCAGCGATGTATGAGTGATCCAGTTTCTCCTCATCCTCCCCAGCCTTGGGCGTGGTCATTGTTCTCTGTTTCAGCCATTCAGATAGGTGTGTAGTACTATCTCAGTGTGGCTTTAATTTGCATTTCTCCAATGGCTGATGCTGTTGAACAGCTTTTCACGTGCTTATTTGCCATCTGTATATGTTCTTCAGTGAAATGTCTGTTCATGTGTTTTGCCCGTTTTCTCATTGGTTTGTTTTTGGCTTGATTGTTGAATTTTGAGAGTTCTTTATGTATTCTAGATATGTGGATATTGGTCAGATACGTGGTTTGCAGACATTTCCTTTCAGTCTGTAGCTTGTCTATAATCTCACGTGGGCTTTCACAGAGAAAAAGGTTTTTATATGTCTAGTTTGTCAATATTTCCTTTTATAGATTATACTTTTGGTATCAAGTCTGAGAATTCTTTGCCTTGCTCTAGATTTCCAACTTTTTCCTGTTTTTTTTAAAAATAGTTAAGTCTGTGATCCAATTTGTGTTTTTACTCAAAGTGTGAGATTTAGGTTGAGGTTTTTCTTTTTTTTTTTTCTTGCCTACAAATGTCCACTTGCTCCAGCACCATTTGTTGAAAAGCCTGTCCTTCCTCCCGTGACTTGCCTATGCACCTCGGTTGGCTATAGATTGTGCGGATCGATTTCTGGGTTCTCTGTTCTGCTACATTGTTCTATGGGCCCATCCTACCAGTACCGCGCTGTCTTGATGCCTGCAGCTGTGTAGTAAGCCTCAGTGCTGGATTAAGTGATTCTTCCTAACTTATTCTTCTTTGCCAGGAATGTTTCGGCTATTCTATGGCCTATCCTTTCCATGTAAATTTTATTTATTTATTTATTTACCTGCTTGCTTACTCACTCTTATAATACCCAGACTGGTCTGAGCCTTATCAATTCTAGAATTCGCTTTCGTATGTCTACAAAATACCTTGCTTGAATTTTGATAGGAATTACATTAAACCTATAGATGAACTGGGGAGAAATGACATCATCTGATTCAACATATGTTGAGTCTTCATGGACGTGGTATATCTCTCCAAGTATTTACGCCTTCTTTGACTTCTTTCATCAACATTTTGTGATTTTTTTTTTCAGCATACAGATCCTGCCTGTGTCGTGTCAAGTGTACACCTCAGTATTTAATTTTCTTTCAAGCAGTTGTAAATGGTATTGCATATATGCATTCATGTGTTAGCTATCTAATTATAGATGCGTATGTCCCATACTAAGAGAATTAGGCTGGGCTCAGTGTCATACTCCTGTAATCCCAACACTTTGGGAGGCCACCCTGGAGGATCACTCGAGGCCTGGAGTTTGAGACCAGCCTGGTCAACAGAGTAAGACCCTGTCTCTAAAAAACTAAAAATATAAAATACAAAATAAAAAAGAAAATGAATTTGGCCGGGCATGGTGGCTCACACCTGTAATCTCGGCACTTTGGGAGGCCGAGGCAGGTGGATCACCTGAGGTCGGGAGTTCGAGACCAGCCTGACCAACATGGAGAAACCCCATCTCTATTAAAAATACAAAATTAGCCGGCTCTGGTGGCACGTGCCTATAATCCCAGCTACTCGGGAGGCTGGGGCAGGAGAATCATTTGAACCCAGGAGGCGGAGGTTGTGGTGAGCCGAGATCGTGCCATTGCACTCCAACCTGGGCAACAAGAGTGAAACTCCATCTCAAAAAAAAGAAAAGGGATTTGACTTTACAAAATAGATAGAACGGTGTTAGCCTTTATATTGTAGGATAATTTTACCATTTCTAAAAAGATAATTTTACCATTTCTAAAAGTCTTTACCAAGACTTCAGCATGGGCGACTCTTGAGGATATTGAAAATGACTGAAGTTTTCCCTCACACGTTTTTCAGCTGTGAGGTAACATGTACATTGGGGGTGTGCGCCTTTTGACCTGGCCCCCTGCTTCTGGATGCACATGATCCAGAACAGTTTCCCCAACGTGGGCGGCTATGAAAATGCAAGATAAGAAAGGCAGATGGGGCCGGGCGCGGTGGCTCAAGCCTGTAATCCCTGCACTTTGGGAGGCCGAGACGGGCGGATCACGAGGTCAGGAGATCGAGACCATCCTGGCTAACACGGTGAAACCCCGTCTCTACTAAAAAATACAAAAAACTAGCTGGGCGAGGTGGCGGGCGCCTGTAGTCCCAGCTATTCAGGAGGCTGAGGCAGGAGAATGGCGTAAGCTCAGGAGACGGAGCTTGCAGTGAGCTGAGATCCGGCCACTGCACTCCAGCCTGGGCAACAGAACGAGACTCTGTCTCAAAAAAAAAAAAAAAAAAAAAGAAAGGCAGATGGTGTTCCCTAGCATCTGGTGGGAAGTGACAAAGCCCCCGGACCCTCAGTGCCTGTGTGTGGCGAGGGGAGCTTGCGGCGTCTCTGCCGCTGCTATTTTTGCTATTTTGCCTGTCCCTGTTTTCCCACTTTAATTACACAGTAAAGTACTGTGGAACTTGAAGTCTTAGGCTCCCTGCACTTCTAAAACCTCTTATTCTCCTTTTGTAATTTCTCAAAAAGACATAACACTATACTGCTTCATGTCTGTGATTAAATGAAAATCTTCTAGCCCAGTGGTGGTCTTTTTTTTTTTTTTTTTTAAATTTTAATTTCTAGAGATGGGGTTTCACTCTGTTACCCAGGCTGGAGTGCAGTGGCACAATCATAGCTCACTAACAGCCTGGGACACCTGGGCTCAAGTGATCCTCCTGCCCCAGTCTCCTAAAGTGCTGGGATTACAGGCATGAGCCTCTGCACCAGGCCTGCGTAAAAAATCACTTTTTTTTTTTTTTTTTGAGACGGAGTCTCCGTCGCCCAGGCTGGAGTGCAGTGGCGTGATCTCAGCTCACTGCAACCTCTGCTCCTTGGGTTCAAGCAATTCTCCTGCCTCAGCCTCCCAAGTAGCTGGGACTACAGGCACATGCCACCACACCTGGTTAATTTTTGTATTTTTAGTAGAGACAGGGTTTTGCCATGTTGGCCAGGCTGGTCTCAAACTCCTGACCTCAAGTGATCCGCCTGCCTTGGCCTTCCAAAGTGCTGGGATTATAGGCATAAGCCACTGCTCCTGGCCTAAATTTTATTTTTTATTTTTATTTTTTTGAGAAACAGTCTTGATCTGTCACCAAGGCTGGAGTGCGGTGGTACAATCATAGCTCACTGAAGCCTGAAACTCCTGGGCCCAAGGGATCCTTTTGCCTCAGCCTCCTGAATGGTTGGGACTACAGGCACGTACCACCATGCCGGGCTATTTTATTTAATTAATTTATTTATTTTTGAGACGGATTCTTGCTCTGTCACCAGGCTGGAGTGCGGTGGTGCGATCTTGGCTCACTGCAACCTCTGCCTCCCGGATTCAAGCAATTCTCCTGCCTCAGCTTCCTGAGTAGCTGGGACTACAGGCGCATGCTACTGTGCCCAGCTAATTTTTGTAGTTTTAGTAGAGACGGGTTTCACCATGTTGGCCAGGATGGTCTCGATTTCTTGACCTCATGATCCGCCCGCCTTGGCCTCCCAAAAGTGCTGGGATTACAGGCGTAAGCTACCTCGCCAGCCTGATTTTTTATTTTTGTAGAGACAGGGTCTTGGCTGTGTTGTCCAGGCTGGTTTCAAACTCCTGGGCCCAAGCCATCCTCCTGCCTCACCCTCCCAAAGTGCTGGGATTATAGGCGTGAGCCACCACACCCGGCCTCCAGTGGTGTTTTAGAATTTGTTTTTAAATCTTTTATTGAAATATAATTATATACATTATAAATTATATTTACATAAAGCATATGTATTTAAAGTATACAATTTGGCAAGTTTTACAGATACATAAACCTGCGAAACCATCACCACCATCAAGATACACAGCGTTTCCCTCAGTTGCAAGAGTTTCCTGTGAGACTTTGCCGTCCTCCCCCCGAAACCCCCGTGCCCCCATCGCCTCTCCCAGGCAACCCCTGACCTGCTTTTCATCATCACGGATTAGTTAACACTTTCTAGAATCTTTTGTAAGTGGAATTGTAACGCATGTCCGTTTTGTGTCTGGCTTCTTTGACTCAGGATATTTCTGATACCCATGATGGATCAGGAGTTCATTGCTGGGTAGTAGTTGATTGGGTAGACACACCAGAATTTCTTGTTTCATTCACCCGTTGATGGACATCTGAGTAGTTTTCCTGCTTCTGGGTTTGTAAATAAAGCCATTGTGAACATTTGTGTACGGGCCTTTGTGTTGGGTAAACACCCGGAGTATAATTGCTGGATTATATAGTAAGGATATGTTTAACCTCATAAGAAACTGCCAGTTTTCCGAAGTGGCTGAAGTGGTTTCTGTTCCCTCCAGCAGGGTGTGAGTATTCCTCTTGCTCCACATTCCTGCCAACATTTGGTATTTTGACTTTTTTTTTTTTTTTTTCTGGGGATGGAGTCTCGCTCTGTTACCCAGCCTGCAGTGCAGTGGTGCAATCTTGGCTCACTGCAACCTTCTCCTTCTGGGTTCAAGCGATTCTACAGCCTCAGTGCACACCTGTAACGTAGCTGGGATTACAGGCAGGGGCCACCACACCCGGCTCATTTTTGTATTTTTGATAGAGACAGGGTTTTACCATGTTGGCCAGGCTGGTCTAGAACTCCTGACCTCAGGTGATCCGCCCACCTCGGCTTCCCAAAGTGTTGGGAATACAGGCGTGAGCCACCATGCCCAGCCTTGACTTTTTAACTTGAGCCATTCTGATAAATATGCAGGGTATTTCATTTTGCATGTGTGTGTGTGTGCGCACATGTGTGTTTTCTAGCTTCTTTGTTTTTGATTTTTGAGATATAATTTACATATAGTAAAATTCAGCCTTTAATTTAGCATACGGTTTTTTTTTTTTTTTTTTTTTTTTAAGAGGTAACATTTTTAATCATCAAAAAGTAAAATTACTCTCACCTAAAGCCAAGAATCATTGTTTCTTGTAGCGGTGGTTTAAACAGAGGTATAAACAGCAAGTGAATCTCATCGCCTTTGCAGGCTGTGGCCATGCCCCTCAAAGTGAATTTAGAGGCTCTACAGCCCTGGTGAAAAAAAAAAAAGTGAAATTAGCCAGGCACAGTGGCATACACCTGTAGTCTCAGCACTTTGGGAGGCTGAGGTGGGAGGACCACTTGAGCCTGGGAGTTCAAGACCAGCCTGGACCACATCACAAGACCCTATCTCTACAAAAAAAAAAAAAAAAAAAATTGGCACAATGGCTTGTGCCTGTGGACCTAGCTACTTAGGAGGTTGAGGCGGGAGGATCACTTGAGCCCAGGAAGTGGAGCCTGCAGTGAGCTGTGATGGTGCCACTGCACTCCAGCCTAGGCAACAGAGTGAGACCCTGTCTCAAAAAAAAAAAAAAAAAAAAGGAAGTTGTTCTTTGGCATGCCTGCCACGGAGTTCCAAAGGAATTGGAATCCGTCCTGGATCCCACCATGATCCCACATTGTGCGTGGGAGCTGTGGGGGGCACATGGCGCCAGTCACTCCGGCCCAGTTTCTTCAATACTGATGATGTTTCTGTTTCCATCTTCTGTGCTTCCCAGAGGCTGGTGAAGGTTCCTGCCAGCGGGCTTGGTGTGAATGTGACCAGCCAGGACGGCTCCTCCCCGCTGCATGTCGCCGCCCTGCACGGCCGGGTGGACCTCATCCCCCTCCTGCTGAAGCACGGGGCCAACGCGGGCGCCAGGAATGCAGACCAAGCTGTTCCGCTCCACCTGGCCTGCCAGCAGGGCCACTTTCAGGTTTGGGCTCTGTGTCGCGGGCAGTGGAGCAGGGTGTCCGCTTTGGGCACCTTAGTGGGAATGCTGCAGGGGTTTGGTGGCTACGTCAGAGGACATTGCTCCCCCGAGCCTGGAGATTCTGAGGTACACAGGGTAGGCCACTCAGGCTCTGGGCACAGAACCCTGGTGCTCCCTGGGGGTGGAGCCAGTCCCTGCCCCACTGCCACGCGCATGTGTGTGGTACCGAGGTTGTCATTCTGTTCTGCTCCCAGCAGAATCTGGCTCTTGAGCTTGTGTGGCGGCCACTGAGGGCTGTCCCCATGGTCATCTTACCACCTTTATACCCTGACAGCACTTGCTCTGGGCCCAACAGTTAAGCACTTCATAAAGAATAATCAAGGCCCCATTGAGGGGCTCAAGGGAGAATTTGGGAGTGATTAACTTTTTGAAAGTCCTGTTTTTCTTTGCTTTTTTTTTTTTTGAGACAGGGTCTTGCTGTCTCCCAGGCTGGAGTGCAGTGCTGCAGTGTTGGCTGACACTGCAGCCTCAACCTCCTGGGCTCAAACAGTCCTCCCATTTCAGCCTCCCAAGTAGCTGGCATGCGCCCACGACACCCAGATGATTTTTTATTTTTTTGTGGAGATGGGGTTTCACCATGTTGTCCTGACTGGTGTTGAACTCCTGGACTCAAGCAATCCTCCCACCTTGGTGTCCCAAAGTGCTGGGATTACAGGTGTGAGCCACAGCACCGGGCCCTGCTTTTCTTTAGGGAAAACTGTGTCTATATTTTTTCATTTTCCTGTATCAGTTCTACTGTTAACTTTTTAAAGACAGAAGCCATATTTCAGGTTTTGCATCTCTGTCACCAGCACCTAGCATAGAGCTTCAGGCATCGCTTTCCTAATCTGTAAAACTGGAGTGGCGATTGCAGCTCTCCCTGGGGTGGAAAGGATAGAAAGGTGAAGTGAGATCACCGTCACCCTGCAGTTCACCCACACAGAGCAGCCCCACGGCAGACGGTAGCCCTCCCCTCTTCACCTGGTCCCTTTTCTCCTGGAGGGTCTAAAGTCTTCTCAATGAGCTCAGAGATGGCTGGGTGTGGTGGCTCATGCCTGTAATCGCAGCACTTTGGGAGGCCGAGGCGGCTGGATCACTTGAGGTCAGGAGTTCGAGGCCAGCCCCTGCCAACATGGCGAAACCCCATCTCTACTGAAAATACAGAAAATTAGCCAGGTGTGGCGGCAGGTGCCTGTAGTCCCAGCTGCTCAGGAGGCTGAGGCACAGGAATCAGTTGAACCTGGGAGGTGGAGGCTGCAGTGAGCCGAGATCATGCCACTGCACTCCAGCCTGGGCAACAGAGCGAGACTCTGTCTAAAAAAATAAGAAAGAAAAACCAAAAACAACAAAAAATTTAATAAGCTCAGAGACAAATCAAAAGAAGATCAAATTTGAGGATTTCTCTGTAGAAATTTTGTTTTCTTATTTTCTTTTTCTTTTTATTTTTTTTTTCATAATTTTTCTCTGGCAGGAAATGACAAAAATTTTGATTAAGTTTGCACGTTTTTGTTCTCTGGCCCAGGTGGTGAAGTGTCTATTAGATTCGAATGCAAAACCCAATAAGAAGGACCTCAGTGGAAACACGCCCCTCATTTATGCCTGCTCCGGTGGTCATCACGAGGTTGCCGCACTGCTTCTACAGGTGAGGGCCCCTCCCTGCCCCCTGGTCGACACACCTGCACCAGTTAACAGGGTGCCTCCACCCAGCAACCCCTGCAGTGCACTGGGGATGGAGAGGCCGGGCCGTTCATCAGCCCCAGGCCTCTGGGGAGAGGAGCGGGGCGAGCGCCTTGCCACGCGGGGTTCTCTGATGGGAACGGATGGTGCCTTAGCATCCGGGATGCAGTCTCAAGGGCTCCAACACTGCTTTTGCCAAGGGTTTGGGTCTCACCTCACTGACCGGGAATGTGTCGTGCTGTTACCTGAGCACAGGCTGAGTGGCCGTCTCTGTCCCTGCTGCTCTTTTTCTGTCTTGATAAAGGTTATGCGAATGGATTAAAATTTCCTAAAGAAGTAGGGAAAAACCAATTTGTCCATGACTCTGCTACTCAAGGGAAACTCATTTTGGTAGATTTTAAAAATTGTGTATAGCTTCAGTGTTGTTTTCTTTTCTTTCCTTTTTTTTTTTGTTTGAGACAAGTTCTTGCTCTGTGGCCCAGGCTGGAATGCAGTGCCACCCTCATGGCTCACTGCAAGCCTCAGTCTCCCAGGCCCAGGCGATCCTCCTGCCTCAGCCTCCCAGGTAACTGGGACTACAGGTATGCACCACTGCACCTGGCTAATTTTTGCTGTTTGTTTTTAGTAGAGATGGGGGTCTCACTTTGTTGCCCAGGCTGGTTTCAAACTCCTGGGCTCAAATGATACTCCTGCCTTGCTGTCCTAAAGTGCTGGATTACGGGTGTAAGCCACGGCGCCTCGCCAAGTATTGTTTTCTTTTCTTTTTTGCCAAGGTGGAGTCTCACTCTGTCACCCAGGCTGGAGTGCAGTGGCGCAATCTTGGCTCACTGCAACCTCTGCCTCCGAGGTTCAAGCAATTCTTCTGTTTCAACCTCCCAAATAGCTGGGACTACAGGCACCCACCACAATGCCCAGCTAATTTTTTTTGGTTTTTTTGGTTTCTTTTTTGTAGAGATGAGGTTTCACTATGTTGGTCAGGCTGGTCTTGAACTCCTGACCTCAGGTGATCCACCTGCCTCGGCCTCCCAAAGTGCTGGGATTACAGGAGTGAGCCGCTGTGCCTGGCCCCAAGTATTGTTTTCCGTTTTACTGTTATTTAATGTAGAAACTTGTTTATTCGAACTTTGATTTTTAATGGTTGCATAACTATGGATATACCATAGTGGGTTTTTTTTAAAACCTGTTTCTGCTCTGTACGTTTAAGTGGCTTCTGTTTTCTCTGCTATTAGGATAAATGCTATAGAACTCTTTGTCTATAAGTCTTTTTTTCTCAGTACTACTTTTCCCCCCGAAATTTTAAGGAAACTTTCAGACATAAGAAAAGTTGTGGCTGGGCGCGGTGGCTCAAGCCTGTAATCCCAGCACTTTGGGAGGCCGAGACGGGCGGATCACAAGGTCAGGAGATCGAGACCATCCTGGCTAACACGGTGAAACCCCGTCTCTACTAAAAAATACAAAAAACTAGCCGGGTGAGGTGGCGGGCGCCTGTAGTCCCAGCTCCTCGGGAGGCTGAGGCTGGAGAATGGCGTAAACCCGGGAGGCGGAGCTTGTAGTGAGCTGAGATCCGGCCACTGCACTCCAGCCTGGGCGACAGAGCGAGACTCCGTCTCAAAAAAAAAAAAAAAGTTGAATGTGTTTTATAGCGAATACCTGTATGCCCATAGCCATATTCCACGTTGACGTTTCGTAGCGTTCCTTTTGATTGTGTGGTTTCTCTTTGCAGCATGGGGCCTCCATTAACGCTTCTAACAATAAGGGCAACACGGCGCTGCACGAGGCTGTGATTGAAAAGCACGTCTTCGTGGTAGAGCTGCTTCTGCTCCACGGAGCGTCAGCCCAGGTGCTGAACAAGCGGCAGCGCACGGCTGTAGACTGTGCCGAACAGGTAGGCGGAGAGCATCGAAGAGCCGAGCGAATCCCGAGCTGCTCACAGCTCCCTCTGGATCCCTTGTGTTTAAGCTGGATCTGAAATAGCAACACCCAGCCCTTGGCATCGCTGGGTTGGGCGTAGTTGGTGTGCCAGAAGTCCGCAGCGTGGGTGGATGGCTGGTCCTCGGTCCCCTGGTCAGAGGTGGCGCTCTGGGAACCAGGAATCATTCTTTCACAGGTGGTTTTCAAAGGCCTGAGTGGAGGGGCTCCCCCCAGCCAGCAGTAGGGCCGTGGTCCGGTAGTTACCTAGAGTCAGGCACTCCAGGGGAAGGAGCAAGTCATGATGTTCTGGTCTCACCATCCTCGCAGTGTGAACACAGCTGTTGTCTTAGCAGCACGATGGAGAAGGTTTGTTTAGTTGGTGGATTTAAAACTTGAGGCCAGGCACAATGGCTCATGCCTGTAATCCCAGCACTTTGGGAGGCCAAGGAAGGAGAATCACTTGAGTGCAGGAGCTCATGACCAGTCTGGGCAACATAGGGAGATCCCATCTCTACAAAAAACCAAAAAATTAGCCGAGCATAGTGGTGTGCCTGTAGTCCCAGCTACTCAGGAGGCTCAGGTGGGAGGATTGCTTGAGCCCAGGAGGTCAAGGCTGTAGTGAGCTGAGATTGTGCCACTGCACTCCAGCCTGGGTGACAGAGACTGTGTCTCAGAAAAATGAAAGTAGAAGTCCTTCAGTCCTGTAGGAATCGTGATTATTGGTGTACTGCCTTCTCCCGTGCTATGGGTGCTTGCGTGGAGAGCAATGGGGAAGGGTCCTTTTCTCCTGGCGGGCAGCAGCTCTTTCTGTTCCTGTTTTCCTGCTGAGTCTTTCTTTTGTTTTCTACTCAAGATGGACAGCGAGTTGGCTGTTAAGTGACACAGCTGAGAAGCTAATATCACCATCAATCAATCCACTCCGTGGATAGGCTCCTTATAGTAATTTTTTGTTTCTTAAGACAGAGTCTTGCTCTGTTGTGGCGTGATCTTGGCTCACTGCAACCTCTGCCTCCTGGGTTCAAGCGATTCTCGTGCCTCGGCCTCCTGAGTAGCTGGGATTACAGGCATGTGCCACCACGCCTGGCTACATTTTTTTTGTATTTTTTGTAGAGACGGGTTTCACCATGTTGCTCAGGCTGGTCTTGAACACCTGACCTCAACTGATCCACCTCCCTTGGCCTCCCGAAGTGCTGGGATTACAGATGTGAGCCACCGTGCGTGGCCTCCTTATATTAATTTTCAGTGACAGAATTGAAATATTTTAAACTCTCAGTTTAGTACTTTCTTAAATGATTATGTTGATTTTTTTGGGTTTTTAAAATTTTTTAATTTTGTTATTATTATTTGTTGAGACAGGGTCTCTGTTGCCCAGGCTGGAGTATAATGGTGTAATCTTGGCTTACCGCAGCCTTGACCTCTGGGCACAGATGATTCTCCAACCTCAGCCTCCCAAGTAGCTGGGACTATAGGTGTGTGCCACCATGCCCAGCTAATTTTTTTTAAATAGAGACAGGGTTTTGCCATGTTGGCTAGGCTGGTCTCGACTGCCTGGGCTCAAGCAATCCACCCACCTCGGCCTCTCAGAGTGCTGAGATTACGGGTGTGAGCCATCGCGCCTGGCCTATTATTATTTTTAAATAGAGACAGGGTCTTGCTGTGTTGCCCAGGCTAGTCTTGAACTCCTGGGCTCAAGCGATCCTCCCACCTTGGTCTCCCAAAGTAGTGGGATTGCACGCATGAGCCACCGTGCCATTAATTAATGTGTTTTAATGAGTACTTACTGTATGGGGGGCCCTCAGCAGCCTCATGGTAAGTATATGATAGTAGATCAACTTACTGTGTTTGAACCGGTTGCACGGAGTGGTTGGATCCCCAGCATGGAGGCCACGGAGAGAGCAGAGCCGGGCTCTCCACACAGGCCTCCTTTTACCACTGGGCTTTATGGCCTCCAAGCTCCGTTTGTAATTATTTCTGAGCTTTTTCTGCCCAGCCACACTAATACTGACATTTAGATCAAAAACAAATCATAGCCTATTAAAAAAGAATAAAAACATTACTGTTCCTTTTCCTTTTCAAATTGCAGAATTCAAAAATAATGGAATTGCTTCAGGTGGTACCAAGCTGTGTGGCCTCATTAGACGATGTGGCCGAAACTGACCGCAGGGAGTATGTTACTGTTAAGATCAGGAAAAAATGTAAGAGTTTACATTCTTTCTGTCATGCTCAACCTGGGTATATTTAGACATTCATGAGCAGTTGCTGGTGTTCATTTAATTGTGTATGCAAAATGTAATTATAATCATGCCTGGAGGGGATACAGGCACCAAAGAAATGGTTACCTCCCAATTTGTCAGACTATGGGTAATCTTTTTTTGCTATTAGTTTTCTGGTTGATGGTAATGATGTTTCTTGAGGAAATAAACTGTCAATGCTACCTTGAAGGTTCAGGCGTCCCCCTGTGGAGATGGGGAACAGTCTCCCGGGGAGTTTCTTTCATGCCTCATGTTCCAAAGTCAGGTGTTCTGGGAATTTCCTGGACATCCAGGGTGAATGTTACCTTTCAAGATTTTTTTTTTTTTTTTTTTTTTTTTTGAGATGGAATGTCGCTCTGTCGCCCAGGCTGGAGTGCAGTGGCGTGATCTCGGCTCACTGCAAGCTCCTCCTCCTGGGTTCACGCCATTCTCCTGTCTCAGCCTTCTGAGTAGCTGGGATTACAGGTGCCTGCCACCTCGCCCAGCTAATTTTGCGTTTGTATTTTTAGTAGAGACGGAGTTTCACCGTGTTAGCCAGTATGGTCTCGATCTCCTGATCTGGTGATCTTGCCCACCTCGGCCTCCCAAAGTGCTGGGATTACAGGCGTGAGCCACAAAGATTTTTTATTTAGTTTTTTTGAGACAGAGTCTCACTCTGTCACCCAGGCTGGAGTGCAGTGGTGCAGTCTTGGCTCACTGCAACCTCTGCCTCCTGGGTTCAAGAGATTCCCCTGCCTCAGCCTCCTAAGTAGCTGGGATTACAGGCATGTGCCACCATGCCTGGCTAATTTTCGTATTTTTAGTAGAGACGGGATTTCACCATGTTGGCCAGGCTGGTCTCGAACTCCTGACCTCAAGTGATCTGCCCGCCTCAGCCTCCCAAAGTGCTGAAGTTACAGGCATGAGCCACAACACCTGGCCTCAAGGTTTTTTTTTTTTAAGTTTATACGTGTGCAGAAGTTGATTATAATTAGAACAGCAATTGCCAAACAGCAGTGGGACTGAAGTATTTTCTTCTTTTTAAAAAGTTTAGGCTAACCCGGTGAAACCCCATCTCTACTAAAAAACACACACAAAAAAACTAGCCGGGCGTAGTGGCGGGCGCCTGTAGTCCCAGTTACTCGGGAGGCTGAGGCAGGAGAAAGGCGTGAACCCGGGAGGAGGAGCTTGCAGTGAGCTGAGATCCGGCCACTGCACCCTAGCCTGGGCGATAGAGCGAGACTCCATCTCAAAAAAAAAAAAAAAAAAAAAAAAAAGTTTAGAAGGGGTCCTTGTTCTACTTTTTTTTAGAATTTACAGTATGAAATATTATCCAGTGAGGTATGCAATAATAGAATACAATAATATGGATAAACCCATTCACATATCTGGATAGCCCTGAGACTGTCTCACCATAATTGGCTGTGGCTGGGAGAGTTAAGGGAGTTAAGGATTTAGTTTTCTGTTTCATGGGGGTTCTCATAATACAGGCTGACTACCCCCCATCTCAAATGCTTGGGACCAGCAGCGTTTTGGGTTTTGGAATATTTGCATTATACTCATTGGTTGAGGATCCAAATCAGGAAATCAGATTCTTCTGAGCATCATGTCAAAGAGTTCAAAATGTTTCGGATTTTGTAGCTTTTTTTTTGAGATGGAGTCTTGCTGTGTTGCCCAGGCTGGAGTGTAGTGATGCAATCTCGGCTCACTGTAACCTCTGCCTCCTGGGTTCAAGTGATTCTCTTGCCTCAGCCTCTTCAGTAGCTGGGATTATAGGTGTGCGCCACTATGCCTAGCTAAGTTTTTGCATTTTTGGTGGAGATGGGGTTTCTCCATGTTGCCCAGGCTGGTCTTGAACTCCTGACCTCAAGTGATATGCCCACCTCGGCCTTCCAAACTCCTGGGATTACAGGCATGAGCCACTGCACCCGGCCTGTAGCGTTTTAGGCTTTAGATTTTTGAATTGGAGATACTCAGCCTGTTATAAATAGGTACTAGCCGTGTTTCTTTAAGCAAATTCAGTGTTTCATTTTCTAAATTTTGTAAACCTGAGAATAGATTGTGTCTATGCTGTAATTTAAAAATAATTTTACACTGTTTTCGAAGTTTTTAGATGTTTATCTTTTTATCTACAGGGAACTCAAAACTGTATGATCTACCAGATGAACCTTTTACAAGACAGTTTTACTTTGTCCACTCAGCCGGTCAGTTTAAGTGAGTATGAAAATCAAGTTGATTTCTGTGCTTTTGCCCCTAGTTTACTCCAAGCTGCACGTAAGGTGCTTCAGTTGTAATTGGTTATGGACAAATCTGCACCTAATAATGTTGAAAATGCTGCCACCTTGTGGCCAACCAGAGTGTTTCATGCCACTGTGCAAATATTTATTTTAGTTTATTTTGGGTTTTAGGGGAAAGACTTCAAGGGAGATTATGGCAAGAGATAGAAGTGTCCCTAATTTAACCGAAGGTTCTTTGCATCAGGTAAGTTATTAAACAATGGCTTTTAATCATATTTTCTAAGGCCTGGCTTTGTCAAAAGTAATCCATGGTTAACACACGTCTCCTTGAACATCATCTTCATTATTCCCTGCACCGTATGAGCTAGCAACAGTTAAAACTGGAATTATTTCATGGGACAGTGTAGAGTACAGGCTTCACTGATTGTTATAATTCAAAGTACATTTCTGAGCAGAGGAGTGGAAAGTGTTACATGTGTGGGGAACCACAGGTCTTGGTGCTTATAGGAGATGAACCATCCCAAATTTCACTATGGTTTTAATCACCAAAGAAAACGACAGTTTATATATAGATGGGTAAACAATGTCTCCAAGTATGGTGTACAGTTGCTCAGACAATTAGGTGACCATCTTCCCAATGCATTTTAATTTTATTTATTTGAGAGAGTCTTGCTCTGTGGCCCAGGCTGGAGTGCAGTGGCGCGATCTTGGCTCACTGCAGTCCTCATCTCCCCGGTTCAAGCATTCTCCCACCTCAGCCTCCTGGGTAGCTGGGATTACAGAGGCATGTGCCACTACGCCTGGCTAATTTTTTTTTCTATTTTTAGTAGAGACGCAGTTTCACCATATTGGCTGGTCTTGAACTCCTGACCTGAAGTGATCTGCCCGCTTCGGCCTCCCAATGTGCTGGGATTACAAGCGTGAGCCACCGCGCCCAGCCCCTACTGCATTTTTAAATTACTCAGAAGCTTGATTGAAAACCTGTGATCTGGCCGGGCGCAGTGGCTGAAGCCTGTAATCCCAGCACTTTGGGAGGCCGAGACGGGCGGATCACGAGGTCAGGAGATCGAGACCATCCTGGCTAACACAGTGAAACCCCGTCTCTACTAAAACATACAAAAAACTATTTTAAGGCGAGGTGGCGGGCGCCTGTAGTCCCAGCTACTCTGGAGGCTGAGGCAGGAGAATGGAGTAAACCCGGGAGGCGGAGCTTGCAGTGAGCTGAGATCCAGCCACTGCACTCCAGCCTGGGCAACACAGCGAGACTCCGTCTCAGAAAAAAAAAAAAAAGAAAACCTGTGATCTGAGACAGTGATTCTTCTCAGAACCACGACTTTCCTTCTTGCTGATGAGAATTTATAGCGTATGTAGCATAGGCTTGTTGGAACAAATACACAAAAGTTATAAATTGTTGTTTTAGATAATTAAAATGATTTTAATTAACATGACTAATTTTGATATCATATTTAGTCTTACATGGTGTTGCTAGTAGACCTGCTGCTTTGTGGGAAAGCCAGAAACGTTGAAATCTGCCTGAGTTCCATCAAGTGCTAGCTTTTCCTTTGCTAGCTGTGGGACTTTAGGCAGGTGGCTTAACTTTGCTGATCCTGTCTCCTCAGCTGTAAAACGGGGATAACAATAGTAGTACATGCCTCCTAGAGTCATAAAGATTGTGAAAACATGTGGAACATTTACTGTGTCTGACACATGTAGTATGCACATGCCATGTTAGCACCACAGGGATGTGAGAATTGAAATTGTGCCTGTCAAGCACTGAGCACATTGTGTGACACTAAGCACTAAGGGGCAGCTGTCACTGTCATAGTTGTGGCTTCCAGTACAGTGAGGATGTGAACGGTTCAAAATGTACTCTTTCTTTAGCCAGGGAGGCAAAGTGTCACCCTGAGACAGAATAACCCGCCAGGTCAGAGTGGATCTCATGCTGCTGAGAAAGGCAACAGTGACTGGCCGGAGAGGCCTGGACTGACACAGACTGGCCCTGGACACAGGCGGATGCTGCGGAGACACACGGTGGAGGATGCAGTTGTGTCCCAGGGCCTGGAGGCTGCTGCTCCCCAAGAGGTTAGTGCTTCCCGGTCCTAACAGGAATGACGAGTTGTTGAGCCTGCTGCCAGGAAGCAAGGATGCGACAAGATGATGCTGACTGAGGACTAAATGTGCTTCCATGAAACTGGCTTGAGAAGTCTTCAGCACCAAGTTCCTGAAAGCTTTTCTGTGGCTAAGAATGCAACAAAAAAGTTCACCACCACCATCTCTCTCCTCTTCAAAGCTAATGAATACACTTGAAACAGAAATTCCAGTAGAGTCCAGATCCTTAAGCCAGAGGTGCATGCTTCTTTTTAAGTATGAGGGTTTGTCGGTCACAGGGGGAGAGGTTTCACCACCAGATTCTGACCTCCTCCTCCCAAAAGGTGCTAAACCTCTCTGACCTGTGTACATTCACAAACCACAACTAGAATTCCTCCACCTGGGATGAAGCGGGAGAGAAGCAATTTAGGTTTCATGGTTCTGTAGAGGCCAGGCTGAAACGTCATATCTGAAGGAAGAAAGCAACAGCTGGACAGTTTCTCTGCAAAGCAACACTTGAACCAAAAGATGCCTCAATCCCATTTTGATGTTCATTTTAGTGAAAGGATGCATCAGACCTCTTCCACATCATGCATGTGGGAAAGGTTGGTTATCATTTTCCTTCTAACAAGTAGGTACAGATATTCGGTTACTACACGTGCGTCTGTAGCAGTGTTTCTAGAAACATCCCTTTTTGTTGAGAACCTCCTGTGAATGTCACACTCACACCCAATGGATGGTTACTGGATTAGAGAGTAGATTTGGCACATCTTTTAGTCTTTTGATTCAGATTCAAAACTTAATAGCACAAACCAGGTCAAAATTACTTTCAGTTAGAATTTATTGCCATTTATTCCTTTTTATAAATTTCTGTAGATTCTTTTTTTTTTTGTTATTGGCCTAGAGCTACAAGTATAGGTTTGTCCTGAGTCCATTTTCAAATGACCTTGTAATAGGGAAATGGTTTTGTCCATGTTCTTGGAAATACTTGTGTATGTACAGAAGGGAGGGGTTATTTTTCTACAAAGTAATTTATGATTTCTAATTTTCTAATGTGCCTTGGATATGTGCCAAATGATGGAAAAGAAACAGTAAACTTTATGATTCTTGAATGTGTCATGGTATGCTTTTTTAGTTGTTTGGCTGTGGATGTTTCTCGGCCTCTCTGCTGTAAACATTTGCTTTGTGTGTGGGAAAAGTGGTCCCCATTGAATGGATATGGATTTTTCAGTTACAGATGTGAGACTGAAACATGGGAACTTGATCACTTAGCTCATTATCCATCTACTGACCAAGGCCGACTTAACCCAGTAGGCACAGTGTCCAGGGCCCACAAAAATGTTTTTCTTTGGAAATCAGAAGAATAAAATGAATATAGCTTCCTACCCCAAACAGGAAATGAGTCCTGTTGCTTTGCTGATTTTTTTGTTTTGATTTTTCCTCCTTTTCCCTATTTTTTTTTTCTTTTTTGAGACGGAGTCTCACTCTGTCACCCAGGGTGGAGTGCAGTGGCACGATCTCGGCTCACTGCAGCCTCCACCTCCTAGGTTCAAGCAATTCTGCCGCAGCCTCCTGAGTAGCTGGGACTATAGGCGCCCACCACCGCGCCTGGCTCGTTTTTTGTTAGTTTTAGTAGAGATGGCGTTTCACCGTGTTAGCCAGGATGGTCTCGATCTCCTGACCTCGTGATCCGCCTGTCTCAGCCTCCCAAAGCGCTGGGATTACAGGCGTGAGCCACCGCGCCCAGCCTTCCCTACTTCTTTTAAACAAAACCACCTTACAGACTGAAGCTGCTGTGGTTCCATACCATCCTAATTAAGAAAATACATCCTACACAGTTTATCAGCACAGGTATTCTCAGGATACAAATATGCACATTTGACACCACCTAATATTTTGGGGTAGTACAATATAATTTTGAAAACATTTTCTTTTTTGAGATGGAGTCTTGCTCTGTCACCCAGGCTGGAGTGCAGTGGCACGATCTTGGCTCACTGCAGCCTCCGCCTCTCAGGTTCAAGCAATTCTCCTGCCTTAGCCTCCCAAGTACTCCCAAGTAGCTGGGATTATAGGCGCCTGCCACCACGCCTGGCTAATTTTTGTATTTTTGGTAGAGACAGGGTTTCACCATGTTGGCCAGGCTGGTCTCAAACTCCTGACCTCAAGTGATCTGCCCACATTGGCCTCCCAAAGTGCTGTGATTGCAGGCATGAGTCACCACGCCCAGCCGAAAACATTTTCACATATACCCTTTTAATTTCAACAATTGCTGTGGATGGTTGAATTGTCAAATGGGAAACAGGTTCAGAAAAATAAGGGAGCTGCGAGGGATCTCACAGCCAGGATCAAGGTCTTGTTGGCAGTGGCAGCTGCAAGCTTGGTGTACCCTTCCTCTGGATATGTAAATGCTGTTTCTTTTTGAGCTGTTCTAGTCATCAGTAATGTTTTCCATTGTTAAGTGACTCCCTCGATTATTTTTAAAAAACAGTTGTCATTCTGGCCAACATGGTGAAACCCCACCTGTACTAAAAATACAAAAATTAGTTGGGTGTGGTGGCACGCGCTTGTAATCCCAGCTACTTGGGAGGCTGAGGCAGAATTGCTTGAACCCGGGAGGAGGTGGTTGCAGTGAGCCAAGATCATGCCACTGCACTCCAGCCTGGCAACAGAGCAATAATACTCCATCTCAAACAAAAACCACCAGTTTTTCCAATTGCTTTCCCTACTCAAACCTGATGTGACAGTTGAGAAATTAATGCCCTAATTTCCATTTCTGTGAAAAAAAGTTTTGAATTCAAAGTAATGCGAGTTCACTCATTTAAATTAGAAAGTTTAGAATAACCACTCTCCGCTCCCTAAAATGTACTCCAGTCTCTTGTTGCCATCAGGAACCTCTCTCCTGGTACACAGAACCACTTTTCACTCTCAGGTAGGTGTCTGAAAGAATCTGACCATCTTTAAACACATTCACAGCAGTTGCCATTAGGACAGTGGTTATCCTGTGAGAAAAAGCACAGAACTTGTGAAGTGCCTCATATTCCCCTAGCATTTGTATGTAAAAGAGGCCTAAAGCAAAATTTATCTGTAACTGGGATTTTTTCAAAATCCCTGACCACATTTTTTTTAAATTACCAGTTTACCCTGACACAAAATCCCCAACCAGATTTCATCTTATGATCATTCTGTTCTTTTAAAAATATGTTAATGTTCTTAACGGTTCTACTTATTTACAATGTTAGGTATTATTCTAACACTTTCTTCACTGACAATAGTTGCAAATTTCAAATATAGTAGAATCTCCAGTTTGAACATGTATCAGTAGTATGCTGGCTAACGCAGGGACTGGGGTTTGTAAACCACATTTCCCTTCACTTTTTTACTAATCTTATTCACCTTGTTAAATGTTATGAATGTAATCCTGTGCTGGGTCTCACAGGACAAGATATTTAAACAGTTACCCCCAAACAGCTGGTTGATGGTTAAGTTTATGATTTAAATATAGAAGCAGTGGCTTGCACCTAGTCTCAGCTACGGGGGAGGCTGAGGTGGGAAGATCACTTGAGCTCAGGAGTTTGAGGCCAGCCTCAGCAACATAGCAAGTCTCCGGCTCTGAAAACCCTAACTTATGAGTGCAGGTTTTCATAACCTAATGGAAAGCAAGCACAACAGAAGAGAGAGCATTTGCTTTAAGTCACCTGCAACATTATGAGTGATATGTTACCAAAATGTTTCAACTCTGAACTGTCTCAACTGGATCTGAAATCATTAGAAGTCATTTCTCTTACAAACATGTTTATTACTGTAGTAGTATTACTAACATGTCTAATTATTTTGGTCATTTTTTTCTGTCATCACTCTAGTTATTTTGGAGGGAGTGGTATTTGTTAATCTCAGTACCTCTGGAAAAACAGATTATAAATGAGATAAAAGCTGACAGTTTTTTCTGTTTTTTTTGAGATGGAATCACCCAGGTTGGAGTGCAATGGCCTGATCTCAGCTCACTGCAACCTCTGCCTACCAGGTTCAAGCCTCCCAAGTAGCTGGGATTACAGGTGTGTGCCACCACGCCCAGCTAATTTTTGTATTTTTAGTAGAGACAGGGTTTCACCATGTTGGCCAGGCTGGTCTCGGACTCCCGACCTCAACAGATCTGCCAGCCTCAGCCTCCCAAAGTGCTGGGATTACAGATATGAACCACTGCACCTGGCAAAGCTAGGACTTTTCTTAGATTAAGTGGAAGAACTATCGGCCGGAAGAGAAACAGCTTACCTGCTTTCAGAGTCTACGTCTTGGAATATTAGATGTGCTCAAATTTGAACCTGATTCAGCCTGATGCACAGGTTTTCATTCCCCTCATGTTACTGGCAGCCGCAGCTGCTGTTTTTCTTCCGGAAGAGTGTTGGAGCAGCTTCTGTTTCTGCCGCAGACACTTTCCCTATCTAATATTCACAGCAGTGTTGCAAAGGATAGATTCATGCTGGTACACGTGCTTAAAAGCTTTTGGTAGGAAGGGGAAAAATTCAAAACACAGATCTGGTCACTTGGCTATGATACTAAAACAACTTACCCGAGGGGGCGGAGCAAGATGGCCAAATAGGAACAGCTCCAGTCTCCAGCTTCCAGCTCCCAATGCCAGCGACACAGAAGACAGGTGATTTCTGCATTATCAACTGAGGTACTGGGTTCATCTCACTGGGGAGTGCCGGACAATCGTTGCTGGTCAGCTGTTGCAGCCCGACCAGCGAGAGCTGAAGCAGGGCGAGGCATCGCCTCCCACGCCCACGGAGCCTTCCTCATTGCTAGCACAGCAGTCTGCAATCTAACCGCAAGGCAGCCGCGAGGCTGGGGGAGGGGCACCCGCCATTGCTGAGGCTTAAGTAGGTAAACAAAGCCCTGGCAAGATTGAACTGGGTGGAGCTCACAGCAGTTCAAGGAGGCCTGCCAGTCTCTGTAGACTCCACCTCTGGGGACAGGGCACAGCTAAACAACAACAGCAACAAAAAAGAAAAGCAGCAGAAACCTCTGCAGACACAAGCGACTCTGTCTGACAGCTTTGAAGAGAGTGGTGGATCTCCCAACAGGGAGGTTGAGATCTGAGAACTGACAGACTGCCTGCTCAAGTGGGTCCCTGACCCCTGAGTAGCCTAACTGGGAGACATCCTCCACTAGGGGCAGACCCACACCCCACACCTCACACGGTGGAGTACACCCCTGAGAGGAAGCTTCCAAAGCAAGAATCAGACAGGTACACTCGCTGTTCAGCAGTATTCTATCTTCTGCAGCCTCTGCTGCTGACACCCAGGCAAACAGGGTCTGGAGCGGACCTCAGGCAATCTCCAACAGACCTACAGCTGAGAGTCCTGACTGTTAGAAGGAAAACTAACAAACAGGAAGGACACCCACACCAAAACCCCATCAGTACGTCACCATCATCAAAGACCAGAGGCAGATAAAACCACAAAGATGGGGAAAAAGCAGGGCAGAAAAGCTGGAAATTCAAAAAATAAGAGTGCATCTCGCCCCTCCAAAGGAACACAGCTCATCGCCAGCAACGGATCAAAGCTGGACGGAGAATGACTTTGATGAGAGAAGGCTTCAGTCCATCCAACTTCTCAGAGCTAAAGGAGGAATTACGTACCCAGCGCAAAGAAACTAAAAGTCTTGAAAAAAGAGTGGAAGAATTGATAACCAGAATAATTAATGCAGAGAAGGCCATAAACGAACGGACAGAGATGAAAACCATGACACGAGAAATACGTGACAAATGCACAAGCTTCAGTAACCGACTCGATCAACTGGAAAAAGAGTATCAGCGATTTGGGATCAAATGAATGAAATGAAGCGAGAAGAGAAATCTAAAGAAAAAAGAAGAAAAAGAAATGAACAAAGCCTGCAAGAAGTATGGGATTATGTAAAAAGACCAAATCTACGTCTGATTGGGGTGCCTGAAAGTGAGGGGGAAAATGGAACCAAGTTTGAAAACATCAGGATATCATCCAGGAGAACTTCCCCAACCTAGTAGGGCAGGCCAACATTCAAATCCAGGAAATACAGAGAACGCCACAAAGATACTCCTCGAGAAGAGCAACTCTAAGACACATAATTGCCAGATTCACCAAAGTTGAAATGAAGGAAAAAATCTTAAGGGCAGCCAGAGAGAAAGATCGGGTTACCCACAAAGGGAAGCCCATCAGACTAACAGCAGATCTCTCAGCAGAATCTCTACAAGCCAGAAAAGAGTGGGGGCCAATATTCAACATTCTTAAAGAATTTTAAACCCAGAATTTCATATCCAGCCAAACTAAGTTTCATAAGTGAAGGAGAAATAAAATCCTTTACAGATAAGCAAATGCTTAGAGATTTTGTCACCACCAGGCCTGCCTTACAAGAGACCCTGAAGGAAGCACTAAACATAGAAAGGAACAACCAGTACCAGCCATTGCAAAAACATGCCAAAATGTAAAGATCATTGAGGCTAGGAAGAAATTGCATCAACTAACGAGCAAAATAACCCGTTAATATCATAATGGCAGGATCAAGTTCACACATAACAATATTAACCTTAAATGTAAATGGACTAAATGCTCCAATTAAAAGACACAGACTGGCAAACTGGATAAAGAGTCAAGACCCATCAGTCTGCTGTATTCAGGAGACCCATCTTACATGCAGAGACATACATAGGCTCAAAATAAAGGGATGGAGGAAGATCTACCAAGCAAATGGGGAACAAAAAAAAGCAGGGGTTGCAATACTAGTCTCTGATAAAACAGACTTTAAACCATCAAAGATCAAAAGAGACAAAGAAGGCCATTACATAATGGTAAAGGGATCAATTCAACAGGAAGAGCTATCATAAATATATATGCGCCCAATACAGGAGCACCCAGATTCATAAAGCAAGTCTTTAGAGACTTACAAAGAGACTTAGACTCCCATACAATAATAATGGGAGACTTCAACACCCCACTGTCAACATTAGACAGATCAACGAGACAGAAAGTAAACAAGGATATCCAGGAATTAAACTCATCTCTGCAGCAAGCAGACCTAATAGACATCTACAGAACTCTCCACCCCAAATCAACAGAATATACCTTCTTCTCAGCACCACATCCCACTTATTCCAAAATTGACCACATAATTGGAAGTAAAGCACTCCTCAGCAAATGTACAAGAACAGAAATTACAACAAACTGTCTCTCAGACCACAGTGCAATCAAACTAGAACTAGGGACTAAGAAACTCCATCAAAACCACTCAACTACACGGAAACTGAATAACCTGCTCCTGAATGACTACTGGGTACACAACGAAATGAAGGCAGAATAAAGATGTTCTTTGAAACCAATAAGAACAAATTACAACATACCAGAATCTCTGGGACACATTTAAAGCAGTGTGTAGAGGGAAATTTATAGCACTAAATGCCCACAAGAGAAAGCTGGAAAGATCTAAAGTTGACACTCTAACATCACAATTAAAAGAACTAGAGAAGCAAGAGCAAACACATTCAAAAGCTAGCAGAAGGCAAGAAATAACTAAGATCAGAGCAGAACTGAAGGAGATAGAGACACAAAAAACCCTCCAAAAAATCAATGAATCCAGGAGTTGGTTTTTTGAAAAGATCAACAAAATTGATAGACCACTAGCAAGACTAATAAAGAAGAAAAGAGAAGAATCAAATAGACGCAATAAAAAATGATAAAGGGGATATCACCACCGAACCCACAGAAATACAAACTACCATCAGAGAATATTATAAACACCTCTACGCAAATAAACTAGAAAATCTAGAAGAAATGGATAATTTTTTGGACACTTACACTCTCCCAAGACTAAACCAGGAAGCAGCTGAATCCCTGAATAGACCAATAGTAGGCTCTGAAATTGAGGCAATAATAGCCTACCAACCAAAAAAAGTCCAGGACCAGATGGATTCACAGCTGAATTCTCCCAGAGGTACAAGGAGGAGCTGGTACCATTCCTTCTGAAACTATTCCAATCAATAGAAAAAGAGGAAATCCTCCCTAACTCATTTTATGAGGCCAACATCATCCTGATACCAAAGCCTGGCAGAGACACAACAAAAAGAGAATTTTAGACCAATATCCCTGATGAACATCGATGCAAAAATCCTCAATAAAATACTGGCAAACCGGATCCAGCAGCACATCAAAAAGCTTATCCACCATGATCAAGTTGGCTTCATCCCTGGGATGCAAGGCTGGTTCAACATATGCAAATCAATAAACATAATCCAGCATATAAACAGAACCAAAGACAAAAACCACATGATTATCTCAATAGATGCAGAAAAGGCCTTTGACAAAATTCAACACCCCTTCATGCTAAAAACTCTCAATAAATTCGGTATTGATGGAACGTATCTCAAAATCATAAGAGCTATTTATGACAAACCCATAGCCAATATCATACTGAATGGGCAAAAACTGGAAAAATTCCCTTTGAAAACTGGCACAAGACAGGGATGCCCTCTCTCACCACTCCTATTCAACATAGTGTTGGAAGTTCTGGCTAGGGCAATCAGGCAAGAGAAAGAAATAAAGGGTATTCAGTTAGGAAAAGAAGAAGTCAAATTGTCCCTGTCTGCAGATGACATGATTGTATATTTAGAAAACCCCATTGTCTCAGCCCAAAATCTCCTTAAGCTGATAAGAAACTTCAGCAAAGTCTCAGGATACAAAATTAATGTGCAAAAATCACAAGCATTCTTATACACCAGTAACAGACAGAGAGCCAAATCATGAATGAACTTCCATTCACAATTGCTTCCAAGAGAATAAAATACCTAGGAATCCAACTTACAAGGGATGTAAAGGACCTTTTCAAGGAGAACTACAAACCACTGCTCAGTGAAATAAAAGAGGACATAAACAAATGGAAGAACATACCATGCTCATGGATAGGAGGAATCAATATCGTGAAAATGGCCATACTGCCCAAGGTAATTTATAGATTCAATGCCATCCCCATCAAGCTACCAATGAGTTTCTTCACAGAATTGAAAAAAACTGCTTTAAAGTTCATATGGAACCAAAAAAGAGCCCGCATCTCCAAGACAATCCTAAGTCAAAAGAACAAAGCTGGAGGCATCACGCTACCTGACTTCAAACTATACTACAAGGCTACAGTAACCAAAACAGCATGGTACTGGTACCAAAACAGAGATATAGACCAATGGAACAGAACAGAGTCCTCAGAAATAATACCACACATCTACAGCCATCTGATCTTTGATAAACCTGAGAAAAACAAGAAATGGGGAAAGGATTCCCTATTTAATAAATGGTGCTGGGAAAATTGGCTAGCCATAAGTAGAAAGCTGAAACTGGATCCTTTCCTTACTCCTTATACGAAAATTAATTCAAGATGGATTAGAGACTTAAATGTTAGACCTAATACCATAAAAACCCTAGAAGAAAACCTAGGTAATACCATTCAGGACATAGGCATGGGCAAGGACTTCATGTCTAAAACACCAAAAGCAACGGCAACAAAAGCCAAAATTGACAAATGGGATCTCATTAAACTAAAGGCTTCTGCACAGCAAAAGAAACTACCATCAGAGTGAACAGGCAACCTACAGAATGGGAGAAAATTGTTGCAATCTACTCATCAAAGGGCTAATATCTAGAACCTACAAAGAACCCAAACAAATTTACAAGAAAAAAACAAACAACCCCATCAAAAAGTGGGCAAAGGATATGAACAGACATTTCTCAAAAGAGGACATTCATACAGCCAACAGACACATGAAAAAATGCTCGTCACTGGCCAGAGAAATGCAAATCAAAACCACAATGAGATACCATCTCACACCAGTTAGAATGGCAATCATTAAGAAGTCAGGAAACAACAGCTGCTGGAGAGGATGTGGAGAAATAGGAACACTTTTACACTGTTGGTGGGACTGTAAACTAGTTCAACCATTATGGAAAACAGTATGGCGATTCCTCAAGGATCTAGAACTAGAAGTACCATATGACCCAGCCATCCCATTACTGGGTATATACCCAAAGGATTATAAATCATGCTGCTATAAAGACACATGCACATTTATGTTTATTGCGGCACTATTCACAATAGCAAAGACTTGGAATCAACCCCAATGTCCATCAGTGACAGACTGGATTAAGAAAATGTGGCACATATACACCATGGAATACTATGCAGCCATAAAAAAGGATGAGTTTGTGTCCTTTGTAGGGACATGGATGCAGCTGGAAATCATTCTCAGCAAACTATCGCAAGAACAGAAAACCAAACACCGCATGTTCTCACTCATAGGTGGGAACTGAACAATGAGATCACTTGGACTCAGAAAGGGGAACATCACACACCGGGGCCTATTATGGGGAGGGGGGAGGGGGGAGGGATTGCATTGGGAGTTATACCTGATGTAAATGACGAGTTGATGGGTGCAGCACACCAACATGGCACAAGTATACATATGTAACAAACCTGCACGTTATGCACATGTACCCTAGAACTTAAATAAAAAAAAAAAACTTACCCAAATATTTTATTTGCATAACAAGTTTATTTCTTTTAAAAGGCATATAGACAATAAACAAAGTAAATATTTAATCAGATCTTAACTTCTGTCCTAGAATTTTTCCGTTAAGTTCTAGTCTGTAAACACTTGTAGTTCAATAATCATCATCTTCATCAGAGTCCATTACTTTTCTCCTGTTGAACTGGGAGGAAAATTTAAGTGTCAGAACCTTTCTAATAAAGAGCAACTCACATTTTCTGAGAAAAGAACATTTCTACCAATTTTAGCAAGACATTCGTGTCTTTAAAGCAACTTAGTGTGAACTGAAAGGGTGGGAATGGAGTCAAGAGCCTATAAAAATTGGAACCCTCCCCCAATAGATTCAGCCTTTCTCTCCTTTCACGTGTTATAAAAGGAAAATGTCTCTGGGCTGAAAAATGTGTGGTAGATGTATATTCAACATTAACCTTTAAAGTATCCATCTTTTCATTTGCCACAAGCATCTGGGGACACTTACTTTCACTGTTGTTGTCTTTTCTGTTTGTTGGCTTACTTTTTTAAGGATTTCTATTAAACCTTGTTCTGATACCTAGGAGAACCAGAAAAGATAAAAGAAAAACCGTACTTTTTTAAACCAAGAATTTACCTCTGCAGATGGAATCACTTTGTACTTTGTAGTCTTTTTGAGGTGTGGGGAAAGAGCTCAGGAGGGAAAGAGTGGTAAGGAAGGAGGTTGAAACTACTGGTTATAACTATTGGATTAAGCTCCAAATAAAATTTGCTCTGCTATTCCTCATTTGAGGAGGGGGAAGTATCCATAAAATTGCTTCCTCAGGAAAACTGAAAGCTAACAGATATTTAGGAACACCTTTATCATCACCAGCTGAGTGTGACAACCACATATACCACTGTGTTTGGTGTCAGGAATACAGACACACCACTTCTGCCCGAGAAGCTTAAACATCCCCTTGAAGGAGGTAAGTCACACTCGGAAACGATCAGCCTAACCAGCTCCCCACACACACATACACAAGCAGTTCTCAGTGTAAGGGGTTAAGGGGACAGGACTGATTCGGTTAGGCTGTGGTGGTGGCAGAGGGCTTCTCAGGGCAGGTGGGGCTCATCTGGATCTCAAAGGTCAGGTTTTTGAGAACATACCCCTCATGGCATTACAGCAACACACAGAACATATCCAAGGGATCTTAGCACCTTCTCATCTGCAAAACACACCTTCTACTTACACTGGTAGTATTTTAATTGGTGTTACTGAGAAAGCTTGTTTCCAGTGCAGGGGCAATTGAAGCTAGCTGACCCTAACAGTCACAGACACCAACAAGGTTCCAGGGCAACGCCAGGAAAGCAGCAAAGCAGAGGAATTTAGGAAAGGCAATTAATTCTCAGGTAGGTATGACTATTCTCTCCAACAATTTCTTCTAAGAGTCAGCAAGAATTCTGTAATCCAATGAAGATGCAGCTGACCTTTTGAAGCCATGTTTTGATAAAGCAGGTAAAGTTCCTCAAGGCAGTCTAAGCTTACCTTCTCACTCAGTTGTCCATATCTTGCCATCTGTATGAGGTAATTCTCCACTGCTTTAGTTTTTTCAGGCTTTACAAGTGCTAAGTTACTTACTAGAAAGAAAAAATACATATGCAAAAACTATTAAAATCAAATGCACTTATGTTATACCTTAAAACTATGCATTGCCATTTCCAAAGCACTTCACAAGCTTGTTTCTCAACCAGTGTAGGGCAAGACAGTATTGTTACTCCTCTTAAAAATGAGAAAACTGAAGTTCAGCCATGCCAATCTCCACATGGGCATGTGGGGGTAGTGGCCCAGCCAAGATGAAACTTGGGTTCTCAGATTCTAAGCACTATGCTTCCTGTTCCTTAAAATATATGACTGCCCTCTGGAAAGCGGTTTATCTATTACACATACATAATGGTGGTGATCCACCTGTGGCCACCTTTTCTACACTCAAACTGGGCTTCCAGTTAAAACACAGAAAATACCAGTTTATTCTGATTGGCTCATTTTTTCTTTCTACAGGTTTTGGTTTATGATGATGAACAACTCTGAACATACACTAAAACTGACAATACATATAAAAAGTCCCTAAGTCCCCATCACCCACGTCAACTACCAGCAACATTTTGTGATTGGCCCTATGAGTTTCCTATAAATCTTACCTAATACGCACCTGGAGAAAATCTTGGTAAGAGAAGTGACCTCGTACTTTTAATAGGGCTTAAAGTACAGTTCTCTAGGTTTATAAACTTCGCATTTCTTACAATCTCAAGTGTTTTCAGCCTAAGCAAGTATTTCATCTAGTGATAAGAATAATGGCATATAATCACCCCATTCAACTAACTCAAGCTAACTTTATGGAAATGAAATCAAAGATGCTTACACCTGGCCCGGGCCGACTGATCCAGAACTTGGGCTAAGATACTGTTTCTCATTTCTGCTTCCCTACAACAAAAACATAGGTCAAGCACAATTAAAACAAAGCTGTCGGCATTCCCCTGGAACATACAAAAAAGAACTCATCCAGTGTCTCCACATGGGGCCTGCAGTATACACAGTGTTATGGTACTTGCTCTACACAAGGCTGCAGCTACATTTAAGTAGAATCCCCTTTTGCCCTCAAAGAACCAGCTTTGTATTACACAGGTGAGAACCTACCAGGCTGGAAGGTGAGCTTTTTTCATCAGAGTGGAGCCTCAAACACCATCACCAACATTCTTAAGTACCTACTGCACGACAGGTACTACAAATTTATAGTGGGATTTCAGGCAATTAGAAGGACCATGTGACTAATCTATATCTTTTTTTTAAAGCTGAGATCCAGGAGGCTATGCTAAAGAGACATAGGTAACTGTGGCCAAGCTACAGCCAGATTCCATGTTTTTAGACTCTCAGTTCTATTTTTCTGGGTGGGGAAGAGGAATGAAATTATAACTTTACAACTATCCTCACTTCTTCCTACCTACCCAAAGAGAAAGTAGTTCATGTCCACAGGACAGTGGTCTCATGGACTTAAGTTTTTTTCTTTCAAATGAAATCTTTTAAGGAATCTAAAAACAAATGAGCACAGATGCTTTGGCTCAACTGAGAGGGAGAGCTGGGGCTGGCTGTGCCCACTATCTTCTCCCAGTTCAGAGGCCCTTGGGTTCATGGAATGTGGCTTAACGCTCATTTCCATAGGCCACTTTTTTACTGCAGCCCTGCCACAAACTTTAAGAGATGGGGTCTAGGCCAGGCATGGTGGCTCACGCCTGTAATCTCAGCACTTTGGGAGGCCGAGGTGGGCGGATCACTTGAGGTCAGGAGTTTGAGACCAGCCTGGCCAACATAGTGAAACCCCGTCTCTACTAAAAATGCAAAAATTAGCCGGGCATGGTGGCAGGTGCCTGTAATCCCAGCTACTTGGGAGGTGGAGGCAGGAAAATCGCTTGAACCTCAGAGGCGGAGGTTACAGTGAGCCAAGACTGTGCCACTACACTCCAGCCTGTGTGACAGAGCAAGACTCCATCTCAAAAAAAAAAAGGTGGTGTCTCACTCTGTTCATGCTGGAGTACAGTGGTGCAATCACAGCTCACTGCAGCTACGATCAGCTCACCTGTCCTTAAGTGATTCTTCCACCTCGGCCTCCTGAGTAGCTGGGTCTACAGGTTTCAGTCACCGCACCTGGCCTGCCACAAACCATTATATCACAGAACCCTACGATGCCATCAACTGTAAGATGCACCATGGGTATTACATGAGATATGTTTTACGTATCTCTAAAAATGAAAAAAAAAAACACCCTACAAATGAGAGATCTACCAGACCTCCATTCAAACTGGGGTATCTTGGGAGGCCGAGGTGGGAGGATCACTCGAAGCCAGGAGTTTGAGACTATCCTGGGTGATATAGCGAGGCTATAAAAAAAAAAAAAAAAAGTTTAAAAGAATTAGCCAGGCATGGTGGTGCACGCCTGTAGTCTCAGCTCCTCAGGAGGCTGAGGTGGGAGGATCACTTGAGCCCAGGAGGAGTTTGAGGCTGCAGTGAGTTCTGATCCCACCACTGGAGTATCAAAGAGCAACATTCTCAGTACAAGGTAAAGAAGAAATAAATCTGCCACGCAGTAAGAGGCAGTACAAAAGCTTGCATGCACCTGGCCCTGCGTGAAGAAGAAAAAAGTTCAGTCTTACAGGGTTGGTGTCTGAATTCACACTACTAGGGAGGAGGCACGGGAAAACCTCAAGCAGAGAATTTAACTTTCAGTGGTCTCAGAAATGGACTCAAGTGGCGGCAGTCTAAAGTAAATCCCCTCTGGAAGAATCTGGGGCAAGAGCAATCCGTTATAAAAGACATCCTGATTTCAGATATGTGAAAAGATGTACATGGTAGAATCAATGAAATTCGCATCGTTTTACTTCCTATCACTACTCCAGATGCTTCTTACCATCTGTCTTCTCCCGAACCCTCCCTGCCTTCCTATTTCTGTAGACCCTGCACAGTGCCTGACCCAGAGTAGGTGCTCATATCTGTTGGAGAGAAGTTAGAAGGTGAGGAAGGGGAAATGGAGAATTGTCCAGTAACCTCAGGGTTTCAGTTTTGCAAGATGAAAACATTCTAGAGTGTGAACACTACTGAAGCGCACACTTAAAAATGGTTCAGATGGTGAAATTTTAACCACAATTTAAAAACAGTAGCATAAGGTAATCACATACTCATTCAATAAACCTGTCACAGAATCAATTATCTGCATCTGTCTCAGGTGTTCGGCCCTGTGTTGGGATAAAACAGTCAGAATAGTTTAACAGTTAACACTTATTGAGCACTTACTAAGTGAGGCACCGGACTCATGTCACCCCCACATCCGAGGAAACTGCCACAGCTGCCTATTATCAGGCTCATTTTAAGGTACTCACCGTTTGGCAGAGAAACATCAACCAGTAATTGCAATACAAGGTCTGAGGTGGAGCTGCATACGTGTTTATTTAACTAATAATAATGAAGATACCCTGCGGATGATTTTGGCCAAATCACCATTCCAGCAAAACAAAAAATCTGAGTCACACACCTGCTTAAAATAACTAAAGCAAAAGAAAAAAAAGTTCAGGTTTCCAGCCCATACCTGTGCTTTGCTTCCTGTTGAGCCGCATCGCCAGGATCCTGGGAAAAAAAAAAATTAAATTTAATAGAGAAATTTCACGGGGAGGGGGGGGGAGGTGGAAAAAGGAACGGTTCCGTTGTTTCCTATACATCAGTCTCTTGCAGTGGTAGAAACAACTCCCCAAATGAAGAAACTGGGCCTCACAGAAATCAATGAACTAGTTTCCACTTACAACGTTTTGATGAACGTCTAAAATCACAACCTCACGCTTTGGAATGCTGAGCACCCTGGGGAGGGGAATCCCTGTATTACGAAACAGTGTTTTACGTGTAGGGATAATTTCTGTAAAATAAAACGGGCCTCGGTATTAGGGACAACGGTAACTCAAAAGACTGCGCCCTCCGTCCCTAAGGTCCCCGTCCCTCTCTCTATCAGAAACGCCTCTCCGGGCGTCTGATCCATCCAAGCTTCCCGGGCGGCCCCTCCCCGTCATCCCGGCGGGGCGAGCGTTCCTCTGACCCCGCCGCGCGCTCAGCACCGGGAACACAGCGGACCCTCAATACCTGTCAGCTAAACTTGGGTCAGAACAACTGAATTACGGAAAAACTGAATTCGGCCCGGCTGCTGCTGGTTCCAAAAGCTGAGACTGCGCTTGGATCCAGGCCCGCCAGGACGAGCCCGCTCCACGCCAGGGGACCCCACACCCCAACGCCCGGGCACGCGGCGGCCCCCGCCGCCAGCCTCCCGTGCCCCTCGCGACGAAGAAAGCGGCGAGGCCACCTCGGAGCCGGCCACGAGGCCGCCAGGGCAGCGCCGGGGACCGGGCCCCGGGGGAGGCGCCCAGAGCCTCCGCCCCGGAGGCGCGCCCTCCACTCCGGGCGAGGGCGGCGCCCCGCGGGGGCCGGGCATGGCAGGGGCTGGCGCGCTCACCCCATGCTTGGCCTGCAGCTCGGCCAGCCTCTGTCTCCTCAGCGCCTCAAGCTCCTCGTCCGCCATGGTGCGGCGTCAGCGGTGGAGCAGCCACGGACACTCCCACAGCCCCTAGGCGCCAGCGCGGCCTTGACCACTGCGCAGGCGCCCGCGGGGCCCAGGCGTCACCAATCCAGCCCGGAGCCACGCCCCGCGCCGCTGCCAGGGCGCCAGGAGAGGCCCGATTCCCCGATCTCAGGCGATCGAGCTTGGGCGCACGGGGGGGCGGGGCCTGGGGCGGGGCCTCCGGGATCCACCTCCCACCCGTGATCGGCTCCTCTGCGTGCGGGGACACGGGCTGCGCTGGGGGCGGGTGCTGCGCTTCGGAAAGGTTAAAACCTAGAAATGTGGCATTAACAAGTATAGTAATTATGGGTACAATGTGCCGGTGACCTAGAGAGCTAGGCGCATATTATCTATTTATAGATGGGGAACCAGGAGCGCAGGAAGGCTGAGTGGGATGATGGAAATGTCCTAAAGCTGGATCGTGGCGGTTGCTGCGCGGCTCCCCGGTGCACACAGAGGCCGGCCGGTGGCTCCCCGCCTGTGGTCCGGGCGCTTCGGGAGGCGGCAGGGTCATTTGAGGTCAGGAGTTTGAGACCAACCTGGGCAATATGGCAAGAGCCTATCTCTACTAAAAATTTAAAAAACTCGTTCTCAGGAGGCTGTGTCAGGAGGATCGCTGGAGCCCGGTGGTTCGAGGCTGCAGTGAGCCGTGATCGCGCCACTGCACTCCAGCCTGGGAGACAGAGCCAGACCCTGCCTCTAAAATAAAAAATAAAAATAAAAAATGTGGGCCGGGCGCGGTGGCTCAAGCCTGTAATCCCAGCACTTTGGGAGGCCGAGACGGGCAGATCACGTCAGGAGATCGAGACCATCCTGGCGAACAGGTGAAACCCCGTCTCTACTAAAAAATACAAAAAACTAGCCGGGCGAGGTGGCGGGCGCCTGTAGTCCCAGCTACTCGGGAGGCTGAGGCAGGAGAATGGCGTAAACCCGGGAGGCGGGGCTTGCAGTGAGCTGAGATCCGGCCACTGCACTCCAGCCTGGGCGACAGAGCGAGACTCCGTCTCAAAAAAAAAAAAAATGTTCACAAACCCACGCCGTCTGCCTCCTCCACGCACAAAAGGGCTTTTCCTGGGAGGCAGCTGTGGCTGGTGTAAACTCTGGTGGAACGAATCCCTTGTGCCTTTGACTTGGGGGAATCGGGGGCAGAGAGGATATTCAGCTACCTAACCGTGTGACTCATACAGATTCTGTTTATTCATTTGTGTGTGTGTTATTTTATTTTATTTTTTACATTAAAAAAATACAAATGGGGTATCGCTATGTTGCCTAGGCTGGCCTCTAACTCCTGAGCTTGAGCAATCCTTTTGCCTCAGCCTCCCAAAGTGCTAACATTACAGGCGTGAGCCACCACACCTGGCCTGTGTGTTTTAATTGTGGCAAAATATACATAAGACAAAATTTACCATTTTCACCATTTTTAGGTGTACTGTTCAGTGGTATGAAATACATTATTGTGCAGTTGTCACTGTCAATCTCGGTTCACTGCAACCTCCACCTCCCGGGTTCAAGCGATTCTCCTGCCTTAGTCTCCCCAGTAGCTGGGACCCCAGGCGTGCACCACCGTGCCTGGCTAATTTTGTATTTTTTAGTAGAGATGGGGTTTCATCATGTTGGTCAAGCTGGTCTCGAACTTCTGATCCACCTGCCTCAGTCTCCCAAAGTGCTGGGATTACAGGCGTGAACCACCGCGCCCACCATCAATCTCTACACCTTTTTTTTTTTTTTTTTCCATCATCCTGAACTGGAACTCTACCCAGGGAAGATTTAGGTTGGTGTGAGGGGCCTCTCATGGGAATGGGTGGAGGTGGGAGGGGTCTGAGAATAATAATCAGTCTCCACCCATTCCCATTCTAGTTTCTGTGAATTACCTGTTCTAGGTCTCTTGTATATGTGGAATCATACAATATTTGGCCTTTTGCGATTGGCTTATTTCACCTAACATATGTCTTCAAGGTTCATCCCTGTTGTAGCACGTGTCAGAATTTCTTTCCCTCTTTACGCTGAATGTATTCCATTGTATGGATATACCTAGCGCCTTTTGTTTATCCATTCATCAGACAATGGACACTTAGATTGCTTCCACCTTTTGGCTATTTTTTATTTTTATTTTTGTTTTTTTTTTTCTGAGACGAAGTCTTGCTCTGACGCCCAGGCTGGAGTGCAGTGGTGCATCTCGGCTCACTGCAAGCTCCGCCTCTCCGGTTCACACCATTCTCCTGCCTCAGCCTCCCCAGAAGCTGGGACTACAGGTGCCCACCACCATGCCCGGCTAATTTTTTTTGTATTTTTAGTAGAGACGAGGTTTCACCGTGTTAGCTAGGATGGTCTCGATCTCATGACCTTGTGATCCACCCGCCTCGGCCTCCCAAAGTGCTGGGATTACAGGCGTGAGCCACCACGCCCGGCCGGTTGGCTATTATTAATAATACAGCTGTGAACATGGGTGTACAAATATCTGTTCAGGTCCATGCTTTCACTTTTGGATACATACCCAGAAGAGAAATTGTTGGATCATGTGGTAATTCTATGTTGAGGAATGGCCATACCATTTTCCACAGCAACTGTGGAATTTTACATTCCCACCAACAGTGAATGAAGGTTCCAATTTCACCATCTCCTCACCAATATTTGTTGTGTTCTGTTTTTTGGGGTTTTTTTTTTTTTGGCTTGTTTTTGATATTAACCATCCTAATGGGTATGAGGTGAGGTACCTCATTGTGGTTTTGATATGCATTTCTCTAAAGATTAGTGATGTTGAGCATCTTTTCACGTGCTTCTTGGCCATTTGTATATCTTCTCTAGAAAAATATCTACTCTAGGCTGGGTGCGATGGCTCACTCCTGTAATCCCAGCACTTTGGGAGGCTGAGGAGGGCGGATCACGAGGTCAAGAGATGGAGACTATCCTGGCCAACATGGCAAAACCCCGTCTCTACTAAAAATACAAAAATTAGCTGGGCATGGTGGCTTGTACCTGTAGTCCCAGCTACTCGGGAGGCTGAGGCAGGAGAATCACTTGAACCCGGGAGCCGGAGGTTACAGTGAGCCGAGATTGTGCCACTGCACTCCTGCCTGGTGACAGAGCAAGACTCCATCTCAAGAAAAAAAAAGAAAAAAAGAAAAAAAAAAAAGAAAAATGTCTATGCTAGCCTTTTGCCCATTTTAAAATTTGCTTTTCTTTTTTGTTGTTGAGTTGAATAGTTCTTCACATATTTTACATAATCCCTTATCAAGATACAAGATTTGCCACTATTTTCTCCCATTCCATGGGACTAACATTCTCTTGATTGTGTCGTTCAATGCACAAAATATTTTAATTTTCGTAAAGTCCAACTTACCTATTTTTTCTTTTGTCGCCTTTGCTTTTGGTGTCATACCCAAGAAATAATTGCCAAATCTAATGTCATGAAGCTATTCTCCTGTTTCCTTCTAGAAGTTCTATAGTTTTCACTCATTATGTTCAGGTCTGTGGTCCATTTTGAGTTAATATGGCATTAGGTAAGGGTCCCACTTCATTTTTTTTGCACGTGGCTATACAGTTTTTCCAGCACCATTTGTTGAAAAGACTGTCCTTTCCCCACTGAATGGTCATGGTACTTTGTCAAAAATAATTTGACCACACATTGGAGAGTTTATTTCTGGCTCTGTATTCTATTCTTTTGTCTATGTGTCTTTCTTTCTCTCTCTTTTTTTTTTTTTGAGGCGGAGTTTCGCTCTCTCGCCCAGGCTGGAGTGCAGTGGCCGGATCTCAGCTCACTGCAAGCTCCGCCTCCCGGGTTCACGCCATTCTCCTGCCTCGAGACTCCCGAGTAGCTGGGACTACAGGTGCCCGCCACCTCGCCCGGCTAGATTTTTTGTATTTTTTAGTAGAGACGGGGTTTCACCGGGTTAGCCAGGATGGTCTTGATCTCCTGACCTTGTGATCCGCCCGTCTCGGCCTCCCAAAGTGCTGGGATTACAGGCTTGAGCCACCGCGCCCGGCCTCTCTTTTTTTTTTTTTTAAGAGACAGAGTCTCTTGCCTAGGCTGTAACACAGTGGTGAGATCATAGTTCACTGTAAACTTGAACTCCTGGGTTCTAGCGATTCTCCTGCGCAGTCTCCCAAAGCTCTGGGATTACAGATGTGAGCCACCATACCTAGCCCTGTGTCTTTCTTTATGCTATTGCCACACTTGTTTTGAGTACTGTAGCTTGGTAGTAAGTTTTGAAATCAGGAAGTATGAGTCATCCAACTTTCTTCTTCTTTCTTCTTTCTTTCTTCTTCCTCTTCTTCTTCTTCTCCTCCTCCTCCTTCTTCTCCTCCTCCCCCTCCTTTTCCTACCTCTTTCTCTTCCTTCTCCTTCTTCTTCTTCTCCTCCTCCTCCTGCTTCTCCTTCCCCTTGTTCTTTTTTTTTTTTTTTTTTTGACAAAGTCTCACTCTGTCACCCAGGCTGGAGTGCAGTGGTATGATCTTGGTTCACTGCAACCTCTGCCTCCCGGGTTCAAGCGATACTCCTGCCTCAACCTCTTTAGTTGCTGGGACTACAGGCATGCAACACCACGCCTGGCTAATTTTTGTATTTGTAGTAGAGACAGGGTTTCACCATGTTGGCCAGGCTGGTCTCAAACTCCTGATCTTAGGTTATCTGCTTGCCTCAGCCTCCCAAAATGCTGGGATTACAGGCATAAGCCACCACATCCGGCCTTGTTATTCTCTTTCAGGGTTGTTTTGGCTATTCAGGGTCTCTTGAGAGTCTGTATAATTTACAGGATGGGATTTTCAATTTCTGCAAAAAATGTCATTTAGATTTTGGTAGGGATGGAAGTGAAACTGTAAATTGCTTTGAGTGGGACTGGCATCTTAACAATATTAAGTTTTCTAATCCTTGAACAGGGCATGTCTTTCCATTTATTTATGTCTTCTTTAATTTCTTTTAGCAATGATTTGGAATTTTCATTGTACAAATCTTTCACCTCCTTGGTTAAGTCCTAAGTTTTTTTTTTTTTTTGATGCTATTATTAATGAAGTTTTTTTTTTTAGATTGTGCATGTTAGTGTATAGAAGTGCAATTTTTGTGTGTTGACTTTATATCCTACTACTTTGCTAAATTTTGCTTACTTGTGCTAACAGCTTTTTGGTGGAATCTTTAGAGTTTTCTATGTATAAAGTCATATCCTCTCTGAACAGAGATCATTTTACTTCTCTTCCTTTCCAATTTGGATGCTTTTTATTTCTTCTTCCCTAATTGCTCTGGCGAGGATTTTCATCACTACGTTGAATAGAAGTGGTGAAAGCAGGCATCCTTGTCTTGTTCCTGATCTTAGAGGAAAGTCTTTCAGTCTTTTACTGTTGAGTATGATATTCCCTGTGGTTTCTTCATATATGGCTTTTATTATGTTGAAGTCGTTTCCTTCCATTTCTAATATTGTTAGTGTTTTTATGATGAAGTCATGTTTAATTTTATTACATGCTTTTTCTGTATTCGTTAAGATAATTATGTAGTTTCCCCCTTCATTCTGTTAATGTGTTATATTACATTGATTGATTGATTGATTTTCTTTTTTCTTTTCTTTTCTTTTTTTCTTTTTTCTTTTTTTTTTTTCAGAGACAGAGTCTCACTTTATTGCCCAGGCTGGAGTGCAGTGGTGAGATCTTGGCTCACTGCAACCTCCAACCTCCACCTCCTGGGTTCAAGCAATTCTCCTGTCTCAGCCTCCCGAGTAGCTGGGATTACAGGTGCGTGCCACCACACTTGGCTAAGTTTTTATATTTTTAGTAGAGATGAGGTTTCACCATGTAGGCCAGGCTGGCCTCAAACTCCTGACCTCAAATGATCCGCCCACCTTGGCCTTCCAAAGTGCTGGGATTACAGGCGTGAGCCACCACGCCCAGCCACATTGATTTTCATATGTTGAATATTTCTTGCATTCTAGGAATATGTCTCACTTGGTCATGGTCTATAATCCTTTTAGTGTGCTGTTGAATGCAGTTTGCTAGTATTTTGTTGAGGATTTTTGCATCTATGTTCATAAGGTGCATCGGTGTCTAGTTTCTTGTAGTGTTTATGTCTGGCTTTGGTATCAGGGTAATTTTGGCCTCACAGAATGACTTAGGATACACATCCTTCCTCTTCTATTTTTTGGAAAAGTTTGAGAAGAAGTGACGTTAATTCTTTTTTAAATGTTTGGTAGAATTTTATTTATTTATTTATTTGAGATGGAGTTTCACTCTTGTTGCCCAGGCTGGAGTGCAGTGGTGTGATCTCCACTCACTGCAACCTCTGCCTCTTGGGTTCAAGTGATTCTCCTGCCTCAGCCTCCCTAGTATCTGGGATTACAGGCGCCCACCACCACACCTGGCTAAATTTTTTTTTTTTTTTTTTTTTTTTGTATTTTTAGTAGAGACAGGGTTTTACTGTGTTGGCCAGGCTGGTCTTCAACTCCTGACCTCAGGTGATCCACCTGCCTCAGCCTCCCAAAGTGCTGGAATTACAGGCGTGAGCCACTGCACCCAGTTGTTTGGTAGAATTTATCAGTGAAACCATCTGATCCTGTACCTTTCTTTGTTGGGAGGTTTTTTAAAATTGCTGGTTTAATCTTCTTACCAGTTATAGGCCTATTCAGATTTTCTGTTTCTTTATGATTCAGTCTTGACAGCTTGTGTTTCTAGGAATTTGTCCATTTCATTAAGTTCTCCAATTTATTGTATATAATGGTTTGTAGCACTCTTATAATCCTTATTTCTGTAAAATTGTCCCCTCTTTCATTTCTGATTTCATTTATGAGTCTTCTCTCTTTTTATAATCAATCTAGCTGAAGGTTTGTGAATTTTGGTGATCTTTTTGAAAAACAAATTGTTGAGTTTTTATTTTCTTTATTGTCTTTCTAGTCTAAGTTCTATTTATATTTTCTGTAATCTTTATTATTTCCCTCCTTCTGTTACTTTGGGTTTACTTTGTTCTTTCTTTTCTAGTTTCTTAAGGTATAAAGTTAGGTTTTGATTTGAGATCTTTCTTCTCTTTTAATATAAGCATTTATGCTATAAATTTTCCTCTTAGTTCTGCATTTGCTGCAGCCCATAAATTTGGTATGTTATATTTCATTTTTATGTATCTGAAGATATTTTCTAATTTTCCTTGTGATTTCTTCTTTGATCCATTGGTTGTTGAAGGGCGTACTGCTTAATTCATGTGTATTAGTATACTTTCAAGTTTTCCTTCTGCTATGGATTTCTAGCTTCATTCCATTGTGATCAGAAAAGATACTTTGTATGATTTCAATATTTTAAATTTATTAAGATGTTTTTCTGAATTAACAAATAGAGTATTCTGAAGAATGTTCCATGTAAACTTGTCAAAAATGTTTATTCTTCTGTTGCTGAATGGAGTATTCTGTGTATGTCTGTTAGGTTCAAGTGTTCTGTCATCTGTTGTTTAAACCCTTCCTTCCTATTGATCTCTTTCTGTTTATTCTATCCATTATTGAAGGTGGGACATTAAAATCTCCTACTGTATCATAGACTTGTCTATTTCTCCCTTCAATTCTGTTGATGTTTTCTTCACATATATGGAAACACTGATGTTTGGTGCATATATGTTTATGAGTGTTATATCCTCTTGGCAAATTGACCCTTTTTATATAATGTCCTTCTTTGTGTCTTGTAACAGTTTTTGACTTAAAATCTATATTAATTGGTATTAGTATAGCCACCCTTACTCTCTTTCAGTTACTATTGCATGTGGAATATCTTTTTTTCATCCTTTCACTATCAACCTATTTATGTCCTTAGAGCGAATATGAGTCTCTTGCAGAGGGCATGTAGTTGGATCCTGTTTTTGATTTAGCACTGACTTTTCCCATTTTTCTGTTTTCTTTCTATATATCCAAAAGCTTTTTTGTTTTTAATTTCCTCCATTATTTCCTTTCTTTATGTTTAGTTGATTTTTTTTTGTAATGACATGTTTCATAGTCATTACTCAACAGTACTGATTTTTAAATGTTGTTCAACACCAAGCCAAGTAGTGTATTATGCTATCTCTTTTTCTCTTTTCTTGTACAACATCTTGTGTTTCCTGGAGTTTCTTGCTTTTTTTTTTCTTTTTTTTTTTTCTTTCTTTTTTCTTTTGTTTTTTTGAGATGGAGTCTCGCTCTGTCACCCAGGCTGGAGTGCAGTGGTGCAATCTTGGCTCACTGCAAGCTGCGCCTCCTGGGTTCACACCATTCTTGTGCCTCAGCCTCCTGAGCAGCTGGTACTACAGGCGTCCACCACCATGTCCAGCTAATTTTTTGTATTTTTAGTAGAGACGGGGGTTTCACCGTGTTAGCCAGGATGGTCTCGATCCCCTGACCTCGTGATCCACCTGCCTCAGCCTCCCAAACTGCTAGGATTACAGGCATGAGCCACCGCACCCAGCCACTTTTGTTTTTCTTTATAAAAAAAATTTGAACATTCCTTTTTTATTTTTATTTTTTATTTATTTATTTATTTATTTATTTATTTTTTTGAGACGGAGTCTCGTGGCTGGATCTCTGTTCACTGCAAGCTCCGCCTCCCGGGTTTACGCCATTCTCCTGCCTCAGCCTCCTGAGTAGCTGGGACTACAGGCGCCTGCCACCTCGCCCGGCTAGTTTTTTGTAGTTTTTAGTAGAGATGGGGTTTCACCTTGTTAGCCAGGATGGTCTCAATCTCCTGACCTCGTGATCCGCCCACCTCGGCCTCCCAAAGTGCTGGGATTACAGGCTTGAGCCACCGCGCCCGGCCGAACATTCCTTTTTAAAACTCTCCATCATATTATGTATTCTGGCAGTCCCCACTGTTATTATCAGGAAACTCTCTTATAAAGGTTTTCATTCTCTCTCTTTATTCTAGACAGGTTTCTCACTAAGCCTGTTGCATACCTCTTATCCTGGATTTCCTTCATTGCCATCTTGAGTTTTATCCCCTATTTCTTGGATTCCTTATGTTCTTTCTTGGTTTAACCCTTAAGTTTGTTGAAACACATTTTCAAGTAATTGTCTTAAAAGTCTGTGATAGACAAATTTTCTATATTCTCATATGTCTGAATATTTAATTGACTGTAACACTTGATTAATTCATGGTTGCTTATAGACTTTTGGATAAAATATTTTCCCCTCAGAATTACTTTAAGTTAAAATATAATCCAAAATGTTATTTTTAATTTACCCTTCTAACTTTGTTATATATTGGTAATTTGTAAAATTCCTTACTTTTCATTGTGAAAACCATCAAATCTATAAAAATCAGAGGAATAGTACCAAGTATATGCATATATCTTTCCCATACATTGGTTAATCATTAAATTTGCCACATTGACTTTATATTTGTCTACACACACAGTTTTTCTGAACCATTTGAAAGTTTCAAATATCATGTCAGTTCAATCCTAAGTGTATATCCTAAGAACAAAGATATACTCATATATAATATAATTGTTGTACCCAATAAATTAATGTAGATAAAAGAATATAATCTAATTGATATAGTCCACATTCGTCTCTCCAGTTATTCAAATAACCTTCACCACAACTGTTTATTTTCTTGTCAGTTCATGATTCAGTTGTGTTTAGTGTTCACTCCCTTTGAAGTATAAAGGTATACTTCAAAGGTATACTCCCTTTGAAGTACAAAGGTATACTTCATCTGTCTTCTAGCATTTGGTGTTCGTGATACAAAATCTGATTCCTATTCCTTCGTGAGTGGTTTTTTTTTTTTTTTTTCTTTCTTTCTGAAAGCTTTTGGGCAAGTGTGGTGACTCACAACTGTAATCCCAGGACTTTGGGAGGCTGAGGTGGGAGGATCGCTTGAGGCCGGGAGTTAGAGACCAGCCTGGGCAACATGATGAGCCTAGTGAGAACCCTGTCTCTACAACAACTTAAAAATTAGGGCATGGTGGTGCATACCTGTAGTCCCAGCCACTTGGGAAGCTGAGGTGGGAATTGCTTAAGCCTAGGAATTTTCCTGGGTGACAGAGTAAGCACCAAAAGAAAGAAAAAAAAAGAGAGAGAGAGAGAGAGAGAGAGAGAAGGAAAGGGGAAGGGGAAGGGGAAGAGGAAAGGGAAAGGAAGAAGGAAGGAGGGAGGGAAAGAAAGAGAAAAGAAAGAAAGGTTTTAGGATCTTTCCTCTTCCTCCCAGGATTCTGAAATTTTGCAAAGGTTCGGGTCTTTTAAAAGCCCTTGTCCTGTTTGCTTGGTAGATTCTTTTGATCTGGAAACTTCTATCTTTAACTTTTGGGCAATTTTGTTTTGTTGTCCATTTGATACTTTTTTCCCTTTGATTTCTATCTTTCTCTATCTGGGACGCCTGTAAACTGGACCCCCTGGATAAATCTTTCATATCTCTTTTCTTTCATGTCTTCCATCTCTGTCTTTTTGTCCTACTTTATGGAAGCCTTCTTCTGTTTTATCATCTGACCTTTCTCTTGAATTTATTTAAGCCATTATATTTTTGTTTTATAAGAACCCTTTCTTGTTCCCTTATTGCACTATTTAAAAATTTATTTATTTACTTATTCTCCTTACTCTGTTAATGCAGCATTATCGTGCTGTTTGCGTACTATCTTGTTCTTGATTTTTGAATGTAATAACTTCTTAAATATTGTTATAATAATAATTGGAAAACATTTAAACATCCTCTTTCATTTCCTGAGTTAGTCCTCTTTCTTTTGAGGTTGTTTTTATTCCTGATTATTTTTCTTGACCTCTGTTGTAAGGGTATCCGAGATTTGTTTAAATTAGATATGGAAAGACATACAGGCATGGAAATGACTGTCACAAAGGAAAAAGCTTAGATTCACAGACCACCAGAAACAGGAGGCAGGGCACACCACACAGGGGCCAGGGGCAGTCATGAGGCAGAGGGAAGAGGATGAAAGTGGAGGAGAGCCTTTTTTGTGATTTCTGTGAGAAGGAACAGGTGAGGCAGATACGCAGGCTCAGGACTGGCTAGTTTGAGTAATTTTTGTGGGCTCTGCCCCTAATTGTCTGGTGCCGGGCCCTGGGGTGACTAGGCAGGGAAACAGTTGTCCTGAGTGTAACAGCCCTGTAAGGGCCCTGAAACGAAGGTGGTTGGGGAATAACCTCTGGATTGACTGGTGTGCATCTGAAAGCTGTGTTCACAGGACAGTCATTTACTATCTTTAGGATTTGGCTAGCCCTGGGAGGGACCATCCCTCCAGGGTCAGCAAGGCCCCAAGATGTCAGAGCATCAAAAACAGAAACTAGAAAATGCATGGTAGATACCATAGAATACTATGCGGCCATAAAAAAGAAAGAAATTATGTTCTTTGCAGCAACATGGATGCAGCTGGAGGCCTTTATCCTACACAAATTAACACAGAACAGAAAACCAAAAATTGCATGTCCTCACTTAGAAGTGGGAGCTAAATATCAGGTGCACATGGACATAAAGATGGAAACAACAGACACTGGGGACTCTGAAGGTGGGAGGGAGGGAGGAGGGGAAGAGTGGAAAAACTCTCTATTGGGTACTATGTTCATTATATAGGTAACAAGATCAATAGAAGCCCAAACCTCAGCATCATGCAATGTATTCATGTAACAAACCTGCACATGGACCCCTGTATCTAAAATTTTTAAAAAAGAAAACATGATTATTACAGTCTCTCCCACAGGGCATAGGCTCTCATTAGATAGTTGGTGGTCCTTGATTAGCCTGTTCTTTTTTGGGGGGGCGGGAGGTGGGAAATGGACTCTTGCTCTGTTGCCCAAGCTGGAGTGCAGTGGTACCATCTTGGCTTACTGCAACCTCTGCCTTCCTGGTTCAAGCGATTCTCCTGCCTTAGCCTCCTGAGTAGCTGGGACAACAGGTGGGCGCCACCACAGTCGGCTAATTTTTGTATCTTTAGTAGAGATGGGTTTCATGGTATTGGCCAGGTTGGTCTTGAACTCCTGGCCTCAGGTGATCCACCCGCCTTGGCCTTCCAAAGTTCTGGGATTACAGGTGTGAGCCACCACACCTGGCCTAACCTGTTCATTTTAAAGGAGAAAGCAAGAAAGGTTTGATTAGGAGCTCCAAGTACATGAGTGAGTTTATTGACTGGGAAGAAGTCAGCTGAGAAGGTGAGCTCTGTGAACTTGCCGTTACAGGTGGAATTATGTCCCTGCAAAAAGACACGTTGAAGTCCTAACCCCCAGTATCTTAGAATGTGACCTTGGAAATAGGGTCTTTACAAAAGTAATCAAGTTAGAATGAGGTCATTGGGAGCGGGCCCTAATCCAGTATCACTGTTGTCCTTATAAAAAGGGGATATTTGGTCCAAGCACGGTGGCTCACGCCTGTCATCCCAGCACTTTGGGAGGCCAAGGCGGGTGGATCACCTGAGGTCAGGAGTTCGAGACCAGCCTGGCCAACATGGTGAAACCCCGTCTCTACTAAAAATACAAAAATTAGCCAGGCGTGGTGGCGCACACCAGTAATCCCAGCTACTCGGGAGGCTGAGGCAGGAGATTCGCTTGAACTCAGGAGGCAGAGGTTGCAGTGAGTTGAGATTGTGCCACTGCACTCCAGCCTGGGCAACAGAGTGAGTGAGACTCTGAGACCAAACAAACAAACAAACAAACAAAAAGTGGGAGGTAGGGAGAGGGAGGGAAATTGGAAAATTTGGACATAGAGACAGACATGCACAGGGGAAGATGACCATGATTGGAATCATGTATCTGTAAGCCAAGGAGTGCCAGAGGTTACCAGCAAACCACAAGTAGCTAGGAAGAGATGGGGAAGGAGCCTCTTCCTGCAGGTTTCAGAGGGAGTGTGGCCCCGCTGACACCTTGATACCACACTTCTAGCCTCCAGAAGTGTGAGACAATTTTTTTTTTTTTTTTTTTTGAGATAGAGTCTCGCTCTGTCGCCCAGGCTGGAGTGCAGTGGCCGGATCTCAGCTCACTGCAAGCTCCACCTCCCGGGTTTACGCCATTCTCCTGCCTCGGCCTCCCGAGTAGCTGGGACTACAGGCGCCCGCCACCATGCCTGGCAATTTTTTTGTATTTTTTTAGTAGAGACGGGGTTTCACCGGGTTAGCCAGGATGGTCTCGATCTCCTGACTTCGTGATCCACCCGTCTCGGCCTCCCAAAGTGCTTGAGCCACCACACCCGGCCGAGACAATATTTTTTTAAGAAAGAGACGGGGTCTCATTCTGTTGCCCAGGCTGGACTCTGAACTCCTGGACTCAAGTGATCCTCCTGCCTTGGCCTCCCTAGGAGTTGGGACTACAGGTGCACACTATCATGTCCAGCTCTTTAAACATTTTGCAGAGATGGGGTCTTGCTGTGTTGCCCAGGCTGCTCTCAAACTCCTGGCCTCAAACATTCCTCCCACTTCGGCCTCCCAAATCCCTCCCAAATCCCTGCTTGGATTACAGGCACAAGCCAGCATGCCCAGCCTGATTTTTCAGAAAGGAAAATTGTTATCATCAGGTACTGCAGTACTTCTTTCTGCAAGGCCAGCAATTTTCTTTTGTCCTAAGCCACTCAGTGTGTGGTAGTTTTATATGGCATCCCTAGCAAACTAATTACACATTTCTTTCTTTCTTTCACGCTCCCTCCTTCCTTAGCAGGACAGGCCCCAGAACTGGGGCTAAGCCCCAGAGGGTTTCTTGGCTTTGCCCAAGAGAGAATTCCAGGACAAGCTGGTGGTGTTGGATAGCAACCTTTCTTGAAGCGGTCGTGACCCCACAAGGCAGTGTGCCCAGAGGAGCAGCTCAGAAGCAGTGCTGCAGCCACATTTAGACCCACTTTTAATTATATGTAAATCAAGCAGCAGATTATGCAGAAATTTCTAGAAAAGGGGTGGTAACTTCCAGGTTTTTGGGTCATTGCCATGGAAACGGGCAGTAACTTTTAGGTGTTGCCATGGAAATGGTAAACTGACATGACGCACTGGTGGGCATGTCTTATAGAAAGGAGCTTCCAGCACGTCCCTGTTTTAGCTAGTCTTCAGTCTGGTCTGGTGTCCAAGCCCCGACTCTGGAGTCTGTTCTGCCTCCTACCTCATTTTCTCACTCTGAGACCTAGGCTGACAGAGCAGCTGTCATCTCAATGCTACCAAGTACCATGGAAGAGATAACCGAGTGACCTGCACACTGTCCCCTTAAATTTTTTTTTTTTTTTAATTAGAGATGGAGTCTTGCTCTGTCACCCAGGCTGGAGTGCAGTGGTGTGATCTAGGCTCACTGCATCCTCTGCCTCCTGGGTTCAAGTGATTCTGCTGCCTCAGCCTCCTGAGTAGCTGGGATTATAGGCATGTGCCACTGCACCTGGGTAATTTTTGTATTTTTACTAGAAATGGGGTTTCACCATGTTGGCCAGGCTGGTCTCGACCTCCTGACCTCAAGTCATCCGCCTGCCTCGGCCTCCCAAAGTGTTAGGATTACAGGCATGAGCCACCGCGCCTGACCTGTCCCTGTAAGTTTCCAGCCAGAGATGATAGCCATCATTTCTCTTTACATCGTGTTGGCCAAAGTGAATCATGTGACTATGCCTAAAATCAAAGCAGGTGGGGAAGTGCAGTCCTACCCTGTGACTGGAAAGTGAATGAGGGAGGGAGGGAAGAAGGGAGGAAACAAGGAAGGAGGAAGGAAGGAAGGTTGGTAAGTAGGAAGGGAGGGAAGGACGGAGGCAGGGATGGAGGGGAAAGGAAGGAAGGGAGGGAGGGAGGAAAGGGGAAGGAAGGGAGGAAGGGAGGAAGGGAGGAAGGGAGGAAGGGAGGAAGGGAGGAAGGGAGGAAGGAAGGAAGGAAGGAAGGAAGGAAGGAAGGAAGGAAGGAAGGAAGGAAGGAAGGAAGGAAGGGCTGGCTGTGGCTTGCACTTGTAGTCCCAGCTACTCAGGAGGCTGAGGTGGGACGACTTCTTTAAGCCAGGAGTTCCAGACCAGCCTGGGCAACATAACGAGACCCTGTCTCTGCAAAAAATTTAAAAAGGAAGGAAGGGAGGGAGGGAGGGTGGGAGGAAGAAGCTGCTCTGGGCAGGCTGCATCGCGTCCGTGATGCATTCCACTGTGCACACAGGTGATCTAGCCAGTGCATCTTACAGTTTCTTTGTGTTTTTCTCTTACTTCCATTTCTTGCTTCTTGGTGCAGCAGCAGCACAATTACTCTGAGAAGCCCACAGGGTCAGAGCCTGCAGAACAAGTCAGTCCGTCTGCAACGCTCAGCCCCATCTTTCTCTTCCCACTTCAGGCCACCTCCTCTGTGCTGATCTCCAAGGAACCCCAAATGCCCAGAGTCCTGGTGTCTCCTGCAAGCAGCAGAGGGAGCCCACACTCTATCAAAAACGATTGAGTTTCTCATTATACTACAAAGCAGAAAGTACAATAACGGTTGTTTTCTTCTTTTTTTTTTTTTTTTGCCACGCAGTATGTCCTTACAGATGAAGCTTTAATTTCCCTCGTCCATCTCTGTTGCTGTAAATTTATGCTCCGTTATGGTTCCATATGCCCGATCCTCTCCGAGAAAGCCACGGCGGGCTTGCGGGGAGCGTGGGCTTCAGAGCTGTGTGTGCAGTATGTGGAACTGCAGATTGGTACCTGGCAAACTTAAAGGTTATGTCTTCCCAGGTTGTTTTAGAGCCATTTATTAGCCATGATCCTGCGTGGATCAGTCGTGATGTCATGGAGAAGGTGCCGTGGAACTTACTGACAATCATGAAATGCAAGAAGCAGAAGCAGAATTTGGTCCATTAAAAAATAAACCTGGCTGGGTGCAGTGGCTCTCGCTTATAATCTCAGCTCTTTGGGAGGCCGAGGCGGGCGGATCACCTGAGATCAGGACTTCAAGACCAGCCTGGCCAACATGGTGAAACCCCATCTCTACTTAAAGAAAAAAAAACAAAAAGTAACAGAGCGTGGTGGTGGGTGCCTATAGTCCCAGCTACTTGGGAGGTGGAGGCAGGAGGATCACTTTAACCTGGATCGGGGAGGTTGCAGTGAGCCAAGATTGCACCACTGCACTCCAGCCTGGGCAACAGAGGAAGACTGTCTCAAAAAAAAAAAAAAAAAAAAAAAAAAAAAGAAAGCTTTTCATTGAAAACTAGTAATAGTCTTTTACTTGAGAAGGAGCTCCGTCCAAGCTTTTGTGGCCACTTGCTGAGATGACAGCTTCCTTCACCATGAGATGGCCATACAGGAGGGTGAGGAGATGGCTATATTACCTCGTCAGGATGTCCTTGTCATGGCTAGAAAGCAACAAACTGTGCATGGTGGCTCATGCCTGTAATCCCAGCACTTTGGGGGCCGAAGCAGGAGGATTGCTTGAGGCCAGGAGTTCAAGACCAGCCTGGGTAACAGAGAGAGACCCTTGTCTGCACAAAAAAATAATAAAAAAAAAAATTAGCCAGCCATGGTGGTATGTGCCTGCAGTCCCAGCTATTCAAGGAGGCTGAGGCAGGAGGATCCTTCAAGCCCAGGAGGTCGAGGCTACAGTGGCTATGATCACGCCTCTGCTCTCCAACCTGGGCGACAGAGTGCGACTTTGTTAAAATAATAAATAAATAAGCTGGGCAGTGGCTTGCACCTGTAGCCCCAGCTACTTGGGAGGCTGAAGTGACAAGATTACTTGAAGCCAAGAGTTCGAGACCAGCCTGGGCAACATAATGAGACGCCCCTATCTCTGCAAAAAATTAAAAAATAAGCCAGGCATTGTGGTGTGCCCGGGAGTTCAAGGTTGAAGTGAGCTATGATTGTGCCACTGCGTTCCAGCCTGGGAGACAGAGTGACATCCTGTCTTAGGAAAAAAAAAAGAAAGAAAAAGAAAAGAAACGAAAGTTTGCTGGCTAATAGGAAGCAGGCTATTTTAAGATCCTCCTGGGCTCCTTTAGTTTTGGAGCACCCATTACATGAAATGTTAAATAGACAGAAATGCACCCCATTCCACATCCAATATAATGCATATAAAAAATAATAAATGACAACGCAGGGGCTTGGATTTGAGTCTCATCACGTGTATTCATCTTGACTACATTTTTTTCTCTGTAGTCTGGCACCAATACATTTTTTTTTCATTCCTGGCCGTTCATGCCCCCCATGGGCCTTTGGATAGCTCTCAGTTCTGGGTCTTAATTCTGGGGAACTTGTTGCAGACAGGGGTCCTGTATGATTGGGGGCCAAGATGAAATTTGATCGTAGCTTCCACCTGCCTCATCCAAACAGAACCAACCTCAAAGGAGATGAGGAAGACCTTCCTCTCCTCAAATAAAATTAGGAAGACTCTCACCTGTCCTTAAAAACATCCTGGCCAGGTGTGGTGGCTCACGCCCGTAATCCCAGCACTTTGGGAGGCTGAGGCAGGCACATCGTGAGGTTAGGAGATCGAGACCATCCTGGCTAACACGGTGAAACCCTGTCTCTACTAAAAATACAAAAAAATTAGCCGGGCGTGGTGGCGGGCGCCTGTAGACCCAGCTACTCGGGGGACTGAGGCAGGAGAATGGTGTGAACCCGGGAGGCAGAGGTTGCCGTGAGCTGAGATTGCACCACTGTACTCCAGCCTGGGCAACAGGGCGAGACTCTATCTCAAAAAGACCAAACCAAACCAAAACCAAAACAAAAATGTCCTGAGAAGGTGATTCTTTGGTTCCATCTAGTAACATTACTAACTCACTCATTCATTCAAGATATTTTTAGTTTTTAGAGATGGGGGTCTTGCTGTGTTACTCAGACTTGTCTTGAACTCCTGGCCTCAAGTGATCCTTCCACCTCAGCCTTTTAAAGTGCTGGGATTGCAGGTGTGAGCCACTGTGACCTATTTTAACTTTTGTAGAGATGGGAGTCTTGCTTTGTTGCCCAGGCTGGTCTCGAACTCCTGACCTCCAGCGATCCTCCCACGTTGACCTCCCAAAGTGTTGAGATTATAGGTGCGGACCATGGTGCCTACCCTCAGTCCTCATTTTCTTTGACACCTGGGGAGTACCCAGGTCCTCCTAACAGTCTCAGGCTGGCCCTGGCTCATGTCCTTTGGTACCTCCAAGTGTCTGTGCAGACCATCCAATCTGTTGGGAGGGTCTCCTGTTATTCACCAGACTAACTGCTATTCCTCCCACTCCAGCCCCACAAGGGATATGCCAATATCTGGCAGTGGGTTGGGAAATGCGTAACAAAGTTTCTTGGAACAAACAAAAGGAAAGGAAACAAAAGAAACCCTGATTTGTCACATTTGCTGCTTCCCGTGGTGTAAATACTTTCACCATGGCCAATTTCAGGTTGCCGATGTGAGGTCACTGAACAGGGAGCTGAGTTGGGCACAGTAGCACGTCATTATATTGTATTCCCACCGTAGAGACAGAGCAGATGTAAATAACATCAGAGCAAATGTGAGAGTAGAACATAACAAAATAATCAGGAGTGATGCTTTAGGTATTTAGTACCTTCGTATTTTAATGCAATACTTAATTATAAGCTCTTTTTTTTTTTTTTTTTTTTTTAAAAATAATGACTATGTTTAAAAACCAGCTTATGGAGCAGGTGCTGTGGCTCATGCTTGTAATCCCAGCACTTTGGGAGGCTGAAGTGGGTGGATCGCTTGAGCTTAGGAGCTCAAGACCAGCCTGGGTGACGTAGTGAAACCCCGTCTCTACCAAAATACAAAACATTAGCTGGGCATGGTGGCATGCACCTGTAGTCCCAGCTACTCAGGAGGCTGTGGTAGGAGGATAACTTGAGCCCAGAAGGTGGAGGTTGCAGTGAGCTGAGACTGCGCCATTGCACTCCAGTGTGGGTGACAGAGACCTTGTCTCAAAAATTAACAAAACAAAACACAACACAGCTTGCACATTTTCTGAAAATTTAACAATTGACTCTTGCAGTCCAGTAGGAATTGAATCCAGCACACAGTGAGGGTAAAAATCCTCTGGGTAGACTAGGATGGTATATGGATACAGCAAAAGTGGTAAATGTGGTGAGCAAATGACCCTTGTCTGGGAGGCCGTGTGGGCTGGGGATACACACACTATCTGGAAGCCTTCCATGGGAATGAATGAGTAAACTGCGCCAGAGCCATGAGACAGTTCCGACGTATTCCAAAGCTGCACGCTGATTCTTAGACAACCCTAAGCCTTGTCTCTGTGCCCTTACTATGCCTTTTCCTGCATGGGTTCTAGGTGGACTCTCTGGGTGCATGCAGGTAGCCATGGGCTGGTCTGTGGGCTACGACATTCTAAAGTGCCCCTGCTGTCTTCGGGAGCCCAAGTGACTTCCTGGGCTCAAGGAGCATGGGGCAGTGTGACCAGGGCTGATTTTGGAAATAAAGAGCAGCAAAAACTCTGTGTCAGAGGGTCTATACCTCCCCTGTGTGACGGCACTGACTAAGTACCCTCCTGGGCTCAATCGTCTTCCCTGCCATTTACACAGACCTGTTTCTTCCTGGGGTTGTGCTGAAATATCTCGATTCATGAGAAAGTTAGCCCTTACTCCTTAAATAATCATGTATTTGCTACAATGGACTACTATCACCCAAATTCTCAATTAATATAAGATTAATTAAATGATGATGATGATTGTTTTAGAGACAGAGTCTTACTCTATCACCCAGACTGGAGGGGGGCAGTGGTGTGATCACAGCTCACTGTAACCTTGAACTCTTGGGTTCAATCAATTCTCCCACCTCAGCCTCCGGAGTAGCTGGGCCTGCAGGTGCATGCCGTCATGGCTGGCTAATTTTAAAATTTTTTTGTAGAGACGAGATCTCACTACGTTGCTGAGGCTGGTCTTGAACTCCTGACCTCAAGCAATCCTTCCACCTCAGCCGCCCAAAGTGCTGGGATGACAGATGTGGGCCCCTATGCCCAGCTCAATTACATTATTCATTACAAACTTAAAGATTCTCTTTGTGATAGAATCATTTCAGAGTGAAAATCCAAAGGTCAACTGGTAATGAAGATATGTCAAGACATGTATTCGCTTGGTGCAAAAGTAATTGCATTTTTTGCGATCAAAAGTAATGACAAAGGCTGGGTGAGGGGGCTCACGCCTGTAATCCCAGTACTTTGGGAGGCCAAGGCACGTAGATCACTTGAGGTCAAGAGTTCAAGACCAGCCTGGCCAACGTGTCTCTACTAAAAATACAAAAATTAGCTAGAGGTGGTGGCAGGTGCCTGTAATCCCAGCTACTCAGGAGGCTGAAGCAGGAGAATCGCTTGAACCTGGGAGGCAGAGGTTGCAGTGAACTGAGATCGCACTATTGTGCTCCAGCCTGGGCGATAGAATGAGACTCTATCTCAAAAAAAAAAAAAGTAATGACAAAGACTGCAATTACTTTTGTACCAACCTAATACTTCCTCAACTGGGCCAAGAAGAGGAATAGGTTGGAAACAATGAGCCGGGATTAATTACATCAATTAAAGAAACACTCCTGGCTAACATGGTGAAACCCCGTCTCTACTAAAAAATACAAAAAACTAGCCGGGCGAGGTGGCGAGCGCCTGTAGTCCTAGCTACTTGGGAGGCTGAGGCAGGAGAATGGCGTAAACCCGGGAGGCAGAGCTTGCAGTGAGCTGAGATCCGGCCACTGCACTCCAGCCTGGGCCACAGAGCGAGACTCCGTCTCAAAAAAAAAAAAAAAAAAGAAATACAAAGCAATAAATGCCCATCTTTACAGAAAGGCGGGCGTCATAAACACGTAGTCCCTACTCCATGAGTGCCTGCTGATTGGTAACTGATATTAACTGATATTGAACACCAATATCAGTTGACTTAGGGTGCTAAAGGCAAGTCTAGTGGTAGGATTTTAATTCACAAAAATAAGTAAAACCAATTTGTCCTTAACAAGCATTTGTCTTGATATAAAAGCGTGTATATATGATATATATCATATACGTCACATATGAATATGACATATATATCATATGCAGACGTACATATATAAAGAGAATGATGTGATTGTAACATAACATATTGTAACATATCTGGATGAAAAAAATGAAGGTTTTAATGTTTCCAAATGCTCTGTGAATGCTGAACTTCATTAAGACAGAATGTCCACATATGTAACTTTCCCTCTATATTCGTGACTTTAACTTTCAGACTTGGCTTTTGTTCTCAGATAGTGGCGAAGACATGCCTCCAGAGTGAATGGGCTCATTCCTGTTCCCCTCCTGCACAGAAGAGCTAAGGGCAGAAGGACATGTCTGTGGAAAATTCACCAAATACTTAGAGAGGCTTTTAAAAGCACAAATTCAGGCCAGGTGCGATGGCTCATGCCTGTGGTCCCAGCACTTTGGGAGGATGGGGTAGGAGGATGGCTTGAGCCCAGGAGTTCAAGACTAGCCTGGGCGATATAGTGAGACCACTGTCTCTACAGAAAAAACTAAGTAAATAAAAAATACGAAAATTGGTCAGGCATGGTGGTGAATGCCTGCAGTCAATCCCAGCTACTCAGAGGGGCTGAGGTGGGAGGATGGCGTGAGCTTGGGGAGGTCAAAGCTGCAGTGAGCAGTGGTTGCACCACTACATTCCAGCCTGGGTGACAGTGCAAGACCCTGTCTCTACACAATAAATAAAATACAAAAATTATCCAGGCATAGTGTTGCACACCTGTAATCTCAGCTACTTGGAAGGCTGAGGCAGGAGGATCCCTTGAGCCCTGGGAGGTCGAGGCTGCAGTGAGCCATGGTTGCTGCACTCCTGCCTGGGTGACAGAGTGAGATCCTGTCTCCAAAAAATAAAAAATATGCAAATCACACATTTCCTTTACTGTCACCAATAATTACTGCAAAAGCTATTAATCTCAGCTGTTATTTTAACAGAGGAAAGATCTCCTGGATATTGGCAGAAGATGAGAGACAGAGCCCCAGAGCTCCAGCCATGCGTCAGCTATGGAGCTGGAAGGTTGTTGGGGAGGCGTCTGTGACTTTTGCCTTCTCTAGGCTTAAATGAAGTTCAAAATAAATACATCAACAAACAAAATACTGTAATCCCCCACCCTCTGCCTTTTGTTTTCTGAGTCAGAGTCCCGCTGGGTCGCCTAGGCTGGAGTGCAGTGGCGCGATCTTGGTTCCCTGCAACCTCTGCCTCCCAGGTTCAAGCGATTCTTCTGCCTCAGCCTCCTGAGTAGCTGCGATTACAGGCTTATGAGACCGTGCCTGGCTAATTTTTGCACTTTTGGTAGAAACAGGGTTTCACCATGTTGTCCAGGCTGCTCTTGAACTCTTACACTCAAGCGATCTGCCCGCCTCAGCCTCCCAAAGTGCTGGGGTTACAGGCGTGAGCCACCATGCCTGGACCCCAAATATTTTTTCAAGTACTTTGGAATTGGAGTCTTCATCATCTTATCCTTTGTCCCCACTTTTATGGTTTTTTGTCGTTTTTTCATAGTTTTTGTTTGTTGTTGTTGTTGTTGTTGTTTTTTGAGACGGAGTCTCACTCTGTTGCCCAGGCTGGAGTGCAGTGAGGTGATCTTGGCCCACTGCAACCTCCACCTTCCGGGTTCAAGCGATTCTCCTGCCTCAGCCTCCTGAGTAGCTGGGATTACAGGCGCCCACCACCATGCCCGGCTAATTTTTGTATTTTTGGTAGAGACAGGGTTTCAGCATGTTGGTCAGGCTGGTCTCGAACTCCTGACCTTGTGATCCGCTCGCCTCGGCCTCCCAAAGTGCTGGGATTACAGGCGTGAGCCACTGTGCCTGGCCAATTTTATTTTTCTTTAAAACATCAAATTTACTGAGGTATAATTTACATGTAATAAAATGCACACATTTTAAGTGCATAGTTCGATGAATTTTAACAAATATATATACCATGAAACCATCAGTCCGGTCAATATACAGATCATTTCCATCACCCAAAAGGTTGCCTTGTGCCCACTTAGTATGCTGGATGCTGATAAATATTTATCAGGAGACTGGAAAAAATGTTGTATATTTAACATTTATTTAAATAATTATTTTCGGCTTTTACCTTTTTTTCTGGACCTGGGTAGAGAAGTATTATTTAATATATCAACATTTTATAAATTTTAATGATACTAAAGAATGCATTAGGCCAGGCACGGTGGCGCAGGCCTACAATTCCAGCTACTTGGGAGGCTGAGGCAGGAGAATCACTTGACCCCAGGAGGCAGAGGTTGCAGTGAGTGGAGACCAAGCCATTGCACTCCAGCTTGAGCAACAAGAATGAAACTCTGTCTCAAAAAAAAAAAAAAAAAAAAAAAAAAAAAAAAAATTCCATTATATGACTTATACATAATAAAAAAATATACGGTATTCTTTATTGTAAATTTCATTTAGCCAGTTGGTTATAACAAAAGGTTTATGTTGATTTTTGCTGAAGTCTTATATCTACAGCCAACCAATGATTGCAATCAACTAGTATACTTCTGACATAAATGCTGATTGCTATTTTTATTTACGTAGTAAGATGAAAGTGAAATAAGATATATGTTGGTGCATCACTTGTTTGTCAATGACATAAGCAACTTCTTTGCTGAATCAAATAATTTTTGAATATCAGAAGACTATTTTCTCAGTTGTCTGTCCTATGCATGATGTAAAGGCTATAAATACTATTCACTTTTAAGTTTAATTGACATTAACATTTTTTCCCACCACTTTCTTAAATCTACGCAATTTTATTTTTTGTGGGGGGACGAAGTCTCGCTCTGTCGCCCAGGCTGCAGTGCAGTGGCCCGATCTCAGCTCACTGTAACCTCCACCTCCCAGGTTCAAGCAATTCTCCTGCCTCAGCCTCCGGAAGCTGGGACTACAGGCGCGTGCTAGTATTTTATATTTTAGTAGAGACGGGTTTCACCATGTTGCTCAGGCTGGTCTCAAACTCCTGAGCTCAGGCAATCCGCCCGCCTCAGCCTCCCAAAGTGCTAGGATTACAGATATCTATGCAATTTAAAAAAATATTTTCAAGCCTAGTTTGTAGCATTTATCCATTTTCAAAACCCCCACCAAGGCAGATTTTCAGCTACAATATGAAGTTACCCAATGTGGATCTAGGAAGAGATGGCACCATTTTATAGCGTTTCTACCATACAGACACAATAGCTGCAAGTAACCTCAAAGTCAAAATATGGTAGATGATGGGGAAAAGAAGATCTGGGTATTTATTACATTTATGTTTGTTTTTAATATATTTAGTTGTAAGCCAATTTTTTCATTTCTTGTAGAGATGGGGTCTCGCTATGTTGCCCAGGTTAGTCTTGAACTCCTGGTCTCAAACGATCCTCCTGCCTTGGCCTTCCAAACTACTGGGATTACAGGCATGAGCCACTGCATCTGGCCTATAGAATATCTTTGATTCTATTTTTTTTTTTTTTTTTGAGATGAAGTCTGTCTCCCAGGCTGGAGTGCTCTGTCTCCCAGGCTGGAGTGCAGTGGCATGATCTCTGCTCACTGTAAGCTCCGCCTCCCAGGTTCACACCATTCTCCTGCCTCAGCCTCCCAAGTAGCTTGGACTACAGGCACCCGCCACCATGCCCGGCTAATGTTTTGTATTTTTAGTAGAGACGGGGTTTCATGGTGTTTGCCAGGATGGTCTCCATCTCCTGACCTCGTGATCCGCCCGCCTCAGCCTCCCAAAGTGCTGGGATTACAGGCATGAGCCACCGTGCCCGGCCTCTTTGATCCTAATTTAAATGGCATTAAAAAAAATTGTTTTCCAGGACCGGCGTGGAAAACATCCCACCAGAGAAAGGGCCAAACCTGATCATAGAAACAACTTATCAATATCCTCCTGGGCGGCAAGCCACACTGTCCTGATCCCCCTTCTCCCTGGCTAGACCTGCAAATTACCCCAGCCTTTAACTGGCAGTGGGCTCTGGCATTAAGCTGGTCCTCCATCTCTACAGATCTTGTTCTGGACATAAAACCTGCGTTGCTATAAAGCCGCCTTTCTCTCTCTCTGACTCCTCTGTCTTTCTTTAACCCTTGCCTTCTCTTCAAAACTTAACAACACAGATTGACTTCACCTGAGTCTCACCCAACTCCTGGTGACCCACAGTCCTCCAGAGAGAATCTGTGACCAGAGGAAAGGGACCTGGATCCTGGATGGGCCAAAACAGCAGACATCCTCTACAGTGTATGTGTGTGTGTGTGTGTGTGTGTGTGAGGTGTTAAAAATGTCATGATTGGCTGGGCACGGTGGCTCACACCTATAATCCCAGCACTTTGGGAGGCTGAGACAGGTGGATCACAAGGTCAGGAGTTCAAGACCAGACCAGTCTGACCAAGATGGTGAAACCTTGTCTCTACTAGAATACAAAAATTAGCCGGGCGTGGTGGCAGGCGCCTGTAGTCCCAGCTACTCGGGAGGCTGAGGCAGAAGAATCGCTTGAACCTGGGAGGCAGAGGTGGCAGTGAGCTGAGATTGTGCCACTGCACCCCAGCCTGGGCGACAGAGCGAGATTCCAACTAAAAAAAAAAAAAAACAAAAAAAACAAAAAACAGGAGTACAGCTCCAGTTGTTGCAAACTGTAATTTTTTAGAAATCTTCTAAAACTGTTTGATAGTCAAGTAAATTTGGCCCTTTTACCTATCAGGATGATGCAAATCTTAGGCCACTTAATAATTCACAAACTGACTCCCTGGGGGATATCTCCCTATGGCCAAGGTAATGACCAGTTCAATAAAGGGACAAGCATAATTATGATGGGGAATAAAATGCATTATTCAGGGTGGTCCAAATCCTGAAAAGGTTTGAACTATTGTGCACATCTTGATCATTAATTAGAAAATGTGTTTCAGCCCAGAAACTACTGAAATATGCGAACGGAGAGGTTTTAGTTATGAAAATTAAAATCGAAGACATCAAGCTTTGCATTTCTGATTACATATTCAAACCATACAATTACAGTGTATTAAATCAATTTTTACTATAGCTGTAAGTAGCAATTAGACATAGACTTTTAAAATGCAAATGATATTTGTATTAGATGAAATTCCTCCTCTTCTTCCCTCCCTTCCCAGAAAAAGATCTGAATGTGAGACTACTGCCTGTGGCTCCTTTCTTTATAAGCAGTCCTTAAAATAGCTTGGTTGCAACCCATTTCAACTTGGGAGTGGGGAGTGCTGGGAAATAAATGAAGCTGTCTCATTTCAAATGTTGTACCATTAAGGTTGACAGTTTCTAGTCTTCAGAGCTTCCAATGTTTTGTCAAAAATTTGATGCCCAAAGGAGGAGGAAAGGAAAATGAAGGTGGGGTAGAGAAATGGTTGAGAGATGTTTGAAGAGCCAAGACCAGTTATTTATCAGAATGAGTAAGTAAAAAGGGCTCGGAAGCCATAAAACCCCCTGGTGCCCAGACTGTGGTCTCTAAGTACCATTCCCTACTAGAAGGAACCAAGGCTTCATGGAAAATGGTGGATTCCAGGTCTGGAGCAAGAAATGTACACACTGAGCCTGCAACATCTTATTTTTAAATGCAAGGACATGTCCCATGATTGATGGGAGTATGTCTGAGGGACACAGGAGCTAGCTCGGAGGCATTCCCACTGGGACACATTGAGTATGAGGAATTACGACAGTAATGCATTATAACACATTAAATAAAAAATAGTTTGAGGCTGGGCATGGTGGTGTGTACCTGTAATCCCAGCACTTTGGGAGACTGAGGCGTGAGGATCATATATATATATATATGATATATATAAATATATATGATATATATAAATATATATGATATATAAAAATATATATGATATATAAAAAATATATATGATATATAAATATATATATGATATAAATATATATATAAATATATATATGATATATATATATATTTGGGGGAAAAAACATAGGAGTACAGCTCCAGTTGTTGCAAACTGTAATTTTTAAAAAATATTCTAAAACTGTTTGATAGTCAAGTAAATTTGGTCCTTTTACCTGTCAGGATGATGCAAATCTTAGGCCACTTAATAATTCATGAACTGACTCCTTGGGGGATATCTCCCTATGGCCAAGGTAATGACCAGTTCAATAAAGGGATATATATATGTGTATATATGTATATATATTACATTATATACATTACATTATATACATTTTGAGTTACACATTTATAACTATTACTATACTCTTTATACATATTTATATATAAATATATATATTTTGAATTATAGTAATAATGCCCCTTACCCCTCACACACAAAAAGAAAATGGCAATTAATATGTGTAGAAGAAATGATAAAACTAGAAAATCACTTTTTGCAAAAACCTTTGTTGTAATTGATTTAGGCAAAATTTATCAGTGGATGCTGAACCATTGAGTGATATGTTGTTGGAACAAGATACGCATGTGGTCTCAAAGTATCACCTTAAAACTCTTGTTAATTACCAAGAGAAAAGAGGGTTTACAATGGAGAAACTTGGTAGATACCAACCTTAACCAAATAATCAAGCTTCTACACCAACAATGGGACCATTTGGCATCCTGGTGGAAGGCACATTACCTGTAAGTACCTTTGCCAAAAATGTTTAACCTAAGACTAGTCATAAGAAATCACCTTGGAAAACCCAGATTTAGGGACATTCTGTAAAACACAAGGCCCAGATTCTTAAACATGACAATATCAAGAATGACCAAGAGAGGTTTGGGTAACTGCTGTGTATTAAAAGAGCCTAAAGAGGCATAACAATTAAAGGCAATGTGCGATCATTGACCAGATTGTCAATCAGAAAAAAAAAAAAAACAAAAAAAAAAACAAAAAAACCAGGCTGGGCGCGGTGGCTCACACCTGTAATCCCAGCACTTTGGGAGACCAAAGCGGGCAGATCATGAAGATCGAGGCAATCCTGGCCAACATGGTGAAACCCCGTCTCTCTAAGAATACAAAAATTAGTTGGGTGTGGTGGCTTGTGTCTGTAATCCCAGCTAGTCGGGAGGCTGAGGCAGGAGAATTGCTTGAACCACGGAGTTGGAGGTTGCAGTGAGCTGAGATTGAGCCACCGCACTCCAGCCTGGGGGCACAGCAAGACTCTGTCTCAAAAGAAGAAAAGAAAAAAAACAAGTATAGGCCGGGTGCGTCAGCTCGTGCCTATAATCCCAACACTGTGGGACGCTGAGGCAGGCTGATCACTTGAGGCCAGGAGTTCGAGTCCAGGCTGGCCAACATGGTGAAACCCCGTCTCTACTAAAAATACAAAAACTAGCTAGGGTGGTAGTGTGTGCCTGTAATCCAAGCTACTTGGGAAGCTGAGGCGGGAGCATTGGTTGAACCGGGGAGGTGGAGGTTGCAGTGAGCTGAGACTGTGCCACTGCATACTCCAGCCTGGGTGATGGAGTGAGACTTCATCTAAAAAAAATAATAATAATAAAAATAAAAAACAAAAAATAAAAAGGAAAAAATATATAAAGGGCATAATTAGGGAAATTTAAACACATACTACTTATTAGTCAATAGTAAAGTTAAATTTCTTGATTGCAGTAACCTGTGGCTGTGTAAGGGCTGTGTCTTTGTTCTTCAGAGCTACATGCTGCAGTGTTTAGGGGTAAAGTGTCATGACATCTACAACAAATGCTCAGATAATTTCACCCAGAAAAGTGCATGTATGCTTGCGTGCAAGTGTGACTAAATAGGTAGATAATAATAAAGGCAATGTGGCAAAATATTAGTAAGTGGTGAATGTAGGAGAAGAGTATCTGACTACGTATCATATCCTTATTTCAACTTTTCTTAAGGTTTAAAGCAGTTAAAATTAAAGGTTGAGGGGAAGCAGCCAGCTAAATCATTGTGACCCCACTTCTCCATATAAATATATTAGATGAGTTTTAAGTAAAAATAAGGGATTTGTGAGCAATTACATTTTTATGTATTTTTTTAAAGGATTTTTTATGTTTTAGAGACAGGGTCTCACTCTGTGGCCCAGGCTGGAGGACAGTGACACAATCATAGCTCACTGTAGGCTCAAACTTCTGGGTTCAAGGGATTCTCCCGCCTCAGCCTCCCAAGAGTAACTGGGACTACAAGCATGTGTTACCGTGATAATTTTAAATTGTTTTATAGAGGCAGAGTCTTGCTATGTTGCACAGGTTGGTCTTGAACTCCTGACCTCAAATGATCCTCCCACCTTCGCCTCTCAAAGTGCTGGGATTACAGCTTGAGCCACCACACCTGGCTGCAATTAACTTTTTGAACGAATGTCATTATGATTGTAGTAAGACTTGCTTTTCTTAAATCAACACCTAGTTAGATTTTGTGCACATTTAACTTTTGAATAGAAATATATTCACATGATTTAAAAAATGGTATACAGCCCAGCACATTGGCTCGTGTCTGTAATCCCAGCACTTTGGGAGGCCGAGGCCGGGAGATGGCTTGAGCTGAGGAGTTTGAGACCAGCCTGAAAACATGGCGAAACCCTGTCTCTACAGAAAATAAGAAAATTAGTTGGGCGTGGTGGCTCACGCCTGTAGTCCCAGCTACTTGGGGGCTGAAGGGGACGATCACTTGAACCCAGGAGGTTGCAGTGAGCTGAGATCATGCCACTGCACTCCATCCTGGGCGACAGAGCGAGACCCTGTCTCAAAAACAAAACAAAACATGGCCGGGCGCGGTGGCTCATACCTGTAATTCCAGCACTTTGGGAGGCCGAGGTGGGCGGATCACGAGGTCAAGAGATGGAGACCATCCTGGCTAACACGGTGAAACCCCGTCCCTACTAAAAATACAAAAAACTAGCCGGGCACCTCGCCCGGGACCTCGGCGGGCGCCTGTAGTCCCAGCTACTCGGGAGGCTGAGGCAGGAGAATGGCGTGAACCTGGGAGGCGGAGCTTGCAGTGAGCCGAGATGGCGCCACTGCACTCCAGCCTGGGCGACAGAGCTAGACTCGTCTCAAACAAAAAACAAAACAAACAAAACAAAAGTGATATACAAAGAAACTCTCTTCCGTGTTTACCCGCATGTACTGTTTCTGCCAATTCCCACTCTCATTGGCTTCATTTTAGAAATGATTCATGCAGACACTAACAAACACAAATTATATATTTTCTTTTTCTTTCTTTGCTACAAAAAACTGCACACCCCATGTATAGTTCTTCATCTTTTTCTTTTCACATGGCAGTATCTTAGATACCTTTCCATATCAATGCAAAACAGCGTTCTTACGTTCATTCTTTTTCACAGCTGCATAATATTATAGTATATGAACACATCTTAATTTATTTAACTTTTTTTTTTTTTTTTTTTTTTTTTTTTTTTTTTTTGAGACCATCTCGCTCTGTTGCCCAGGCTGGAATGCAATGGTGCAATCTCAGCTCACTGCAACCTCCGCCTCCCGGGTTCAAGCGATTCTTGTGCCTCAGCCTCTGAAGTAGCTGGGACTACAGGCACCTGCCACCACACCTGGCTAATTTTTTGTATTTTTAGTAGAGACGGGTTTTCTCCATGTTGCCCAGGCTGGTCTCAAACTGCTGAGCTCAGGTGATTCGCCCGCCTCAGCCTCCCAAAGTGCTGGGATTACAGGCGTGAGCCACCATGCCCAGCCAATTTATTTAACTTTTTAAAAAAGAAGCAGGGTCTTGCTCTGTTGCCCAGGCTGGCCTTGAGCTCCTAGGCTCAAGCCATCTTCCCACCTTGGCCTCCCAGGTAGCTGTAACAACAATTGTGTGCTACCCCACCCAACTGAATTTATTTACCTTTTGACAATTGTTACATTGTTTCTTGGTTTTTACTACTGCAAACAATACTACAGTAAACATCCTTGAGGCTGGGTGCAGTGGCTCACACCTGTAATCCCAGCACTTTGGGAGGCTGAGGCGGGTGGATCACCTGAGCTCAGGCGTTTAAGACCAGCCTGACCAACATGGTGAAACCCCATCTCTACTAAAAATACAAAAAAATAGCCGGGCATGGTGGCACGTGCCTGTAATCCCAGCTACTCAAGAGGCTGAGGCAGGAAAATCACTTGAACCTGGGAGAGGGAGGTTGCAGCAAGCTGAGGCTGCGCCACTGCACTCCAGCCTGGGCGACACAGTAAGACTCCTCTCAAAACAAAAACAAAAACAGTCCTTGAACAGATAGATACCTTTTACACGCATGTGCTGGTATGCATATCTGTAGAATAAAAAAGTAAAGTTGGATTGCTGAAGTCACTCATTCACTTATGTAAACGTTACATCTGTTGCTAACTGCACCCTCTGTAGGCCTCTTTCATGGATGTTTCCACCCTCACTGTAGGAAGATACCTTCCCCACAGCCTTGTCCACAGAGGGTGCCAGGAAACCTATGGATTTTTACCAGTTTGACAGATGAAAAATGTGTCTTGAGGAAATTTTCATCTGCTTTGTGGTAATAAATGAGGTTGAATATCTTTTCATTTGTCTAAGAACCATCTGTAGTTCCTTTTTTGTGAACTGTTTGTTCATCTCTTTTGCCTCTACTATTTAATTACCTTTTATGGGCCAGGCGCAGTGGCTCACGCCTGTGATCCCAGAACTTTGGGAGGCCGAGGCATGCGGATCACCTCAAGTCAGGAGTTCGAGACCAGCCTGGCCAACATGGTGAAACTCCATCTCTACTAAAAATAAAAATTAGCCAGGCGTGGTGGCGCCTGCCTGTAATCATAGCTACTCAGGAGGCTGAGGCAGGAGAATCACTTGAACCTGGGAGGCGGAGGTTGCAGTGAGCTGAGATTGCACCATTGCACTCCAGCCTGGGCGACAGAGCAAGACTCTGTCCCTAAATAAATAAATAAATAAAATAAAATAAAATAATGTTTTATGGGAACACAGGGTTTAATACAGGAATTAGGTTTAAGGTAGGAAATTAAAGGTCTGGAATGGGGGTGTTGAAAGCCTCTAATCATGACAGCCAGAAACACAGGTGCGGCTGGTGAGAGCAGAACTTGTGGGAACATTCTGGAAGCTGGGTGCGTGAAGGGGAGGTCTGCGTAAGCCACGCTTTTTGGGAACTGCAGCTCTGCTCTCTGCACTGGGCTGAGCCCACTGTTGGTTGGTGGGGCCTAAAATTAGGAAGAATCCCACCAAAAGGACCTTTCAAGAGTAAGGGCTTCGGTTTCACTTACACGAATTCAGCTCTTAGCCGACCCTAATGCCCAGACCATGCAGGCAATGGACTTCCCAGCCATAGACTGGGGTGCTGGTGCCAAGATGAAAAGTTGCAATCTGTCAGACTCCACCCCTTCGTCACCTTGGCCTGCACAGTCACCTCCTTTCCCCACCCTTAAGTTCCAAATGAAAACAGTGGCAGAATCATGTTTTCACCTAACAAGATGCAACTAGCCATCATAGAACCCAAACATGCACTGCATTTTCCTCGAAAGAGGAGGCACAATCCTGGGTATCACTTTACCAGCTTTCGATCATTCCTCTTGTAGCCGAGTCACAATCCACCTTTGATATCCTGTAATTTAAACGTAGAGATATAACGTTAACAACTGTCAGTATATCTCATGCTAGATAAGAAGGGAACCGCGGTGGCTCACGCCTGTAATCCCAGCACTTTGGACCGAGGCAGATGGATCACCTGAGCTCAAGAGTTTGAGACCAGCCTGGTCAACATGGTAAAACCCTGTCTGTACCTAAAAATATTTAAAAAATAAAAATAATAAAAATTAATAAAATTAATAAAAAATTATTAAAAATTAAAATTAATATTAAAATATTAAAATTATTTTAAAATTAAAATAAAATAAAAAAAATTAATAAAAATTAGCTGGGCGTGATGGCACATGCCTGTAATCCCAGCTAATCAGGAGGCTGAGGCATGAGAATTGCTTAACCTGGGAGATGGAGGTTGCAGTGAGCTGAGATCGTGTCGTTGCACTTTAGCCTGGGTGACAGAGCGAGACTCTGTCCCTCCACCAAAAAAAAAAAAAGGGGGGGGGGGTGAATGAGAAAGGGAAATATCATATATTTCAAGGCAAGGAAAACATACTCTACTAACTATAGGCCTTAAATTGTTTTGTCTTGTTTTTTGTTTGTTTGTTTCCAGTAACCATGTGGCTCTAGCCGGTGTTTATATAGCTTCTTCCGCTACTCCTTCCACTCTGTTGGTCCTCAGCAAGAATCTCAGCCGGTGACTTCTGGCCTTGTGGTGTGACCCAAACCTTCATTTCTGAAGGATCCGGGACGTTGACAGTCCTGCCAGAACTGGATTGGGGTAGTTTCCATTCATCTGTTTCTTTTCTTTCTTTCTTTTTTTATTTTTTGAGACGGAGTCTCACTCTGTTGCCCAGGCTGGAGTGCAGTGGCCCGATCTCAGCTCACTGCAAACTCTGCCTCCTGGGCTCAAGGGATTCTCCTGCCTCAGCCTCCCAAGTAGCTGGGATTACAGGTGGGTCCAGCTAATTTTTGTATTTTTAGTAGAGACGGGGTTTCGCCATGTTGGCCAGGCGGGTCTCAAACTCCTGACCTCAGGTGATCTGCCTGCCTCAGCCTTCCACTAGGCTCGGCCGCATTCACCTTTATATATATATATATATATATATATATATTTCTTTTTTTTCAACTTCTATTTCTTTTAAGTGGGGTAACAGATGTGACACTATGCACAAAAGTCAAACCTATAGCATAAGAATGTTTTAGTATTTTATTTTTAAGTATGGACATCGTAATATCAGAGACAGAGCAAGACTGTCTCAAAAAAATAAGAAAGAGAAAGAAATATTTTGTGTTACAAGACTGTTTGCTAAGACTGGATTTTTGCTGGCAGAACAACGCGTGTAAGAACAGGATGCCACGTCCCCCACAGCTTGATACAGAAAATTAGGATACCAAGATTCCTGACCTTGAGACTGAGACGTCATGGGACTTTATGACTTTAAAGGAAAATTTTGTCCACCAAGTTTATCACAAACCACACACAGAATTCCAGCGTCCAATGACACTGGTCTCTGTATCTATTTTGGTGTCTGAAGTATACTCTTTAATTATTGATGGGGCTGAGATGCCTTACGGCTCATAAACTGCTGTCTGCCTACTGTCACTTGACTTTTTTTTTTTTTTTGAGAGGGAGTCTGAGTCTGGCTCTGTGGCCCAGGCTGGGGTGCAGTGGCCGGATCTCAGCTCACTGCAAGCTCCGCCTCCCGGGTTTACGCCATTCTCCTGCCTCAGCCTCCCGAGTAGCTGGGACTACAGGCGCCTGCCACCTCGCCCGGCTAGTTTTTTTTTTTTTGTATTTTTTAGTAGAGACGGGGTTTCACCATGTTAGCCAGGCTGGTCTCGATCTCCTGACCTCGTGATCCGCCCGTCTCGACCTCCCAAAGTGCTGGGATTACAGGCTTGAGCCACCGCGCCCGGCCAACTTTCAAGGTCACATATACAAATTTTTTTCTTTTGAGATGGCATCACGCTCAGTCGCCCACAAATTCTTTTCATGAGAAAATTTATCCTAAAAAGTTTTTTTTTTTTTTTTTTGAGATGGAGTCTCGTTCTATCACCCAGGCTGCAGTGCAGTGGTACAATCTTGGCTCATTGCAACCTCCACCTCCCGGGTTCAAGCGATTCTCCTGCCTCAGCCTCCCGAGCAGCTGGGACTACAGGTGCATGCCACCACGCCCAGCTAATTTTTGTATTTTTAGTAGAGTTGGGGTTTCACCATGTTGGCCAGGCTGGTCTCGAACTCCTGAGCTTAGGTGATCCACCTGCCTTGGCCTCCCAGAGTGCTGGGACTAAAGGCTTGAGCCACTGCAACCAGCCCTGAAAGAGTTTTGACTAATCACAGATTTCAAGAGCCACAGTCTGTTCCCCTGGAGTATGGGATGCCAGTGGAAGGAACGCTTGTGCTGAAGGCCCTTCTGGGGCTGGGGACCATGGACTTCTAGTAGCTGTCCACATCTGGCAGGGAAGGGAACAGGGCCAGGAGGTGGGGGAGGTCCTCCTAGGGCAGAGCAGGGGAGATGGAAGTGAACGGAGCATGAGTGGGAGTGGGAGCTGGGGGTCAGGAGGCAGTGCTTGGAGAGTGGACGCTGAAGTTAGGACTTCAGTGGTGGAATAACTTCAGTCTATGGGAATTCATGGAGAAAAAGGGTAAGGGAGAGAGACAGAGAGACCGAGATTGAGACAGAGACAGACACAAAAACATGGTCTCCATTAAGTGAGGGAAACGCAATGAAAATTGATAAGAACGCTCACCAGGCAGAACTTTTTTTCTTTTTTTTTTTTGAGATGGAGTCGCGCTCTGTCGCCCAGGCTGGAGTGCGGTGGCGCCATCTTGGCTCATTGTAAGCTCCGCCTCCCAGGTTCACCGTGTTAGCCAGGATGGCCTCGCTCTCCTGACCTCGTGATCCACCCGCCTCGGCCTCCCAATGTGCTGGGATTACAGGCGTGAGCCACCGCGCCCGGCCCACCAGGCAGAACTTAACTGAAGCAGGCTGGCTGGGCGCGGTGGCTCACGCCTGTAATCCCAGCACTTTAGGAAGCTGAGGCAGGTGGATCACCTGAGGTCAGGAGTTGGAGACCAGCCTGGCCCACATGGTGAAACTAAAAATACAAAAATTATCTGGGCACGGTGGTGCGCACCTGTGATCCCAGATACTCGGGAGGCTGAGGCAGAAGATTTGCTTGAACCCCGGAGGTGGACGTTGCAGTGAGCTGAGATCGCGCCACTGCACTTTAGCCTGGCTGATGGAGCGAGACTCTGTCTCAAACACACACACACACACACACACACACACACACAACAAAAAGCAAAAACCACAAAGCTACTAATAGCCTACTGTTGACCAGAAGCCTTACTAATCACATAAATGGTTGATTAATACATATTTTGTGTGCATATCATATATCATATGCTTACAATAATGTAAGCTAGAGAAAAGAACCTGTTATTAAGAAAATCATAAGGAAAATACATTTACTATTCATGAAGTGGAAGTGGTTCATCACAAAGATCTTCATCCTTGTCATCTTCATGTCAAGTAGGCTGAGTAGGAGGAGAAGGAAGAGGAGAGGTTGGTCTTGCTAGCTTGGGTAGCAGAGGCAGAAGAAAATCTTCCTGTAGGCTGGGCGCAGTGGCTCACGGCTGTAATCCCAGCACTCTGGGAGACCGGGGCTGATGGATCACCTGAGGTCAGGAGTTCGAGACCAGCCTGGCCAACATGGCGAAAACCCGTCTCGACTGAAAACAGAAAAATTAGCCGAGTGTGGTGGCATGTGCCTGTAGTCCTCCAGCTACTCAGGAGGCTGAGGCAGGAGAGTCACTTGAACCTGGGAGGCAGAGGTTGCAGTGAGCCACGGTCGTGCCATGGCACTCTGAAGAGAAAGACTCCATCTCAAAAAAAAAAACACATAAAATAAAACAAAGAAAATCTTCGTGTAAGTGGGCCTATGCAGTTCAAACCTATGTTGTTCAAGAGTCAGCTGTATTGTGAAATGGTGACCACAGTTAAGTTAGTTAACAGATCTGTCACCTAACCTGGTTATCATTTTTGTGTGTGTGGTAATCTACCCTCCTAGCAAATTTCAGGGATGCGGTATGTTATTATGAACTGTCCTTACCATGCTGTCTGGCCGGTCTCCAGAATGGATTCATCTTGTAACTGAAGGTTTGTGGCCCTTTAGCATCTCCCCATATCTCCCACCCCAGCCCTTGCAAGCCACCATTTTACTCTCTGTTTCTATGAGTTTGACTTTTTTAGTTTCCTCATGTAGGTGAGATCATACAGTATTTGTCTTTCTCTGATGGACAGTTTAAAATAAGGTGCTGGGCCAGGCGCGGTGGCTCACACCTATAATCCCAGCACTTTGGGAGGCCGCGACAGGTGGATCACTTGAGGTCAGGAGTTTGAGACCAGCCTGGCCAACATGGTGAAACACTGTCTCTACTAAAAATACAAAACTTAGCCAGGTGTGGTGGCGGGTGCCTGTAATTCCAACTACTCAGGAGGCTGAGGCAGGAGAATTGCTTGAACCCAGAGGGCAGAGGTTGCAGTGAGCCGAGATCACGCCACTGTACTCCAACCTGGGCAACAAGAGTGAAACTCCGTCTCAAAAAAATAAAATAAAATAAAAATAAAATAAGGTGCTGACTCTGTTGTGAGACAGCATCCCCACCCACAGGGGAGCGTCTGATTAAAGTCAGTTGCACATCTACCCAGGAATCAGCATTTTTTTAAGGGACAGAGTCTCTCTCTGTCACCCAGGCTGGAGTGCAGGGGCACAATCACAGCTCACTGCAGCCTTGAACTCCCAGGCTCAAGCAATCCTCCCACCCCATTCTTCCAAGTAGCTGGAACTACAGGCTGGAACTACTTGTTTTTAATTACATTTTTTCTTTTTTGGGTAGGGACAGGGTCTCACTGTGTTGCCTAGGCTGGTCTCGAATTCCTGGCCTCAAGTGATCCTCCCACCTCAGCCTCTCAAAGTGTTGGGATTACAGGTGTGAGCCACTGCACCTGGCCAGGGGTTAGTTCTTGATAGGAAGCTGATAGCCACATGTTTTCTTTCCAATAAGGCATCCCATTTAAGAACTTGGACTGAAAATCACTCAAGAACTTTATAAGATTTTAATGTCTAAGTACCCAAATTAGCATGTCTCTGTCCAAAGGGTATGAAAAACTAATCTGAATATAATTATCCTATAATGTGATACCGGGGGCAGAGACCTGGAGCCGGCTGCCCATGGAGGTGAGTTATTAATGAGAAGGGGGCCGTGGACCATTAGTTGACTTCATCAGTTAGAGCTGGACTCCGAGCAGCTGATCAGTGCAGCTCTGCTGATGACCCCTTGAAGGTCCGAGCTGTTGCTAAATGTTGACATCCTTACAGAGGGGCTATGCAGAGCGACTGTCTGCTTGCAGTCCTGAAAGGAAACTCACATTTAAAATTCAGATTTGAGGGGATCTCAGACGGAAAATGCTTGTGCAATGAGTGGTGTGATCGGGATAACAGGAGGCCAGGAGACCTGGGAGCTGTGGATTGAATGCTACCTGTGCTTGCTATATCAGGCTTGCTTCCGGCACCACAGGGAGCCGACCTGTCATCTCCACTTGATTCTAGTGGGTGGGGCCACTTCTAATAGGACATCAATAAGGCTTCAGGGTAATTAAGTGCCTAATTGAGTGTCTAATTTCAGCTAAAGCAATTTATATAGAATCTTGCCATGTCTGCAATGCCTTTTCCAATTACTTATAAGTCACATTGGCCAGGTGCGGTGGCTCACGCCTGTAGTCTCATTACTTTGGGAGGCTGAGGCAGGTGGATCACGAGGGCAGGAGTTCAAGACCAGCCTCACCAACGTGGTGAAAGCCTGTCTCTACTAAAAATACAAAAATTAACCAGGCATGGTGGCGGATGCCTGTAGTCCCAACTACTCAGGAGGCTGAGGCAGGAGAATCGCTTGAACCTGGAATGTGGAGGTTGCAGTGAGCCAAGATCGCACCACTGCACTCCAGCCTGGGCAACAGAGTGTGACTTATCTCAAAAAAAAAAAAAAAAAAAGAAAAAAAGTCACATTTTCTTTTTCTTTTTTTTTTTGGTTTTTGAGTCAAGGTCTGGCTGTATTGCCCAGGCTGCAGTACAGTGGCACAATCTCAGCTCACTACAACCTCCACTTCCCGAGCTTAAGCAATCTTTCCCCCCTCAGTCTCCCCAGTAGCTCGGACTAGAGATGTACTACCATGCCCAGCAATTTTTGTATTTTTTATAGAGATGGGGTTTTGTCATGTTGCCCAGGTTGGTCTTGAACTTGTGAGCAATCTGCCTGCCTTAGCCTCCCAAAGTACTGGGATTACAGGAGTGAGCCACTGCACCTGGCCTCAATTTTTTTTTTTCTTTTTTAACACAGAGTCTCGCTCTGTCTCCCAGGTTGGAGTGCAGTGGCACGATCTCGGCTCACTGCAACCTCCGCCTCCCGGGTTCACATGATTCTCCTGCCTCTGCCTCCTGAGTAGCTGGGATTACAGGCACCCACCACCATGCCCAGCTAATTTTTGTATTTTTAGCAGAGACGGGGGTTCACCATGTTGTCCAGGTTAGTTTTGAATGCCTGACTTCAGGCAATTCGCTGACCTCAGGTGATTCGCCCACCTCAGCCTTCCAAAGTGCTAGGATTACAGGCGTGAGCCACAGTGCCTGACTGTTTCTTAAATTCCTTTGACTTACTGTGGCTGCCTTTTTGATATGTGCCATGCTGCTGTGGTCGCACTGTCAAATCAACAAACAAATGCAGTAGAAAAATATAATGGAAATCCAAAAAGATAAACAACTGGGGATTAGAAATAAGTTTAGACAAGAGTCACAGAAACTCTTCAGACTCTTTTAGCAAGAGTGACCCTCAGAAGAGCACAGCAATATTTAGTATCTTGGCATTCATTCCCATTACAAAATCCTTGGCTTTTTGTAGGAAACTGTATTAGTCTGTTCAGGCTGCTATAAAGATACCATAAACTGGGTACTATCAACAGAAATTTATTGGTTCTGGAGGCTGGGAAGTCCAAAATCAAGGTGCTGGCAGATTCAGTATCTGGTGATGGTTGGCTTCCTCATGGGTGGCACCTTCCTGCTGTGCCCTCATATTATGAAACAGGCTAGCTGGATCTCTATGATCCCTCTCTCTCTCTCTCTTTTTTTTTTTTTCTGAGGCAGAGTCTTGCTCTGTCACCCAGGCTGGAGTGCAGTGGCACGATCTCTGCTCACTGCAACCTCTGCTTTCCAGGTTGAAGTGATTCTCCTGCCTCAGCCACCTGAGTAGCTGGGACTACAGACACGTGCCACCACGCCTGGCTAATTTTTGTATTTTTTGGTAGAGACAGGGTTTCACTATGTTGGCCAGGCTGGTCTGGAACTCCTGACCTCAAGCGATCTGCCCGTCTCAGCCTCCCACAGTGCTGGGATTACAGGCTGTGGTCTCTTGTATAAAGGCAGTCATCCCAATCCTGAAGGCCTTATCAGTCAGAGCCAGTTTCCTAGCAGCCTCCACTCTCCAGATCCAATAAGCCCCACCTCCTCATACCATCCCTTTGGGAGTTAGGAGTTCAACATGCAAATTTGGAGGAGGACACACACTTTCAGATCACAGCAATTATCATATCGATTTTTATTTTGGCCTTTTGCAGTGAACCTCCCACCCACGGAAAAAAGTTACTGCCTTTCTTCAGCTCCTGTGCTTCGGTTCTTGTCTATCCAGGCAAACATTTATTAAGTGTCTACCATATGCATCTTTCTGGCTGACCGTCTGATTCTCTCCCCCAAATCATGGCTCACACCCTCCCCTCCTACTTCTTTCTTTTTCTCCTCCCCATCCAAAGTAGTGTCTTGGCCTGGCACCACAAACCAGCCAGACAAGTGAATTGGGGGCTACACAAGGCTGAGAGGGACTCTGGAGTATTTCAGGAGGTCCTTGGAGCTTTGGGGAGCACAATGAATTTATTTCTCATGGTTCTGGAGGCTAGGAAGTACAGGATCAAGGTGCTGGCACATTCAGTGTCTGGTGACAGTCACCCTTTTGTGCACTGTTGGTTTCTCTCTGTCCGAAAACACTAAGGAGCCAGAGTATTGTCAGCAATACTCATACTCCAACCTTATGGCTCAGAAATTTGTGTTCAAATCCCTTAGAAGGGGAGAATCTGCCCAAATTAGGGCTTTACTTAAAAACTGAACAGCGTGTATTTAATTTTTAAAAAACCAAGATGTCAAAATGTATACTGTTGCCATTTAGTGTATACATTCCTATTCTGTATCTGTCTTTAATATAGGAAATTTCACACATAGACACAAGTTGAGAAAATAGTATGATGAACCCCACATTATCAGCTTACAGCCAGTTTGGTTCCATCCTTACCCTCCTCCCACTGGATGACTTGGAAGTAATCCCAGACATCGTACCATCTCATCTGTAAATATTTCAGTATGTATTCCTAAAAAATAAGGACTAGTTAAAAAAAAAAAAATTGGGCCAGGCATGGTAGCTCATGCCTATAATCCTAGCACTTTGGGAGGCCAAGAGGGGAGTATCACTTGACACTAGGAGTTTGAGACCAGCCTGGGCAACATAGTGAGACCCCCATCTCTACTAAAAAATTTTAAATTAGCCAGGTATGGTGGAACATGCCTGAAGTCTCAGTCACTCAGGAGGCTAAAGCAGGAGGATCACTTGAGTCCAGGAGTTTGAGGCTACAGTGAGCTATGATCATGCCACTGCACTCTAGCCTAGGTGACAGAGCAAGACCACAACATGTGTATGTGTCTGTGTGTGTGTGTATGTTTGTATCAGCATCTCATTGTGTTGCCCAGGCTGGAGTGCAGTGGCACAATTTCGGTTCACTGCAACCTCCGCCTCCCAGGCTCAAGCAATTCTTGTACTTCAGCCTCCCTAGTAGCTGGGATCACAGGCACGCACCACCACATCTGGCTAATTTGTGTATTTTTAGTAGAGACAGGGTTTCACCATGTTGGCCAGGATGGTCTCAAACTCCTGATCTCAGGCACTCTGCCCGCCTTGGCCTCCCAGAGTGTTGGGATTACAGGTGTGAATCATTGCGCCTGGCCAAGACCATGACTCTTAAAAAAAAGAAAAAAAAAGAAATTCACAGAACCACTATCCCATCAATCCCCTTCTCTTTGCAATTCCTCAGTGTGAAATCAGTAAGTGTTCAGGTGACTCTAGTGTTTTTTCAGTTTGTCCGTTGCCAGCAGTTTCCAGTTAAGGGCCGTACATGTCAACGATGGAGATGCTGTTTCATCTCTCAGTCTGTTGTTACCCCTTTTCTCCATGTTGATCAAGTCTTTTATTTTTATTTATTTATTTATTTTTTTGGAGACAGACTCTCGTTCTGTCGCCCAGGCTGGAGTGCAGTGGTGCGATCTAGGCTCACTGCAAGCTCCGCCTCCCGGGTTCATGCCATTCTCCTGCCTCAGCCTCCTGAGTAGCTGAGAATACAGGTGCCCACCACCACGCCCGACTAATTTTTTTTTGTATTTTTAGTAGAGACTGGATTTCACCGTGTTAGTCAGGATGGTCTCCATCTCCTGACCTCGTGATCCGCCTGCCTCAGCCTACCAAAGTGCTGGGATTACAGGCATGAGTCACCACTCCTGGCCAATCAAGTCTTTTTAAAACTGATAAACTCACCTATTGAGTATTATCAGATATGTTTAGATGTCATGCAATGGTCTTCAGTGAAACACTAAAATCATTTTATCAATGTATGCATATGGTTGAAAGTTAAGTAACAGAGGATTGCTCATAAGAGAAATGGTCCCCTATCTCTCTCTCTTTTCCTCTCTGAGTCACTTTAGACCATGTGCCAGTTTTTCTAGTGTTTATGTCACAACTGTAATTAATACACCTGTGGCTCTATTCCATAGCCTGACTCCCCGCAATGAAAGAACACAGCAGAAGTTGCTCCCTGGGCATTCGAAGTTGACTGTCACACCCAAATGGCTCAAGCCAGTGGCCAGCAATAAGAACTTAGAAGCATCTTGCTCCTGCCTAGCAGACTGCCTCCCCACTTTCTCTCGTTGCTGCCTTTAAACGGACCATTCAACCACTCCGTCATAAAAGGGAATGAAAAAATGTCTTTTGCAACAACCTAGATCGAGCTGGAGGCCATTATCGTAAATGAAGTAACTCAGGAATGGAAAACCAAATACCACATATTCTCACTTAGAAGTAGGAGCTAAGCTATGAAGATGTGAAGGCATGAGAGTGATATAATGGATTTTGGACTCAGGGATGGGGAAGTTGGGAAGGGGTGAAACATAAAAGGACTATGTATTGGGTGCAGTGTACACTGTGTGGGTGATGGGTGCACTAAAATCTCAGGAATCACCTCTAAAGTACTTATTCATGTAACCAAAACCGAAAACCTGTACCCCAACAACTTTTTATTTTTTGAGACGGATTCTCGCTGTGTTGCTCTGGAGGCTGGAGTACAGTGGCGTGATCTCAGCTCACTGCAATCTCCACCCCCTCTGCCACGCCCCACCCCGGGTTCAAGTGAGTCTCCTTCTTCAGCCTTCCGAGTAGCTGGGATTACAGGCATGTGCCCACCATGCCTGGCAAATTTTTGTATTTTCAGTAGAGACAGGGTTCTATCATGTTGGCCAGGCTGGTCTTGAACTACTGACCTCAAGTGATCCGCTCACCTTGGCCTCCCAAAGTGCTGGGATTACTCTTGAAATAAACTAAATACTCTTGAAATAAAAATAAATAAATGGAGCATTCAGGCGTTTTCCCAAGAACTTAAAATGACCCATGCCCCATTCCCTTGTGTATACATGGTGAGCCTCTCTCTCTCCTCTCTCTGCCTGACTCTTCATTCCTGTCTGTGTGACCTGCCCTCCCACACATTGTGCCCTCCTTGCCCAGGGTCTGTAAGTAAACCTCTTTGACCTTGCTTCCTATCCTGGTGGTGGATAGAATTTGCACCTTCCAGCTGAAGAACCGGGGGCTTCCCCATGCAGCGTTTCCCCGGGATGCTGGGAACATGAGGTTGGATTCCCACAGCCAGAGCGATGGTCAGGCAGGCATAAGTTGGACACAGCTGAGACAACAGCCACCAGGATGTTCACTGGTGGGGAGGCCTCAGGAAACAAGCTTCCCATGCAAAGGACCTTCTGGTCACTGTCCGCTGGGTAAAAGAAGCATCCCATGAAAGGCACACTCTAGGCTGGGCATGATGACTCATGCCTGTAGTCCTAGCACTTTGGAAGGCTGAGGTGGGAGGATGGCTTGAGGCCAGGAGTTTGTGACCAACCTAGGCAACATAGCGAGACACTATCTCAACTTAATAAAAAATATTTTAAAAACTTTTTAAAAGAAAAGTGCACTCTAGACACTCACGCCCAGCTCCTCCGCATCTCCCTAGGGCAGGGTTGCTAGCCACTCTGGTGCTAGAACCCCAATTTAACTGGGGGCTGTCAAAACACTCTCTAATGTGAAAAATGAAGATTGCATGCTCTCACCTCATTCCCCTCTGATATGGTTTGGCTCTGTGTCTCCACTCAAATGTCGTCTTGAATCATCATAATCCCCACATGTCAAGGGAGGGGCCTAGTAGGAAGTGCCTGGATCATGGGGGTGGTTTCCCCCATGCTGCTCTCAAGAAAGTGAGTGAGTTCTCAAGAGATCTGCTGGTTTTATAAGCATCTGCCATTTCCCCTGCTTGCACTTCTCTCTCCTGCTGCCATGTGAAGAAGGACCTTGCTTCCCCTTTCCCTTCTGCCATGATTGTAAGTTTCCTGAGGCCTCCCCAGCCATGTGGAACTGGAAGTCAATTAAACCTCTTTCCTTTGTGAATTACCCAGTCTCGGGTATTTCTTTATAGCAGTGTGAAAACAAAGTAATACACCCTCTTCCCTCTTCCTGTTTATATTTTGTTGGTGTCGGTGATGGTGGCTGACTTTGCAACATCAAATAACTCACTTCGACCTCTGTGTCTTGTTTCGTCGATATTCAGTAGCATCTCTAAACCTATCTCTATGGGGAGGGAAGACATCAACCCCCTCTAACTTGCCTTCCCTCTCCTTCTGCCTACATTTCCCAGTTTCTGTTAGGTGGACTTTTTACTTTTTCGTATGTTCAAGGTAAAAACATTTACATTTTCCTTCTTGTAATTGTTTTTTCCTGACCTGTCTAGAGGCTGATTCAAAAAGAATCCAATACAGCATTTATGTCATCTATAAAAAATGTTTTTGATCTTGCCAATACTGTTTACTGGAGTGTCTCATTATTTTATTTGCTTGTTTTGTTTTGATTTTTTGAGACAGGGTCTTGCTCTGGTGCCCAGGCTGGAGTGCAGTGGTGCAATCATAGCTCACTGCAGTCTCAAACTCCTGGGCTTAAGCAATCCTCCTGCCTCAGCCTCCTAGTGTGCTGGGATTTCAGGTGTGAACCACCACGCCTGGCCTGTTTTACCATTTTTAGTGAAGGTATCCCTGTGGAGACCATACTGGTGCTGCTGAATTCAACCTCCTTGTTGGATTTTAATTGTCATCACAGAGAAAAAGATTGTTCTCTGCAGGTTAAATAATTGGTCTACGGTGAAGACATTGTCTCTGAAAGAGTTACCATGGCAACCTCTCTCTTCAAGGCAAGCTATTCAAGACATCAAAACGTAGGACTTGGCTTTGTGTTAAACTGGTCACTGTGGAGAGTTCCTCACAGCATGCATGCTGTATTGGCCCCCTTCACTCCCGGGGTATTTGTTTTCCTGAGAACCAGGACCTCTGCTCATGACTGGGTGGCCACCTCCTTGCATCCCAGACTCAGTTCAGAAGCCTGGTCTCCTCCATGAAACAAAGTCTGTCTTCTCTAAATAAAGAAAGCTCTTTATTGGCTGGATGCGGCTCCTTACCACATAGTTACAGTTTTCTCTCAGATTATAGGCTTTGAGGCCAGGCACAGTGGTTCACGCCTGTAATCCCAGCACTCTTGGAGGCCAAGGCGGGCAGATCACCTAAGGTCTGGAGTTCGAGACCAGCCTGGCCAACATGGCAAAACCCTGTCTCTTCTAAAAATACAAAAATTAGCCAGGTGTGGTGTGGGCACCTGTAACTCAGCTACTCAGGAGGCTGAGGCAGGAGAAGTACTTGAACCTGGGAGGCAGAGGTTGCAGTGAGCCAAGATCGCGCCACTGTACTCCAGCCTGGTCAACAGAGCGAGACTCCATTGCAAAAAAACAAAAACAAAAACAAAAACAAAAAAGAAAGAAAGAAAAGAAAAGAAAAGAAAGAACATAGGCTCTGAGATTTGGAAAGAAAATTTTATGCAGAGGAATGGGAGCTCATTTTCTCCACTGTCCGACAACACTCTTCTCTACCCTTGCTCTGGTAATAGTATGTTACTTTTGGTGAACTGCTTCATTGATTAGTCAATAAATGTTGCCACGACAATTGCCTGTCCATTTGGTGAGAAATCATGTCTCTGCCTTTCTATTATTCACAAAAGTCTGGCTGGGCTAAAAACCCAAAAGTAAAAGAATTGTTAAAGTAGCAGCAAAAAACAGGGCATATTTTCATCATCTGAGAGGTGGAAAGAAAAGAAATACAGATGTAATGGGAGAAAAAAAAGAGGATACCCCAAATTTTATAACTTATATACATACCACACCATCAATAAAGCGAAACATATTTGTGACATATGACAAGCTGTTTATACCCAGCATGTGTAAAGGACTTCTAAAAATAGATGAGATGAATCTAGGGTGAAAGGTGCTTAGGTTTCTGAGTTAAAAAAATATTAAATAAACCAACAAAAATGTTACTGTCACCTACTGGGCCAGTGTCTTAGTCTGTTTTGCACTGCTATAAAGAAATACTTGAGGTTGGGTAATTTATAAAGAAAAGGGGTTTATTTGGTTCACAGTTTTGCAAACTGTATAGGAAGCAAGGCGCTGGCATCTGCTTCTGGTGAGGCCTCAGGAAGCTTCCACTCACTGCAGAGGTGAGTGGGGAGCAGGTGTGTCAACTGTACAGAAAGGGAGCAAGAGCGACAGGAGGAAATGCTGGGCTCTTTTTAACAATCAGATATATATTGTTTTCTTTGAGACTGAATCTCACTCTGTTGCTCAGGCTGGAGTGCAGTGGCATGATCTTGGCTCACTGCAACCTCTGCCTCCTGGATTCAAGCAATTCTCATGCCTCAGCCTCCGGAGTAGTTGGGACTAGAGGTGTGTGCCACCACACTTGGCTTTTTTGTATTTTTATTTATTTATTTATATTTTGAGATGGAGTCTCACTCTGTCACTCAGGCTGGAGTGCAGTGGTGTGATCTCAGCTCACTGCAACCTCCACCTCCGGGGTTCCACCAATTCTCTCCTGCCTCAGCCTCCCTAGTAACGGGGACTACAGGCATGTGCCACCACACGAGGCTAATTTTTGTATTTTTAGTAGAGATGGGGTTTCACCATGTTGTCCAGGCTGGTCTGGAACTCCTAGCCTCAGGTGATCTGCCTTCCTCGGCCTCCCTTCTGTGCTGGAATTACAGATGCGAGCTACTGCACCCCACCAGTTTTTGTATTTTTAGTAGAGACGGGGTTTCACCATGTTGGTCAGGCTGGTCTCGAACTCCTGGCCTCAAGTGATCCACCTGCTTTGGCCTCCCAAAGTGCTGGGATTACAGGCGTGAGCCACGGTGCCCAGCCAACAATCAGATTTTTGAGGGAAGTAATAGAGTGAAAGCTCACTCATTAGTGGGAGGATGGCACCAAGATGTTTGTTCGGGAGCAATCGGCCCCATGACCCAGACACCTCCCTCTAGGCTCCACCTCCAACACTGGGGATCACATTTCAATGTGAGATTTGGAAGGGACAAACATCTAAACTATTATCAACCAGCTTAAATGTGGAAATCTAGAAAAATGTTTGTGGCCAGGCACAGTGGCTCATGGCTATGATCCCAACACTTTGAGAGGCCGAGGTGGGTGGATTGCTTGAGGCCAGGAATTCGAGACCAGCCTGGCCAACATGGAGAAACCCCATCTCTACTAAAAATACAAAAATTAGCCGGGTATGGTGGCGCACACCTGTAGTCCCAACCACTCAGGGGAAGAGGCATGAGAATCACTTGAACCTGCGAGACAGAAGTTGCAGTCAGCAGAGATTACACCACTGCACTCCAGCCTGGGTGACAGAGTGAGACTCTATCTCAAAAAAAAAAGAAAAAAAAAGTTCTGTGTTTGTAAGCGTGTGGGGGAGGAGCATTCCTGCTCTGTTCCTGCTCTGTTGGTGCGTACGATAATTGTACTGTCTTTGGAGAGTGTCAATGTGGCAGTTTTGGTCCATTTTAAATGCCCATGACTTTCAGCCCCGCAATTCCCTCCCTCATAATCCATCCTCCAGGTATATTTTTACAGGCTAAAGATGAGTGTGTGCAAGTATATGTGTGAGAGTGGATGGCTGTGTGCATGTGTGAAAGTGTGCATGACAGTATATAATGGTGCATGGGTGTGTGTGTGTGTGTGTGACTGTGAGTATTACATCGTTGCTAAGTTTGATCATGGTCTGTCTCCTCCACTAGGAGCTCTGTGAACACGGACCTTGTGATTCCATTCAACACTTTGTCTTCAGCACTAGGCACAGTTCCTGGGCTTGTGGTAGGTGCTCAAATATTTGAATGAATGAATGTTAGGTAGATGCAGTTTTTTAAACTAGGATTATTAATAGGTGATATGGATTTAGGTCAAAGTGTTTTTTTGACACAGGGTCTCTGTCACCCAGGCTGGAGTGCAGTGGTGCGATCACAGCTCACTGTAGCCTCGACCTCCCAGGCTCAAATGATCCTCCCACTTCAGCCTCCCGAGTAGCTGGGACTACAAGTGTGTACCACCACGCCCAGCTAATTTTTTATAGAGATGGGCTTTCACTGGGTAGCCTAGGTTGATGTCAAACTCCTGGGCTCAAGCAATCCTCCTGCCTCAACCTCCCCTGTAGGAGATTGGTTGGGGTGGTGGCAAAACTTGTAGAAAGATGCAAACCTTCTTGGAAGGCTAGGGGTTTGCAAAGCTTGGAAAGAAAATTTGGCTGAAGGCAGCTGAATTCTCATAAGAGCTTAGATTAGATAGCAAGGAAATGTAAAGAAACTGATCTAGATAAGTTAGTCTACTTAGGCCTTGGAACTTGGTCTTTAATCATCCATGTGCAGGACTACTCTCTCTGGGGAGGGTAACCATGTTAATTACCAACAAGTGTGTTGACTCAAAGCCTTTGTGATTAAATCTGTGCTGAATAAATGCCCGCAGGGCCAGCTTGTCAGGCCCATGGCTGCTGACTCTTCATAGCACCCCCTTCGGTGTCTGTGGGCGGCCGAGTCCCCTAGCTCGCTCTTTCACTGGATATCTGTGTCTGAGTGCCTTTATTCATCCATCGTTCAGCCAGGGTCTACGGGTCGCACCTGGCACTCCCCAAGTGCTAGGATTACAGAAGTGAGTCACCACACCTGGCCTCGGGTCAGAATATTAATGGTACAGAAGGTATAATTGACAATAAAGATGTTCATATCAATAACATAGATGTAGCAAATTACTGAAGTTGAAACGCATAAAGCAAACTAGAAGAAATTCAAGAATAAATTGTCATAAGGAAAATCACAATGAGATGGTTTAACACACCATTCTCCATCTTTGATCAAATAGGAAAAACAAAAGAGTTAGAGGCATTGTAATAAGATTGATGTAGAACCATGTAACGTTCTGCCCTGTGTATAATCATCTTATTCAAGAACCCATGAAACAGGCACAGGAAGAAAATCTAGTTCCACACAGCAGGATGGGCCACAGGGCACATTTTCTGATGACAATGTAACAAAACTAGAAATCAACTATAAAAGGTAGATTTTAAAAACTCAAACCCTGGAAGTTAAACAAGCCCCTTCTGTCCAGGAAGAAACACAAACATAATAACAGTTCCAGCATCCTTAGGAGTTAGCAACTTGGAGAACAGGAAGCTCCAAAACTTATGAGAGACACAGCTGAACGTTTGCTCAGAGGAGGGAAATGAAGCTTTTCCATTATTAGGCAAGAGAGGATGAAAAGAAATGAACTTAGCATCCCATAAAAGCTAGAAAACCAATACAATGAAGCTAAGAAAAAGAAAACCGGAGACAAAATCAGGAAACAACAAATTAGATAAAAGAATTAGAGTAGAATTTATTTATTTATTTATTTATTTGAGACAAGAGTCTCGTTCCATTGCCCAGGCTGGAGTACAGTGGCACAATCTTGGCTCATTGCAACCTCCACCTCCTCGCTTCAAGCGATTCTCGTGCTTCAGCCTCCTGAGGCACACAGGAGTGCGCCACCATACCCGGCTAATTTTTGTATTTTTAGTAGTGGTTTTACCATGCTGGCCAGGCTGGTCTCAAACTCCTGACTTCAGATGATCCACCTGCCTCGGCCTCCCGAAGTGCTGGGATTACAAGTGTGAGCCACTGTGCCCGGCCTAGAGTAGAATTTTTAATATAAGGAATGGCTCTCTTGAAAAAATGTAAAATGACTTAAATTTTGGCAATGTTAAGAACAAAAAGGAGAAAACAGTGGTGAATGGCAAAGGATACGCGGCTCTGGAGGTAAGAGGGAGACTGACCCCATCACACCACCACATCCCCCTTCCCAGCCTCTAGCCTCCATCCTCTCCAGGGCTCAGCTCTCCAACAGGCACCAGGGGCAGGGAACTCTCGGGGTGGCCACCACAGTCCCTAGGAACTCCAGTGATGTTTTTGGTGACACAAATGCAGAAATTTCACATCCTTGTCCTTATCTTCCAGTGGTCAAGAAGCAAAGGCTGGAAGCATATTAGAGTGACCTCAGTCTCTTTCTTGGAAAGGGATTTAAGGACTCTGGTCCATCTGGGCCATTCCTCTAAATCGAGAATATACCAACTGGAGAGCTGTGGGTGGCCATTTTCCCTGAGGGTGTTGGGGAGAGGGCCAGGCTGTCCAGGGGAGAGTGTGGCAGGGGCAGACATGGGATCAATGGAGAGAGAGAGAGAGAGAGAGAAACAGAGACAAGGACAGAGAAAGACAGACAGAGACAGAGAGAGAGACAGAGAGACAGACACAAAGAGAGACAGAGACAGAAAGAGACAGAGAGAGACAAAGAGGGAGACAGAGAGACAAAGACACAGAGATACAGAGACAGAGAGAGACAGACAGAGACAGAAACAGAGAGAGACAGAGAGAGGCAAAGACAAAGGTGAAGACAGACAGAGACAGAGGGACGGAGAAACAGAGAGACACAGAGAGACAGACAGAGAGAAAGAGAGAGACAGAGAGAGAGAGAGAGAGACTTCGTGGCCCAGAGCAGCAGGAGATGGTGGCCGCTTTAGGAGGCTGAGTCCCTCCAGGCTTTGGCTTCTCTGAAACCCTTTTTGGGCCTTATGTTAAGGTGTAATTCACAAAAGATTAAAGAAGATGACTCAGCAAAAAAAAAATGCCAAATATTTTCTTGGACTCATTAATTAATGTGGAGTTCAGGAAGATGCTAAAAGTGGTTTAGTGCATTTGAGGGACTGGGTATTTTAGACAGCTTGGTAAAGCAATATTAGGGCGGGGTTGCTGGCTTAGATAGCAAACTGGCTAATTTCCTGCAGTCCACAAACCTGTAGCTGGGGTTATCTTTTCTACTGGTCAGTGGTTATTTGCATACCTACCAAAAAAATCTTGAAATTCACCTCTGCCCCTGTGGAGATGTAAAACAACCCAGGCAACAGAAAGTCAATCAAAGAGGCAAAACCAGGTTTGCCCTGAAGGAACCCCCAGCAGATCTCTTTGGTCACTTCTCAAGTTTTTGATAACTTTTCTGACAGTTAGAGTGAATTTCCCCCTTAACCCAATCTGAGATGGGTTTTGGAACTCAGGGCCTAGAGAGATTAAACCAAGTCTAGTGGAAATGGAAGACAGGAAGCAGTTAAGAGGAGGGAGACTGGCTGGGTGTGGTGGCTCATGCCTGTAATCCCAATGCTTTGGGAGGCTGCAGTGGGAGGATCACTTGAGCTCAGGAGCCTGAGACCAGCCTGGGCAACATGAAGAGACCCCATCTCTATGAAAAAAAATTTTAAAAATTAACTGGGCATGATGGCACATGCCTGTAGTCCTAGCTACTTGGGAGGCTGAGGCAGGAGGATCACTTGAGCCTAGGAGGTTGAGGGTGCAGTGAACTAGGATCACACCATTGTGGTACAGCCTGGGTGACAGAGCAAAAAAATGTTATTGAGGCATGGAAGATGGAGTCCTCATTTGTTGGATTGGGGTGCCAGCCCCACAGTGCACAGCCTTCCACAGGACCTTCCTTCTCTGCACTCCAAGAATGACATTCAAACAAATATCAATGGATATGACTTCAGAGCAAGTTAACCAATCAAACTATCAATCAACTTCTGTATTTGAGAGTCTGCTACACAATTATAGCCAACTTGGAAGTGTGCAGATGTGGAGGCCCTTTAAGACCACTTTGCAAGGCTTCACTGGAGTAAGGAACACGCTGAAATTCATTCTGCCTGTATCTCCATGTGTAGGTTATTTCTACCTAGAAATCTATAATCCTAAATGTTATTGTGACTGATGAAGAGAACAGGAATAGTGCATTTGAACTAGTAGCAATAACTGCTAGTGAAAAAATGAAAAGAAGACACATTTGTGTTTTCAAGGACCATTCCGCATAGTTACACCCACTATTGTGGTTTCCAGAACCATAGAGACTCTCTTCTGGGAAACTGGGGATTTGGAGATGGTATCAGTTACCCAGGGCTATTTAACAAGCCATCCCCAAACTTGAGGTGCTTAAAAACAACAATTATGTTTTTATTAATTTATTTATGTAATATTATTTCCATGGGTTGGCTGGGCTCAGCTGGGCGGGTTTTCTGTTGCTCTGGTCTGGGGTTACTAATGTCACCGTGGTCATCTGGCAGCTCAAGAATCCATGATGTCCTCCTCACATGTCTGCTAACTGCTGGACCTTTCCTGAAATTAGGTCTAGCCCAGTCTTGCTTCCTTGACAGCGGGAACATTGCAAGAGGGGAAAGAGGAAGCTATAGGCCTTCTCATGGCCCAGCTGAACATCTGCTGCATTTCATTGGCCAAAACAAGTCACAAGTCTGGCCTAGATTCAGGGCTGGGGAAATAGACCCATCACTGCTTGATGGGAGGGGCCACAAAATTACATTGAAAAGAGAGTGGACCCAGGGAGGCACGATTCACTGGCGGCCTATTTGGTTCTGTGGCAACAGAACCAAAAGGCACTTGCTGCTTACAAGGTTCAGGACAAAACAGACATTTGACGTTATCCCACCTGCTTAATTCAGACAGGACCACACATATGGGACGATTTTAATAAACATTTACTGTGTTGAACTAGATGGAATGAATATAGACCCAAAGCGAGTGTTTTCTTTCCCTGTTTTGTAACCTTCATAAACTCACTATGGACAGAGCCAATGGAGCAAAAGGGCTGAAAAAGGTAGTTAAAGATGTTGAGTAAAACCCTCTTCAGAATTTTTCATTCTACTTAATTTTAACAAATAGTATATAGATCAGCTAATGAATATTTCAGTCTTTCACGTATGAACCAAAAATATAATTATGGATTTGATTTTACCAACGTTTGCTGCCTGAAGTAGTCAGTGATCACGAATTGCATTACATAAAAGGTGAACCCCATTATAGGATCTGGGAAAATGGAACTTAATAAGTTTTGTAATTATGGGGCAAATCTATGCAAATTGCAATTTTTATTAGGTAATTTTCCATCTTCATCTAGGCTCTAATAGTCTATTAGACTTGTGGCAGTTCAGTGCTTTTATTAAGGGAGTTCTTTAACTTCTTTCTTGTTTTGTTCTTTATAATGAAGAAATTGTATTTTGGGGTAAATTGGTCACAGGCCTGATTTATTTATCTCTTTCAATCTTATTACAAATGAGAAGCTGCTTCCTTAGTTAATTATTCAGTGAAAACTCTATAGAGCCAATTTATGTTTCATCTTAAATAAAGACTAGAAATTTAGGAGAATTTTATACCAAAAAAAAAAAAATCCCACAAAACTTACAACTGAGGTCTTTTTTTCTTTTTTTATGTACCATGTTGGAATGTTGGCCAAAAAGAAAGATCTTCTTAATTTTAAGTAGTCTTACCAAGTCAGTTTGTCTTTTTTTTTTTTTTTGAAAAGAGGTCTTGCTCTGTGGCCCAGGCTGGAGTGCAGTGGTGCAATCATGACTCACTTTAACTTCAAACTCCTGTGTTCAAGTGATCCTCCCACCACAGCCTCCCAAGTAGCTGAGACTACAGGCATGCGTCACCACACCCAGCTAGTTTTAAAATTTTTTTAATTGTTTTTGAGACAGGATATCACTCTGTGGCCCATGCTAGAGGGCAGTGGCATAATCACAACTCACTGTGTCCTTGACCTCCCAGGCTCAAGCAATCCTCCCATCTCAGCTTCCTGAGTAGCTGGGACTACAGGTGCATGCCACCACACCCAGCTAATTCTTTTTTTTTTTTTTTAGAAACGGGGTCTCACTATGTTGCCCAGGCTGGTCTCAAACTCCTGGCCTCAAGTGATCCTCCCATCTCTCTAAGTGGTGGCATTACAGGTGTGAGCCACCATACCTGGCCCAGTTTGTCATCTTAAAGTGTAGTTTTACCTATTTGGTGAATATGAAGTTATAAATCATTTTATAAACCAGGAATTCAACGTTGACACATAAAAGTAACCGTCATGGTACTTTGCTTTGTTCTGCTTATGGTTTCATTGTCATATGTTTTGCTTTTTTTTTTTTTTTTTTTTTTGAGGTAAAGTCTGCCTCTGTCACCCAGGCTGGAGTGCAGTGGCGTGATCTCGGCTCACTGTAACCTCCGCCTCCTGGTTCAAGGGATTCTCCTCCCTTAGCCTGGTGCTTGCCACCACACCCGGCTAATTTTTTTGTATTTTTAGTAGAGACGGGATTTCACCATGTTGGCCAGGCTGGTCTCGGATTCCTGACCTCAAGTGATCCACCTGGCTTGGTCTCCCAAAGTGCTGGGATTACAGGCATGAACCACTGCGCCCAGCATATTCTGGTTTTAAACATTTTGTTGTATGCTTTAAAAATCATGATTTGGGCCGGGCGCGGTGGCTCAAGCCTGTAATCCCAGCACTTTGGGAGGCCGAGACGGGCGGATCACGAGGTCAGGAGATCGAGACCATCTTGGCTAACCCGGTGAAACCCCGTCTCTACTAACAAATACAAAAAACTAGCCGGGCGAGGTGGCGGGCGCCTGTAGTCCCAGCTACTTGGGAGGCTGAGGCAGGAGAATGGCGTAAACCCGGGAGGCGGAGCTTGCAGTGAGCTGAGATCTGGCCACTGCACTCCAGCCTGGGCAAAAGAGCGAGACTCCGTCACAAAAAAAAAAAAAAAAAAAATCATGATTTGATAAAGAGAAAATGGCCCTGTGCCATTAAGTATCAGGAGAGAGCCTTGTGAAAGGCTCTTCAGGGTGCATGGGTATTTCTATATGCAATATTGGAGGTGGCTGAAGCAGGACAATGCTGAAGTTGACTCTATGCTGAGTAAGAGGATTCTAGCAGGAACCTGGTCCAGACAACACAGAAGGCATGGTACTAATAATAATCACCTTGAATAGCTTTGGATACAACAGAACTCACCTAAGTACAGGGATGTGCATGTGATATGGTTTGGCTGTGTCCCTACACAAATCTCATCTTGAATCATAGTTCCCATAATCCCCATATGTTGTGGGAGGTACCTGGCAGGAGGTAATTGAATCATGGGGGCGGTTACCCCCATGCTGCTGTTCTTGTGATAATGAATTCTCATGAGATCTGATGGTTTTATAAGGAGCATTTCCCCCCTTTGCTCTGCACTTCTCCTAGCTGCCGCCATGTGAAGAAGGACGTGTTTGCTTCCCATTCTGCCATGGTTGTAAATTTTCTGAGGCTTCCCCAGCCCTGCAGAACTGTGAGTCTATTAAACCTCTTTTCTTTATAAATTACCCAGTCTCTGGTATGTCTTTACTGGCAGCATGAGAACAGACTAATACAGCATGCCTTTAGTTTAATTTTCAAAAGAAGGTTTTGTGCCATGTACAGTAGTTTTCTCTTATCTGCAAGGGAGATGTTCCAAGACCCCCAACGGATGCTTGAAATTGTGGATATTATTGGACCCTATAGATAGTCTACTTTTTCCTATACATACATGCATATGGTAATGTTTAATTTATAAATTAGTTGCAGTAATATATTAATAACAATAACTCATAATAAAATAGAATAATTATAACAACATGCCAGCATCACCCCTCTTGCACTTTGGGGCCATTATTTAGTAAAATAAGGGCTACCTGAACACAAACACTGCAATACTGAGATAGTTGATTTGAGAACCCAGACAGCGCCTAGGTGACTAACTGGCAGGTAGGGTAGGCAGTGTGGTTACACTGAACTAAGGGCTATTTTGTGTCTGGCAAGATGAAGCAGGGCAATGTGAGATTTTATCATGTTACTCAGAAGAGTACACATTTTAAAACTTATGACTTCTTTATTTCTGGAATTTTCCATGTAATATTTTCAAACTGCAGTTGACTGTGGGTAACTGAAACCCCAGAGAGTGAAACTGTGGATAAGAGGAAACTGCTGTACTGGTTCCTCCATAACACTTTGGGTTTTCAGTGGTCTGGAAAGCACAACTGTTGAAGTCTCTTCAGCAGACTACATCACATCTGCATCTTACCTTTCCGGATGGGGCAGACAACCTCTTACTGCAGGGAGGAGAGTGGCCTAAGTAAATGGTGATCTGGGTTTCCTTGGGAGCAATGATTCAATTGAGTTGGACCAATCATCCAATAGAATGGTGAAATTCTCTGAGACTCCTGCAAGGTAAAACCCTTAGCAGCAATTCCTTCCTCCCATGTCCCAGCTAAGGCCATTAGGGATATAATCTGTTTACTGAGACCAATGTACTGATACATGCATTGGTGTCTTTCTTCACTAATGCAGTATATTTGCTGACTCCTTGAAATATACTGTGTCTATCATCCCGCCCTTAATTTTGAAAGATAATCAGACTGGGAATAGTATTCCAGGTGAAGAATAATTTTCTACTAAAACCTTAAAAGACATTGCTCTGTAGTCATCATCATCTTCTTCTTCTTTTTCTTTCTTTCTTTCTTTTTTTTTTTTTTTTTTTTGAGACAGGGTCTCGCTCTGTTGCCCAGGCTGGAGTGCAGTGGCCTGATCATAGCTTATTGCAGCCTCAACCTCCTGGGCTCAAGTGATCCTCCTACCTCAGCCTCCCAAGTAGCTGGGACCACAGTCATGCACCACCATGCCTTGCTAATTTTTTGTTGTTGTTGTTGTTTTGAGATGGAGTCTCTCTCTGTTGCCTAGGCTGGAGTGCAGTGGCTAAAACCCGGCTCACTGCAAGCTCTGCCTCCCGGGTTCACGCGGTTCTCCTGCCTCAGCCTCCCAAATAGCTGGGACTACAGGTGCCCACCATCATGCCCGGCTAATTTTTTTTGTATTTTTTAGTAGAGACGGGGTTTCACCATGTTAGCCAGGATTGTCTCGATCTCCTGACCTCATGATCTGCCCGCCTCAGCCTCCCAAAGTGCTGGGATTACAGGTGTGAGCCACCGTGCCTGGCTGCTAATTTTTAATTTTTTTGCAGAAACTGGGGTCTCACTATGTTGCCCAGGCTGGTCTCAAACTCCTGGGCTCAAGCGATCCTCCTGCCCAAATCTCTCAGATTACAGGCGTGAGCCACTGCACTCAGCCACCTGACCTGTTTTCTAACTGCTCCCCACGAGAACACTCAACTCTATTAACAAAAATCATCTTGTTTTATCCAATTCACCATTGCAAAGATATGGAACCAACCTAAGTGCCCATCAACCAATGAGTGGATAAAGAAAATGTGGTATACATACACTATGGAATACTATTCAGCCATAAAAAGGAATAAAATAATGTCTTTTATAGCAACTTAGATGGAGCTGGCGGCCATTATCCTATGTGTAGTAACTCAGGAACAGAAAACTGAATATCATATGTTCTCACTTATAAGTGGGAGCTAAGGCCTGGCACAGTGGCTCACACCTGTAAACCCAGCACATTGGGAGGCCGAGGTGGGTGGATCATTTGAGGTCAGGAGTTCGAGACCAGCCTGGCCAACGTGGTGAAACCCCATCTCTGCTAAAAAAAAAAAAAAAAAATACAAAAATTAGTTGGGTGTGGTGGCACATGCCTGTAATCCCAGCTACTTGGGAGGCTGAGGCAAGAGAATTGCTTGAACCTGGGAGGTGGAGGTTTCAGTAAGCCAGAATTGCACCACTGCACTCCAGTTTGGGCAACAGAGCAAGACTTCATCTCAAAAAACAAAAAAGAAAAAGGAGGAGCTAAGCTATGGATATGAAACAGCATACAGAGGGGTAAAATGGACTTTGGAGGGTAAGAATGGGGAGGATAGGATGGGGGTGGAAGACTAAAAACTACATATTGGGTACAACATACACTACTTGTGTGAGGAGTGGACTAAAATCTCACAATTCAACACTATACAATTCATCCATGTAACCAAAAACTACTTGTACCCCCAAAGTTTATTGAAATAAAAAATATTGAAAAAGAAAGAAATCATCTTGCTTTAAACACACAAACTTTTTTGATTTTTCTAAAGTTTTAATCTATCCATTACTGACTATTGGAAGAAATTCAACAGAAAAATCTCTTGAGTAAAGCCAAAGTTTTTTTTTCTCTCAATTCACAGTTTTGTTTGCCTAGAGTTAAACTTGAGCTTTTGTGACTTTAGGATAAAAGAAAGCGATGACTCTAAACTTGTCCAACGATATATTTGTCCACCATTATTCACATATTATGTCTGTTTAAACAAATTGGATGTGACATCCATTTGATAGCCCTAGTGCTTTGAATAAGATGCTTTTGGTATGTAAACTGTCTGGAGCTTAAGGGTTTATTTCTGTTTAGTTTTCAGATTTGTCTTCATTGAATGTGCAGGCAGACAGAGTAAGGAATTACAGCTGACAGAAGGGGCTCTGAGGGGTGCTTCAATCTCTCTCTCTTTTTTTTTTTTTGAGATGGAGTCTCGCTCTTGTCGCCCAGGCTGGAGTACAATGGTGTAATCTCAGCTCACTGCAACCTCCGCGTCCCAGGTTCAAGCGATTTTCCTGCCTCAGCCTCCCCAGTAGCTGGGATTATAGGCATCTGCCACCGTGCCTGGCTGATTTTTGTATTTTTTGTAGAGACGGGGTTTCGTCATGTTGGCCAGGCTGGTCTCGAACTTCTGACCTCAGGTGATCCACCCACCTCTACTGCCCAAAGTGCTGGAATTACAGGCATGAGCCACCATGCCCAGCCTCAATCTCTTGTTTCTTGCCTCTCTGGACAATAGCCGTGTGCACATTTGTATCAATGACATGAATTTGGTGTTGTAACAAAAAACTCATCACCAGATTCTAGGTCAAAGGTATTTTCTTCCATGTCTTCTTCTAGAAGTTTTATTGTTTTACATTTAGGGCTATGATCCATTTAATTTTTGTGGGCCTGGTGTGGTGGCTCATACCTGCAATCCCAGCACTTTGGGAAGCTGAGGCTGGAGAATCACTTGAACCCAGGAGTTTGAGACCAGCCAGGGCAACATAGTGACACCCTCTACAAATAATTTAAAAATTAGCCAGGTATATGACACGTTGCTGTGGTCCCAGATACTTGGGAGGCTAAGGTGGAAGGATTGCTTCAGCCCCGGCAGCAGAGACTGCAGTGAGCCGTGATCAGGGTAATGTACTCCAGCATGGGCAACAGAGCGAGACTCCATCTCAAAAAATATTAAATTAAAAGACGTTTTGTGAAAGGTATAAGATCTATTTCTAGGTACATTTTTGTGCATATGGATGTCCAGGAAAGACACAATCTACCAAAACTCACACAAGGAGAAAGAGATAACGTAATTAGCGCTATATATATAAATGAAATTGAATCAACAATAACCTTCAAGTAAAAAAGAAAAGAAAGCACCACACATAGATGATCTAAAATCTCACTGATGACTTCACCCAAACATTTAAGGAAAAAGTAATAACAGTTCCTCGCAATCTCTTCCAGAAAATAGAAGTAGAGGAAACACTTCACAATTCATTCTTTGGGGCCAGCATTAATCTAATATCAACACCAAAGGCACAATTCAAGTGATCCACCTACCTCAGCCTCCAAAAGTGCTAGGATTACAGGCGATCAAAAACATTTTTATAAGCCCGGCCTTGGTGGTTCACACCTGTAATCCCAGCACTTTGGGAGGCTGAGGTGGGCGGATCACTTGAGGTCAGGAGTTCAAGACCAGCCTGGCCAACATGGTGAAACTCTGTCTCTACTAAAAATACAAAAATTAGCTAGGTCTGCTGACGGTGCCTCTAATCCAGCTACTCGAGAGGCTGAGGCAGAAGAATCACTTGAACTTGGGAAGCAGAGATCTCACCATTGCACTCTAGCCTGGGCCACAGAGTGAGACTCCATCTCAAAAAAAAAAAAAAAAAAAAAAAACCAACCAACCAAACAAACAAAAACAACCATTTTTTTTATCAATAAGCAATAACTAAATATATATATATATATATACCTGAACAAGAATTGATTCGTATAATTGAAGAAACCTTTAGCTATGAATTGTATAATCCCTCAAAGAAATTAAAGAGGACATCTTTATGAAACATGAGTTCAAACAAGAGACCCAAGAGGCCAAAGACAAGAGCATTAAACAACAGAAAGGGGGGAAAAGTAGATCTTGGAGAATTCATTGAGGGAAAAATCTTTGTAAAATGAAAACTGCCTGAGAAGCCTGTTGGAACCAAATCTGTACCGCTGCCATGGAGATGAGGTCGCCGGGGAAACGCTCAAGTGCAAGGGGCAGAGGTTGGGGGGTGGCCGTGATCCGGTGCTGGAGATGGAAACCGACAGTAGTGATACCACATGCAGTGGGCTTTCCTGAGAAAAACAAAACAAACCAACAAACGTAACAAAAAACGTAACAAAAAACGTAACAAAACCAAGTTTATAGATAAAATGGAAGGACAACTGGAAATCATATGCTAAAAGGATTCTCCTGCTATAATAAAACAAATCAGAAGAAAGCAATCAGGGCCAAGACAAATACTATAAGGTCCACTTACTATGGGAAATTTCAGGTTGTCTGTTTCTTTGCTTGAAAACTAAAGGTGATGGCTGGGCATGGTGGCTCATGCCTATTATCCCAGCACTTTGAGAGGCTGAGGTGGGTAGATCACTTGAACCCAGGAGTTTGAGACCAGCCTGGACAACAACATAGTGAGATGCCCGTCCCTAAAAACAACAACAACAACAACAACAAAAAAAACATAGCCAGGTGTGGTGGCATGCACCCATAGTCCCAGCTACTTACGAGGCTGAGGTGGGAGGATTGCTTGGGCCTGGGAGGTGGAGGCTGCCGTGAGTTGTGTGATTCAGCCAATGCACTCCAGTCTGGGTGACAGAGCGAGACCCTGTCTCAAAAATAATTAATTAATTACTTAAAACTAAACTAAAGATGTTAAAGATAGTGAAATGATTATTTGCGGATTGTTGTAGGAAAAACCTCAGAGTCGGGAACTCATGGGTGTGTCCTAAAATGCATGCTTGATGGAACACATATCCAAAGAAGAAAAAAAATAAATTATGAATATAAGAAATGGGGTTTGTGGTGATCCCTGGGTCTAAATAGATAAAATTATTAGGTCTAAGTGGTGGGAAATTATGGCCATAAAATCATAATGACTTATGAGGCAGTCTTCAAAACACAGCCTGTGTTGGATTCAGAAAGTCCATTTCCCTTTCCACCTCCCATGAGTGTGTACTTGTTCACAGGTGGTTTCCTTGGCTGGCAGTAGAGCAAAGCTGCAGTCTTTTCTACTTGGAGCCTTTCTGACCGAGCCACCTGGGAGCGTCCCACTTTTGAGTGGGACCCCAACTCCGAGAGGTGTGCCTGTCCCACAGGGTCCTCCTGGGTGCCCACAGCAACCCACTGGGGAGTTTGCAAATGCACACTGAGAGATGGGTGCTGGCAACTCCAGGAACCAATCTGTTCCCTTCAAGATTCAAATGTACTTCTCGTAAGATACATTTTTTTTTCCGCTTTGAAGTTGCAAGTCTAATTTGGAATTTTACTTGTAAATGAATCTCTAAAGACGAAGACATTCTGCAGAGGTAGTGTGGTGTAATGGTTAGCAGCAGACTCTGGAGCTTGGCTGCTTCAGGCAGAAGCCCAGCTGTAGCATGAACTAGCTGGGGGCCTTGCACAAATAAGTTGTTGGAGTTTTCTCATCTGAGAATGGGGTTTACAATAGTATCTTTCCCATAGCGCTGTAGAGCGAGGGTTAAATCAATTAATATATGTACTATGCTTACGGGCATTCTTGGCAGATAAATGACACTATGTAAATGTTCAATGCAATGAAAAGACAGAGAAGGGAAAATAGAGTCAGTGTCTGAGTGCCTTCCATCCTTCTCCTCTCTGAAGGTGTGTTGATGGCGGTGAGCCGACAACTGTTCCATTTTTGTATATTGGGAGTGGGGCAACAGCTTGGGAGGTGGGGCAGATAATTTGGCTTTTAGTTCTTAGGTCTCTGGATGGAGAGTGCCTTCTTGGACCTGCTGTAGAGTTGCTCATGCCCCACTCAACACTCTGGGACTTCAAGTCTGATGCCCTCATTGGGTAGAACTTTTGGATTATTTTTCTTGGGGAGGGTGGTGAGTACATTTTGCTTGCTGGGAAGAAGGGTAGTCCAAATATTTAGTGACCAGAGGGCAGACTGTGGTCATCTTTAATGCTGTTTGCAAATATTTCCAGTGCTCTTTCTGAGACGATCACAGAATGCATTTTCTGGGCCTCTTGTGGTTAAGTGGGGCCATATTCTGGCCAATGAGCTGACAGAGGAAGAGACACATCTCACTTCCTGGCCAGGGCATTTAATTACGGGTGCAAGTCCTTCAAGAGCCATTTCTCTCTCTGCCATAGTGACGAGGCATGTCCCAACAGTGGGTGCTTCATCAGCCGGTCTAGGAGAGAAGACAGAATGATGGAAAGTCCCAGCCAACCTGCTGGATAAGTAGCAAGAGTGGAAATAACCCTTTATTGTTTTAAGCTACCGAGGTTTTAGGGCCGTTCATTACGGCAACAGAATCAAGCCTATCCTAAGAACAGAAATTGTGGAGGGAATATTTTACTCATGAAAATTATCTTGTGCTCCATCTCCCTGTTTTGGGTCCAAAACTCTTGCTAAAGGATAGTGCAATTGGCACAGTGCTGAATACATCATAGGTGCCCAGAGGGTGGTTTATGATTGATTGGTGAACATCTTACTTTTTATGCTAGAGATTTGCTTTCATCAGACCTATAAGGTCTCCTCTTAGTTATTTTTAGAACGTAAATTAGAGGGGACAGCTTTGTAGTGACAGTAATATAAAAGTAGGTAACTTGGAGGCAGTTCATTTTGAAACCAATTGGACAGCTCACTTTCAGGTACCACAGCAGAAGAGTTATAAGAAAAGATGAAGATGGGGAAAGCAGGCTTGTCAAGTTTGAATGCTGTTGGCAGAAATACTCTGAGGGGATCCCAGCCATCTCAAAATTCACTGCATGATGAGTGTTGAAGGGAGACAGATGCTTTTTAGCATCAATTCTCAGTGGCTTTGTTTTCTTATAGAGTAGAGAAGGAGCCTAGGAAGGTCACTATATCAAATTGTTGCAGGTCAAGTTCAAAGTCATCTGATCTTGTAGGGATTCTTCTTAGCTTATTTTACCAAGCATGTCCCTGCCTGCTATGTATTATCATCCCCAAAGCCTCTCAGTTTCAAGCTTATCCTCATTTCATTTTGATTTTAATATAGACTGTGTTATACTTGTCTGTTTCCTAAAACAGTGAACACGTGGAGATAAGGCGGAATGGGGCAGCATGATTAGATTTGTATTTTGAAACAAGTCTACAGAGCACAGAATGGACGGTAGGATGCAGGAGTGGCTGTGGCTAGACAGGAAGCTATTACAGACTCTAGGTGAGAGGTGATGAGTGGACAGATACCTGAGATGTTGAGGAATTAAAATAACTTGTGGATGCTTTGGATACTGGAAAAAAGTGAAAAGATAGCACGAACACAGTTATGAGGTTCCTGTGTTCGTGCTATCTTTTCACTTGTTTCCAGTATCGAGCCTGAACAACTCGATAAAGGTGCCATTCATGGAGCTGGGTTGAATGGTGGCCTCCCAAGAGATATGTCCGTCCAGAACCTGTGAGTATGGCTTTATTTTAGAAAGGGGTCTTTGCAGATGTAATTAAGGATTTTGAGGTGAGATCATCCTGGGTTATTCTGGGTCCTTCTAAGAGAAACACAAAGGGAGATTTGGAACACACGAGAAGAGAAAACCACATGAAGATGGAGAAAGAGATTGAAGTTATGTGGCTGCCAGACAAGAACCAGTGGAGCCACCAGAAGCTGGAAGAACCAAGGAAGGATTCTCCCTTCGATCTGGCCTTTGGAAGGAGGTCAACTCTCTTCTTGTCTCTAGAACTGTGAGAGAATATATTTCTGTGGTTTTAAGCACCGATTTTGTGGTAATTTGTTACAGTAAGCCCTAGGAAACAAACATACTAGAGAACACAAGAAAAAAAAAAAAAAAACAGGTTTGGGGTGAAAATAATGAGTTCAGTTTTGAACATATTGAGTTTGAAGTATCTTTGAGACATCAAGAAGAAATGTCAAATGGGTCAATATGTACACAAGTCTGGACTAGAGAAGTCAGTTGGTGAGTCATATGCATTGAGATGGTAGTTGAAAGGTAAAGTCACCAAAAAAGAGAAAATCAGAGTGAGAAGGGAAATCTTAGGACCAAGCCCCCAGGAGCTCCAACATCAAAGGGATGAGTAGGAGAAGGTAATCCTGCACAAGCAGTAGAGAAGGGGAAGCTACAGAAACAGGAATTGAACCAGGAGAGCATTGTCTTAGAAAGTAAGGGAAGAGGGGGTTTCTGGAAGGATGCAGTGGTCACCAGCATTCAAAATTAAGAGAACACAGGGACTAAAAAATGTTCATTGAGTTTCAGAAAGTCACTGGTAACACCAGCAACAGTTAGTCAAGTAATTCTGCCAAAAGCGATCTTGGAGTGGACTGACAAGTGACAACAGACAGCTTTTTTTTCTTTTGAGGAGGGAGAGTATTTGGAAAAATAAAGGAGAGAAATAAAATGATATATATAGGAAAGAGAAGGGAAGTGGAGGTTTTGTTTTGTTTTGTTTGTGTTTTTGTTGGTTTGCTTCTGTGGGAAGAGTCTTGAGTCCACTGAAAAGCTGTTGGGAATGATGTAGTTGAGTTGAGAGGTTGACTGTGCAACAAAGGGGTAACAATCAATTTACCCCTCTCACACTGGCTCTCAATAATCTGAGAAAAAGGATCGAAATGGGAACCAAAGCACAGGTGGAAATATCGCATCTCCACTGCTACAGCAGAAAAGGAAGACAGGGTGGTGCAGATGAATGAGTAGAAGATGAGAACGTTCTAATACCATTGCCTCTATTTTCTCCATAAAATTGGAAATGGGGTGCACTAGGCAGACTCTAAGATCTCACAAGACTCCCTGTCTCCTGGTGTTCATTCCCTGTGGAATCCTCTCCTTTAAGTGTGGTCTGGCCTTAGTGACTGGCTTCTAACAAATACAACATGGTGGAGTGATGAGATGCCACTTCTGTTATTAGAGAACCTAAGGACAGTGGCCTCTGGCTTAGACTTTCTTGTGTGCATGTGCACCTGGAGGAAAGCCAGCTTTCAAGTGATGTGCAATCCTACATAAAGGCTCACAAGGCAAGAAACTGAGGGAAGCCTCTAACTGACCACTTACAAGGAACTGAACACTACCAACCACCATGTGAGTGAGCTTGGAAGAGGATCCTACCCCAGTTGCGCCTTCAGATGAGACCACAGACCTCACTGACAGCTTGCCTGAAACCTGATGAGAAATCTTGAGCCAAAGGCATCCAGCTAATTTATGCCTGGATTCCTGAGCAATAGAAACTGTGAGATAATAAATGCTTTTAATGTTTTAAGTCAGTAAGTTTTGGAGTACTTTGTTATACAGAAATAGATTACTGATACATGGATTTATCTACTGGGAGTGTAGGAAGAGGAGGGGCTGGATGAAGAGGAGAGATTTGGAATAATTGTCATGAAAAACGAAAAAATAAGTTGACAGCTCAATAGAATTTCTGAGCTGTTGAGGACCTATATGAGCTTAGCAATCATGGCTTTATAATAGAACTAATTTGCCTTATGTAAGATATAATGGAATTTTTTAAAATAAAAATTTTATTATGTTTTGATTGACCATGGGAAATACAGCCTTCCTTTCGTCTTTCTATTACATCTTCTGGAAAATGTATTCACTTGGGATATTTGCTGAGGGCCTATTTATACCAGATACTCTTTATTCATTAAAATATTATTAATACAAAGAAATGACAAATGCTTGAGGTGATGGATGCTCTACTTACTCTGATGTGATTATTATACACTGCATGCCTGTATCAAAATATCTCATGTACCCCCATAAATATATACACCTACTATGTACACATAAAAATAAAAAATAAAAAAATTAATAAAATAAAAATAGACAAAAAATAAAATATTTATTAAGTGTCTAATTGATGCCAGGTCTTTCAGGTACTGGAGACATGAGGTTTATGTTTTAGGGACATGAAAAACAAATAATTAAACAATATGATAAAGCATACTGTAAAGAAAATCAAAGCAAAATAAGGGAGACCAAGAAGGGGGTGCTCTTTTCCATAGGGAGGCCAAGGAAGTCTAATTACAGTAGGTTCTGGAAGCAGAAGAGAGAGAGTGAATGAGATACAGTCCTTTCCCTTCGGAAACTTAGATTCTAGTGAAGAAACTAGAACAAGCAGAAATACAATAATAGGTGCTGATTGATAGTATAAAAGAGAATTGGGGGATTAGGACAGGTCACTCTTAGAAGACAATATTTGAGCAGAGAGTTGAGTGGAGGGAGGGAGGAAGTTGTGTGGAAAGAAGAGGCAAGAGGCTGGGCGTGGTGGCTCAATCTAGTAATCCGAGCATTTTGGGAGGCCGAGGTAGGTGGATCACGTGAGGTCAGGAGTTTGAGACCAACCTGCCCAACGTGGCGAAACCCTGCCTCTACTAAAAATGCAAAAATTAGCCAGGCATGGTGGCGGGTGCCTGTAATCTCAGCTCCTTGGGAGGCTGAGGCAGGAGAATTGCTTGAATCCAGAAGGTGGAGGTTGCAGTGAAACAAGATCGTGCCACTGCACTCCAGCCTGGGTGACAGAGTGAGACTCTGTCTGAAAAAAACAAAACAAAACAAAACACAAAAGAAAAGAAAGGGGAGGGAAGGGAATCTTGGGCCGGGGGACCACATGTGCCAGTGCTTTCAGCTGGGACCACGCCTGGCATGTTCAAGTAGCTGCTAATGCTCTGTGAAGTTATTTCCTTTATTGCTGATGGCACAATGTGTTTCAAAATAGGCAGAGAGTAGACAAAGAGAAGGTGAGGTATCTATTCACATAGGGGTCAGCCACATCAGGGGTAAACATTTTATACCAGAGGGTAAAAAGAATTATTACACAAGCCAAACTTGCTTTTAAGAAGTGTCAAAATTGTGTTAATAATATCAATAAATATTAATAGGTGTTTACTCTGTGCCCAACACTGTTCTAAGGGTTTTGAATTATTAATTAATTTAATCATTTTTCAAAAACCCTATGGGATAAGACTGTTGATTTAATCTATTTACAGTTCAGGAAACTGAGACAGAAAAAGTGCCCAAGGTCACGCTGCTGGCAAGTGGGTGCCGGGGCAGAACCCTTGGTCACTCTGATACCTTCCTCCAGATCTCTTGGACCTTCCTCCAGATCTCTTGAACCTTCCTCCAGATCTCTTGGAAGGGTATTAGAAAAGATTGTGCCTCACAGCTTAGGTTTCATGAAGTAGATTATACATGTGAAGGGAGAATTAATTACAAATATCTTACTGCAAAAAGTACCAGAGTAGATTTTTGGTAGTCACATAGAAAGCACCTTAGATTTACAGATGGCTCACTAATTATTTTGCATTAGAATTCTTAAAATATTACACACCGAGTTTGCATATTAACCTAAAATAGCATAGAAATATTAATAAGCTAATGATTTATGTTGAACTATTTCCTTTAAAACATTGTCATTTTGAAAAATCCCAAACATTCTCATGGATAGTAGTAATTCTTTGCTTTTTATAGTGTTTCTGTTAGACGTCAGACTCAAATACTCTGCACTGCAGTTTCTTTCTTGGTTTTGAAGTCATTCTGTTACTGACTGATTTTGCATTCAATTAATTTGAAAAAAATAACTCAATTAACTTAAAAAAAAAACTACTTCATTTTTTACAGTAGTTTTAGGTTCACACACAGCAAAATTAAGAGGAAGGCACAGAGGCCGGGAGCGGTGGCTCACGCCTGTAATCCCAGCACTTTGGGAGGCTGAGGCCGCCCGAGGTCAGGAGTTTGAAACCAGCCTGGCCAACATGGCGAAACCCAGTCTCTGCTACAAATGCAAAAATTAGCCGGGCATGGTGGCAGAATCCCGTAATCCCAGCGACTCTGGAAGCTGAGGCAGGAGAATTGCTTGAACCTGGGAGACGGAGGTTGCAGTGAGCCGAGATAGCGCCATTGCACTCCAGCCTGGGCAACAAGAGCAAAACTCTGTCTCAAAAAAAAAAAAAAAAAAAAGAACGAAAGAAAAAAGAGGAAGGCACCGAGATTTCCCATGTACCCTGTGCTACCCTCACACTTGCATGGCCCCCCCTATTATTCACATCCCCCACTGGAGTGGTAAAATTAATACCATTGATTAACCTACACATCATAATCAACCAGAATTTACAGTTTGCATTAGGGTTCACTCTCAGCGTTACATGTTCTACAGGTTTAGACAAGTGTATATTGACATGGATCCATCATTACAGGATGCTACAGAGCAGTTTCACTGCCCTAAAAATCCTCTGTTCTCTGCCTATTCATCCCTCCCTCCCCACTAATCTTTGGCAACCCCTAATCTTTTTACTATCTCCATAGGTTTGCCTTTTCCAGAATGTCATAGAGTTGAAAACATACAGTATGTAGCCCTTTTAAACTGGTTTCTTCCACTTAGTGCATTTGAGATTCTTCCATGCCTCTTCATGGCCCAATAGCACATTTCTTTTTAGGGCTGAATAATATTCCATTGTCTGATTGTACCACTGTTTATTTGCCCATCGACCCACTGAAGGACATCTTGGTTGCTTCCAAGGTTTAACACTTACTTATGAATAAAGCAGCTGCAAACATCTGTGTACAGCTCTTAGTGTGGACATAAGTTTTCAACTACTTTGTGTAAATCCCAAGACACCTGATTGCTGGGCGATGTGGTAAGAATATAGTTTATAAGAAACTGCCAAATTGTCTTCCAGAGTGGCTGTACCATTTTGCATTGCCACCAACCATGAATGAGAGTTTCTGTTATTCCACATCCTTGATAGACTTAATGTTATCGGTGTTTTGAATTTTTGCCTAATAGGTATGTAGTGATATCTCTTTGTTGTTTTAATTTGCAATTTCTGTAATTGTTGTTTTAATTTGCAAATAATGACATACAATTAAGTATTTTTGAAGTTTATGATCACCCACTTGAGTCCAAGGATAAGAGTGTCTGACACTAGTTCTTTATTAGGAACTTCTCATTTATTTGTAAATTCTATGACTTCCTAGATTCAATGGGGCAGGGATGTGGTTTAAGGAGAGGGGGACAAACAAACTTCAGTGGAGACAAACATATGTACTATGGTCTCTCTCCTTGATCTTAACATACTAATGCATCCAGGGACGGCTCAACTTGCCTCTATGACAGAAAGCATTCTGGCTATCTTATCAGTTCAACAAGAGATATAAATCACCAATTTGATCTAGTTACCAATATCCTTCATTTATGTATTCTTCAGTTTGGTCTCAGGAAGTTATCTTTCATGATAAAAAATGTCCAACAAACTAGGAACAGAAGAAAACTTCCTCAACCTGATACCAGACATTTATGAAAAACCCACAGCTAACATCCTACTTAATAGTGAAAGACTGAATGTTTTCCCTCCCAAGATCAGGAAAAGAGAACGACGTCCGCTTTCGCCACTTCTGTTTAACACCATACTGGCGGTTCTGGCCAGAGAAATTAGAGAAGAAGAAGAATTATAAGACATCCAGATTGGAAAAGAAGAAGTAAAACTATCTCTATTTACAAATGACATAAGCTTGTATGTATAAAACACCAAGGAATCCACTAAAAAGCTATCAGAAGGAATACAAGAGTTCTTTAAGGTTGCAGGAGACAAATTCAATGTAAAAAATCATTTGTATGTCTATATACTAGCAATGAACACTCTGAAAATAAAATTAAGAAAAAATTCTTAAAAGTCGGGAAACAGATGCTGGAGAGGTTGTGAAAAAATAGGAATGCTTTTACAGTGTTGGTGGGAGTGTAAATTAGTTCAACCATTGTGGAAGACAGTGTGGCGATTCCTCAAGGATCTAGAACTAGAAATACCATTTGACCCAGCAATCCCATTACTGGGCATATACCCACAGGATTATAAATCATTCTACTATAAAGACACATGTACATGTATGTTTACTGTGGCACTATTCACAATAGCAAACACTTGGAACCAACCTGAATGTCCATCAATGATAGACTGGATTAAGAAAATGTGGCACATATACACCAGGGAATACTACACAGCCACAAAAAAAGGATGAGTTCATGTCCTTTGCAGGGACATGGATGAAGCTGGAAACCATCATTCTCAGGAAACTATCACAAGATCAGGCAACCAAACACCGCACGTTCTCACTCATAAGTGGGAGTCAAACAATGAGAACACATGGACACAGGGAGGGGAATATCACACACTGGGGCCTGTTGGGGGGTGGGGAGCTAGGGGAGGGATAACCTTAGGAGAAATACCTAATGTAGGTGATGGGTTGATGGGTGCAGCAAACCATCATGACACGTGTATACCTATGTAACAAAACTGCACATTCTGAACATGTAACTCAGAACTTAAAGTATAATTTAAAAAAAGAAAGAAAAAATGCATTTACAATAGTATTAAAAGGGATAAAATACATAGGTTTTAAATTATTCATTAATTCAGTTGTCTTTTAAGTCAGGAGAAAAATGAGCAGCAAAGAATACTTTATACTGTATATATATCCATGTAATTATATTTTCCAGTGGTCTTTATTTCTTCAGGTGGATTTAAATTATCTAGTGTCCGTTCATTTCAGTCTGAAGGACTCTCTTTAGTGTTTCTTGTAGGGCAGATCTGCTAGCAGTGAATTCTCTCAGTTTTTGCCTGGAAAAGCCTTAATTTATTTTTCATGTTTTGAAGGGTAGTTTTGCTGGATATAGAATTCTTGGTTGACTTGACCAGGCTTGGTGGCTCATGCCTATAATTCCAGCACTTTGGGAGGCCAAGGAAGGAGGATCGCTTGAGTCTAGGAGTTCGAGATGAGCCTGGGTAACATAACAAGACCCTGTCTCAGAAAAAAAAAAAAAAAAAAAAATTAGCTAGGCATGATGGTGTGCTGGTAGTCTCAGCTACTTGGGAAGCTGGGGTGGGAGGAGGATCCCATGAGCCCAGGAATTCAAGACTATAGTGAGCTATGATCATGCTACTGTACTCCAGCCTGGGCAGCAAAGTGAAACCTTGTCTCAAAAAAAAAAAAAAGAGAAAAAAAAAAAAAAGAATTCTTGGTTTCAGCACTTTGAATCTTTGAATATGTTGCCCCACTGACTTTGGCTACCACTGTTTCTCAGGAGAAGTCAGTGGTAAATCCTGCTGTGGTTCCCTTATTCATGTTGAATTGTTGTTTTCTTGTTGTTTTTAAGATTTTTTTCTATATCTTCAGCATGTTTACTACAATGCATCTTTGTGTGTATCTCTTTGTGTTGATCCTACTTGTTATTTGTTAAGCTCCTGACTGTGCAGATGAGTGTTTTTCATCAAATTTGGGATGATTTCAGCCATTATTTCTTAGAATTTTTTTCTCCTCTCTCTCTCTCTCTCTCTCTCTCTGTGTCCTCCTGATTCTACAGTATGCATATGTTTGTGTGCTTGATGACATCCCACATGTCTCTAAGGCTCTATTCATTTTTCTTCTTTTCTCTCTGTTCTGCTGGTTGTATCATTTCTATTGATCTACTGTCACATTTGTTATTTTTTCTTCTGCCAGTCCAAATCTACTGTTTAAGCCCATTTAATTTTTTATTTCAGTTTTTGTACTTTTCAGCTCCAGATGGACATATTTGGTTTTTTAAAATAATTTTTATCTCTTCACTGATATTTTTGATAGAATGACGTATTTTCATCACACTTCAATCAGCATGATTTCCATCACTTCTTTGAATGTATTTAACATGGCTGTCTTGGAATCTTTGTTTATTACATCTGACATCTGAGCTATCTCACAGTTGGTTTTTGTTGCCTTTGTTGTTTTTCTCCTATGAGTTACGTTTTCCTGTTTCTTTTCATGTGTTGTAATTTTTTTAAAAACTGGACGTTTTTAGGAATAGTTCGATAATATACACACTGACTCCCTCCCCCTGGGCTGATTTGTTTAGTATCAGATGGACTATTTTAGTGGAGTTGTTGCCCCTTGAAATGTGCAACCTTGGGCCTGTGCACAGTCACTCCGTCATGACAGTGGTTCCAGCGGGGCTTTCTCAGTCTCTTTCCCTGATCACACCCATCTTTAGGCTCTAATTATTGCTAGCTGACTGCTCAAATGTTTTCAACAATGCTCTGAGACAGAAATTGCTTCATAGTCTCATCCTGTTACACTGGGGCCCTTTTGTAAAAGTAGTTTATGTAGTTTATGAGTCTAGTGTTTAAGGTTAGTTTTTTTTAATCCCAGGAAGATTTCTTCTTTTTTTTTTTTTTTTTTTTTGTAGAGACGGAGTCTCACTCTGTAGCCCAGGCTGGAGTGCAGTGGTGTGATCTTGGCTCTCTGCAACCTCTGCCTCCTGGGTTCAAGCAATTCTCCTGACTCAGGTTCCCAAGTAGCTGGGACCATAGGTACACGCTGCCACACCTGGCTAATTTCTTTTGTATTTTAGTAGAGATGGGGTTTCACCGTGTTGCCCAGGCTGGTCTCGAACTCCTGAGCTCAGGCTATCCACCCACCTCGGCCTCCCAAAGTGCTAGGATTACAAGCGTGAGCAGGAAGGCTCGTTTTAACGTCTTTTTTCTTTGGTTCTGTCTGGTAAACTAGCTGATCTATAGTTTAGCTTGTAGTTCACATGAAGCTACTAATATCCTTAATTACTTACCGCCAAAACCTCCATGGTTTGTGACTTAGTCATGGACTTCCCTATAGTTTGTTTAAAGTAAAGTCAGTTCCTTTGGGGAGGGCTTCAGAGATCTGTGTTCTCATGGTTTGCCTATTACCCTGGCAAAATATCAGCCTGGGGGTAGAGACAGTAGCGCACTTCTGAGTGACCCCTCTGCTTTAGGAGCAGGGTAGGGGATGAGACTGGTAGCCTCTGGTCTTCCCAGCTTGCTTCCCCTGACATTGAAACTGTGAACTGGCTGGAGTGAGGGCCATCAGGGCCTAGTATTCGCAGTGTTTCATGCCTTAAGTTGAGCCTCTGCTCTATTGTAGGGATCTGGGTGGAAGAATGGAGCCCCAAATCTCTTGACCACACTTGCCTGGAGTTTAGCCTCTGCAACATGTAGCTGGGCAATAAATGCTGTGGCCTGCCACTCTGAAAGGTTCTGTAGCCATTGACTGTCAGCTGGAGGAGAAGGAGCCCTGCGCTCTTGGCTGCTCATGCCTGGAGTGGAGTTTCCATCATGCTGAGCTGGGAGGGTTGAGGGTAGGAAAAACTTGTGGTTCAAATGCCACAGACCTTTACTGTTTTTACAAAGTTTTCATTGACTTTCCTGAACAAATATTTCTTCATTTGCCACAGGCTCTTAGAACAATTTCCAGAAACTTTAAATGGTTGATTTTTAAAAATAATTTTCCCAGTTGCACTTATTTCTTTGGGGAACAGGCACACAGAGAGGAAACCCTTGTACACTGTCGGTGGGACTGAAAATTGGTACAGCCATTATGAGCAACAGGCCGGGTGTGGTGGCTCACACCTGTAATCCCAGCACTTTGGGAGGCCTGGGCGGGTGGATTACCTGAGGTCGGGAGTTCGAGACCAGCCTGGTCAACACGGTGAAATCCTGTCTCTACGAAAAAAGCAAAAATTAGCCGGGTATGGTGGTGGGCACCTGTAATCCCAGCTACTTGGGAGGCTGAGACAGGAGAATCACTTGAACTTGGGAGGCAGAGGTTGCAGTGAGCCAAGATCGTGCTATACTGCATTCCAGCCTGGGCAACAGAGTGAGATTCCATCAAACAAACAAACAAACACACACACACACCAAATGTATTATGAACAACAGTATGGAGGTCCCTCAAAAAATTAAAAGTAGAACTGCCATATGATACAGCAATTCTACTACTATCCTCACTTCTGTATTTATTGCAGCAATATTCAGAATAGCCAAGATGTAGAATAAACCTAATTGTCCATTGATTGGTGAACGGATAATGAAGATGTGGTATGTAGACAACATTTCCATGTATTCCATGCATACACAACGGCATATATTATTCATCCCTTTTTTTTTTTTTTTTTTTTTTTTTTTTGAGACGGAGTCTCACTCTGTCACCCAAGCTGGAGTGCAATGGCCGGATCTCAGCTCACTGCAAGCTCCGCCTCCCGGGTTTACGCCATTCTCCTGCCTCAGCCTCCGGAGTAGCTGGGACTACAGACGCTCGCCACCTCGCCCGGCTAGTTTTTTTTTGTATATTTTTAGTAGAGACGGGGTTTCACCGGGTTAGCCAGGATGGTCTCGATCTCCTGACCTCGTGATCCGCCCGTCTCGGCCTCCCAAAGTGCTGGGATTACAGGCTTGAGCCACCGCGCCCGGCCTATTCAGCCTTTAAAAAGTAGGATATCTTGTTATTTGTGACAACATGAATGAACCTGGAGGACATTATGCTAGGTTAAATAATAAAGGCACAGAAATACAAACACTGCATGATTTCCCTTATATGAAAAATCTTAAAAAGTCAAACTCATAGAAGCATAGAGTAGAATGGTGGTTGCCAGGGGCTAACAGAGATGTTGCTCAAAAAGTAATAAGTTTCAGTTATAGAGGATGAACAAGTTTTGGTGACCTAATAATGTATGGCATGGTGACTAAAGTTAATAATACTATATTATATGCTTGAAATTTGTTAAGAGAGTAAAAAACTTTAAATGTTCTCACCACACACACACCATGGCATCTATGTGTGAAGTGGTAGATATGATGATTAGCTTGATTGTAGCAATTATTTCACAATGTGTACATATATCAAGACATCATGTTGTATGTATCGTCTTAAATATATACAATTTTTATTTGCCAATTATACCTCAACAAAGCTGGAAAAAAAACCCCTCAGAAACAATAAAAGTAAAAATATAAACATTAAATGAATAGGAAAAAAAGAGACTCATTCACAAAACTTGGCAAAGAAGCCAGCAGCATTAATATCATCTGGGAACTTATTAAAAACTGTTTTTTTTCTTTTTTAAGACAAAGTCTCACTGTTGCCCAGGCTGGAGTGCATTGGCATGATCTTGGCTTACGGCAACCTATGCCTCCTGAGTACAAGTGATTCTCCTGCCTCAGCCTCCCAAGTAGCTGGGATTACAGGCAAGCCCCACCACGCCTGGCTAATTTTTGTACTTTTTTGTAGAGATAGGGTTTCACCATGTTGGCCAGGCTGGTCTCAAACTCCTGACTTCAGGTGATTCACCCACTTCGGCCTTCCAAAGTGCTAGGATTACAGGCATGAGCCACGGCATGCATCCAAAAACTTTTATGCCCTACCCTAGACTAACAAAATCAAACTCTGGAGCTGGGCAAACTCCGGATGATTCTGATACATACTAAAGAACCATTGCTTTAAGATGTATAAAGCTATTTAAATGTTATACTTTTTCTTAAGCCAGTTTGGCAATTTGTATTTTTCAAGAAACAACGTCCATTTAATCTAAGTTATTGGCATAAGGCTGTTCATAATATTGGCATAAGGCTGTTCATAATATTCTCTTTTTATTTTAGTGTCTATAGGATCAGTAGTGATGTCCTTCATACTGATAACTTGTGTCTTCTCTTTTTATTAATCAGTCAAGTTAGAATGTTGCCTGTAATTTGAGAATGACACCATCTAATTGAAAATCTTTTTCTCCCTCATCTTACTTGTACCAGTAGAGGATGATATCCTCGCGTAAAAAAGAAAAAAAAAAAAAAGGAAAAGAATTTTATCAGTGTTATTGATTTTTTCATAACTCTGGTTTAAATTTTATTGATTTTTCTCTATTGTTTTCCAGTCTTCTATTTTATTGATTTCTTCTTGGATCTTTATCACATCCTTTTGTTACTTTGTTCTTTTTATCAAGTTTTTTAGGGTGTATGCTTAGGTCACTGATTTCTAACTTTTTTTCTTTTCTAAATAAGCCCTTAAAGCTATGCATTTTCCTCTGTATACTGCTTTAGCTTCATCTCACCTATTTTGATACGTTGTGTGCTCTTTTTTATTCAGCTCAAAATATTTTTTAATTTCTCTTTTGCTTTCTGTTTTTGGTCCATAGATTATCTGAAAGTGTGTTGTTTAATTTCCAAATATTTGAAAGGCTTTCCAGATACCTGTCTGTTATTGATTTCCAATGTAATTCCACTGTTGTTAGAGGACATACTTTGCATGACTTCAATCCCTGTAAATTTACTGAAACATTTTATGGCCTCTTCTGTGGTGTATGCTGCTGAATGTTCTTCTGTAGTGTATGCTGTTGAATGTTGAATGTATGCACCTAAAAAAATTTGAATTCCGCACTTGTTGGGTAGAATAGTCCTAAATATTGTACTTGTTTAATCAGTTAATGAGAATGGTATTGTGAGCTTTACCTGTATTTGTGGGTTAATCTATCCTTTCAATTATGTTAAATTAGAAACAAAGTATTAAAGCTTTAATATAAATGAAACAAAAATTTGCTGGGGTCAACCAAATGTGGATTGTTGTTCTGATAAACTGACTCATTTATTATCGTGAAATATCCCTCTTTATCCCTGGTAATAATTATTATTGCTAAATCCACTCTGCTGACATTCATATAGCCACCACAGATTTTTGTGATTAGTGTTAGTGGGAGAGATTATGTTAGTGTTAGATGGGTAATGGGTTAGTGTCTGTTTTCATCTATTTTCCCCCAATTTTTAAATTTTGGTAAAATACACGTAACATTTACCATTTTAACCATTTTTAAGTGTACAGGTCAGTGTAAATACACTCATAATGTTGTGCAACCATCACCAACATCCATCTCCATAACACTTTTCATCTTGCACAACTGAAACTATACACCAAGTAAACAATCACTCCTGATCCCTCCACCCCCAACCCCTGCCATCCCCTGGCAACCACCACTCTACTTCCTGTCTCTATGATTTACACTATTCTATGTTCTTCATATAAGTTGAATTATATAATATTTGTCTGAATGGTTTATTTCACTTAGCATAATGTCCTTAAGGTTCATCCATGTTGCAGTATGTGCGGAATTTCCTTCCTTCTTAAGCCTGAGTAATATTCCATTGTATCAATATATCACATTTTGCTTTTCCATTCATATATTGATGGATACTATTGCTTCCACATTGGAGCTGCTATAAACAATACTGCTACAAACATGGGTGTATAAATCTCTCTTTGCAATCTTGCTTTCTATTTTGGTGGGTGTTACCCAGAAGTACCCATTCATTGCTGAAATTAATTGCTTAATTTTTTGAGGAACTGTCATACTGTTGTCTGTAGTAGTTGCACCATTTTACATTCCCACCAACATTGCAAAAGAGTTCCAATTTCTCCACAACCTCACCAACATTTGCTACTTTCTCTGTGTGTGTGTGTGTTTTGGAAGGAGCCATCCTAATGGGTGTTAGGCAGTATCTCATTGTAGTTTTGATTTGCATTTCCCTAAAGATTAGTGATGTAGAGTATCTTTTTACATGCTTGTAGGTCATTTGTAGATCTTTTTTGGAGAAATGTCTATTCAAGTCCTTTGCTCATTTTTGAATTTTTTTTCTTTGTTTTAGTTTTCTATATATTCTGGATATTAATCCCTTATCAGAAGTATGATTTGAAAATATTTCCTTCCATTCTGTGGGTTGTTTTTTTACTACTGATGGTGTCTTTCAATGTACAAAATTTTAAATTTCTGTGCAGTCCAATTTGTCGTTTTTTATTTTGTTGCCTGTGCTGTTAGTGTCATCACTTATTTATTTATTTATTTATTTATTTATTTATTTATTTAAGATGGAGTCTTGCTCTGTCACCCAGCCTGGAGTGCAGTGGTGTGATCTCGGCTCACTGCAACCTCTCCCTCCCAGGTTCAAGCGATTCTCCTGCCTCAGCCTCCTGAGTAGCTGGGACTACACGCACGTGCTACCACGCCCAGCTAATTTTTGTATTTTTAGTAGACATGGGATTTCACCATGTTGGTCAGGCTGGTCTCAAACTCCTATCTCAGGTCATCCACCCACCTTGGCCTCCCAAAGTGCTGGGATTACAGGCGTGAGCCACTGTGTCTGGCACCTACTTATTTTAAACCTGCCCATGCCTTCTTATTCAAAGTGTGCTTCTTTAAAGTTTTGCTTTGTATCCAGTGTGACAATATCTGCCTTTTAATTGTAGTTTTGACCACTGCATTTAATATAATTATTGATAAGGTAAATTTTAGATGTTCTATGTTGCTCTTTCTTTTCTATTTATTCCATGTTTCTGTTTTCTTTATTTTTAATTGTGCAGCTGTACTTTAATATATATTTCATGCACAAATATATCGAGAGAAGGCCGGGCGCGGTGGCTCACGCCTGTAATCCCAGCACTTTGGGAGGCCAAGGCGGGCGGATCACAAGGTCAGGAGATCGAGACCATGGTGAAACCCCGTCTCTACTAAAAATAGAAAAAATTAGCCGGGCGCAGTGGCGGGCGCCTGTAGTCCCAGCTACTCGGGAGGCTGAGGCAGGAGAATGGCGTGAACCCGGGAGGCGGAGCTTGCAGTGAGCTGAGATTGCGCCACTGCACTCCAGCCTGGGCGACAGAGCGAGACTCCGTCTCAAAAAAAAAAAAAAAAAAAAAAAAAACAAATATATCGAGAGAAAAAGGGAAAGGCCAGGAAAGGGACAGGGAGAGGCTGTGAGGGTGTAATAAAGATCCATCTTTAATACAAAGCACCTGGAAATAATACTCTATCACTTCAGGTAATTATGAGACCCTTACAACAGGTGGAGCCATGGTGGAGAAATAGTAATGCAAACAGAATATGTTCTGACAAAGTGGAAGGAATGCAACTAAAAACTGGAGCAGAATGGAGAAGGAGAAAAGTAGCCTATGACAATGGCTGTTGAATAGATAACAGAGGAGAATCAACAGATACCTTGAAAACGGAGACACCAGAGAGTAGAAGTTAAATGAGCTTTCTTATTTATGCCGAATGAAGAACATCAAAGGTATAAATAAGGTAACCAGTGAAACAAAATACGAGGCTTCCAAAATATAAAAAATAATTGTAGAATGTGAGATACTTATACATCATAGAGAAACAGGGTAAATATTATACACGCCGTAATTAGAACAATGTGAGAACACTGAGATCATATCAATAATTGTTAATGGGCTTAACATCTGTAGAACAATGAAGATATTTATGGACCCATATGGAATGATTTCTAAGATATATTATAATAATTTAACTATATTATATTATATTACATATATGATAATATGTAATGGTATATTATGACTATAATTATAGTATAATATATAATTATATATAACATATATTATATATACTTATATATAACATATAATTATATATACTATATATAATATATAGAATATAATTATATAAAATATATATTATATAATTATATATTATATAATTATTATATAATTAATATAAAATTATATATTATATAATATAACATAATTTATATATTATATAAAAATATATAATTATATATGTTATATATAATTATATGTTATATATAACATATAATATATAATTACATATATGTTATATATAACATATAATATATAATTACATATATATGATATATAATTATATATCATATATAATTATGTTGTTATAATTATACGTTATATATTATATATTATGTTATATATGTTATATATTATATTATATAAGTTATATAATATATAATTACATATGATATATAATCATAAATTATATATGACATGTAATACATATATTATATAAAAGTCATATATAATATATAATATACTATATATTATGATATATAACATAATATCCTAAATATTATGTATAATTTATATATAATATAATATATAATTTGAGACCAATGTGGCCAAGATGGTGAAACCCTGTCACTACTAAAAATACAAAAATTAGCCAGGCATAATGGCAGGCACCTGTAGTCCCAGCTTATTCAGGAGACTTGAGGCAGAAGACTCCTGGATCCAGGGGACGGAGGTGGCAATGAGCCAAGATCTCACCACTGCATTCCAGCCTGGGCAACAGAGTGAGACTCCGTCTCAAAAAAAAAAAAAAAAAAGGATTCCGTACAAGAGGAGCAGGACGAGATAGCAGAAATGAGGAAGGAGCAACATTTCTTTGAGTCTATCTTTTTTTTTTTATTGTTTTCACTGTTAGATGATGTTAATGTTCTAAATAGTAAAAATAAATAAATAAATGAAATTAGATCAGTATACATGGGGGAAAACTCTAAATGCCAACTGAAACCGATAAACTCAACTCTATTTTACAAGCGCAAAAACTACAGTGAAATGGAAGGGCAAAGAATTAGTTCAAATAACATTTGAGGCTGGGCTTGGTGGCTCATGCCTATAATCCCAGCACTTTGGGAGGCTGAGATGCATGGATCACTTGAGGCCAGGAGTTCAAGACCAGCCTGGCTAACATAGTGAAACCCAGTCTCTACTAAAAATAGAAAAATTAGCCAGGCGTGGTGGTGCATGCCTGCAATCCCAGCTACTTGGGAGGCTGAAGCAGGAGAATCGCTTGAACCCAGGAGGTGGAGGTTGCAGTGAGCTGAGATTGTGCCACTGCACTCCAGCCTGGGCGACAACAGCAAAACTCAGTCTCAAAAAAAAAGAAAAGAAAAGAAAAGAAAAAGATAAAAAGAAAAAGAAAAAAGAAAAAAGAAAAAAAATAGTATCATCGAATAAAGGAATAAGAATATGATGGGCCTCCAGGTGTGATACCCTGAGGATACAATATCGTTTATGTAGCAATCCAGCCGGGAACATAGGAGATTGTATACCATAACTGGCCTGTATTCTTCAAATATATCAATTTCATGAAAGACAAAGAAAGGTTGAGGAACTGTTCCAGATGAAGGGAGACTTAAAAGACTTGTATTTTTAGTAGAGACAGGATTTCACCATGTTGGCCAGGCTGGTCTTGAACTCCTGACCTCAAATGGTCTGCCTGCCTTGGCCTCCCAAAGTGCTGGAATTACAGGTGTGAGCGGTGGTGCGTGCCTGTTATCCCAGTTACTCGGGAGGCTAAGGCAGGAGAATTGCTTGAACTTGGGAAGAGTTGTAGTTAGCCAAGATCGTGCCACTGCACTCCAGCCTGGGCGACAGAAGACTCTATCAAAAAAACCAAAAAACAAAAAACAAAACAAAACAAAAAAAGAGAGATTTGACAACCAAATGCAACGTGTGATTCTGAAATGGATTCTCTACTGGAAAAATAATTGCTATAATAAACATTTTGTGGGCAATTGACTACATCAGAACATATATTATAAGTTAGATGTATATCATTACATTGTATCATTAGATCTGTAGATTATCACATGTTATAAGTTAGATGTATATCATTACATTGTATCATTAGATCTGTAGATTATCACATGTTGATGTTAAATTTCCTAAATTTGGTAATGCAATTGTGGTTCTATAAAGGAATACCCTTATTTGGAAATAATCACTGAAAAATTAAGGGGCATAATGGTATGATATATGCAGCATACACCTAAAGAATTCAGAAGAAATAATAATAAACATTTTCCTGTAACTATCAATCTGCTGAGAGAATGATAAAGCCAATAGGGTCATATATTAAAAATCAGTGAATCTGGGTTCTTTTTATAATTCGTGTAACTTTTCTATAGATTTGACACAATTTCAACATAAAATCAGAAAAAATATTTTCTTACAGAGGGGTAAACAATAGAAAACAGGTCAAATAGAAAACTAATAGTGAGATAGTGTACGTAGACTCCAATGTATCTGTCAGTGCTTACATTAAATTCTAAACAGACTAAAAACTTTTTTGTTGCTGTTAGAGACAGGATCTCTCTCTGTCACTCAGGCTGGAGTGCAGTGGTTGGATGATAGCTCACTGTAGCCTCGAACTCCTGGGTTCAAGTGATCCTCCCACCCCAGCCTCCCTAGTAGCTGGGACCATGGGCATGTGCCACTATGCCTAGCTAATTTTTTAATTTTTTTTTTTTTTTTTTTGTAGAGATGAGTCTCACTACATTGTTTAGCGGGGGGTCTCAAACTCCTGGTCTCAAGTGATCCTCTGGCCTCGGCCTCCCAAAGTGCTGGGATTATAGACATGAGCCACTGTGCCTGGCCTAAAGACTTTTATTAAAAAGAAAAATGGGCTGGGCACAGTGGCTTACTTTGGGAGGCCAATGTGAGCAGATCACCTGAGGTCAGGAGTTTGAGACCAACCTGGCCAACATGGTGAAACCCCATCTCTACTAAAAACACAAAAATTTGCCAGCCATGGTGATGCACACCTGTAATCTCAGCTACTTGGGAGGCTGAGGCATGAGAATTACTTGAACCCAGGAGGCAGAGGTTGCAGTGAGCCAAGATCATGCCACTGCACTCCAGCCTGGGCGCCAGAGTAGGACTCTGTCTCCAAAAAAAAAAGAGTGAAAATGGAGGCAAAACCTCCCTAACTATATAAATATAGGAATACAGAAAGGTTCAAGGAAGGTCACAAATATGTATACCAACTGGTAGACTACATTGGCACTGAACAAAATTAGCTCAGAAGCACTGCTTAGAAATTAAGTGGGCATTTCATAGATGTTAAAGAGACCAGCCCACCTGCAAATGTTAACAATTCTAAATACTGATGCACTCAATTGCACAGTTTCAAAACATATAAAGCAAATTAACAGGACTAAACTGAGGCTGGGTGTAGTGGTTCATGCCTGTAGTCCCAGAACTTTGGGAGACCGAGGTGGGCAGATCACCTGAGGTCAGGAGTTCGAGATCAGCCTGGTCAACATGGCAAAACCCCATGTCTACTAAAAATACAAAAAGATTAGCCGGGCATGGTGGTGTGTGCCTGTAATCCCAGCTACTCGGGAGGCTGAGGCAAGAGAATCGCTTGAACCCGAGAGGCGGAGGTTGCAGTAAGCCGAGATCGCGCCACTGCACTCCAGCCTGGGCAACAGAGTGGGACGCCATCTTGAAATAAAATAAACTGAGAAAGAGACAAATCCACAGTCACAGTGGGAGAGTCTAACGCCTTTCAACCCCTGACAGAAGAAAGAAACACAGAAATAATTCCATACCTATTGAAGATCTGAACAGCAAAATTAGATTTGATCTAACAATAAATATCAGCACTGCACCCAACACTGACATGGCAGACATTGTTTTGTAAGTGGGTACATATCCCCTACATTGTATTCTGTCACTACTTCCCCTTGCCTTTTTTGTTTGTTTGTTTTTTTTTTTTTTTTGGCTGTTGACTTGAATGCCTGGATATTTTTAGTGGAGTTTTCATATTCGTACATTCTTTTGGGGATGTATAGGTAGGTCAGTTTCTTTGAAAGGCATTAGGGAGGGAAGTTATCTTGCCAGGCATCACGGTCGACACTCTCATTCTGTTTCTCTCCTTGGAAGGAAGACACAAATTATAGTTCACTGAGTATCATGTCATCTGACCCTGACCTCACCTGCAGAATCCAAGGCAACAAACCCTTGATACACACTCACTCCAAGAATCCACTGGTGATTTAAAGATGGAAAAAAAAAAAAAAGTTTCTGCCTTCAAGAATTTCAAAGCACTGTGAGAAGGGCAGAAGCATATGTAATTAACCAGAATTCAGAATGAGAAGTACCATTTTTAACTGTTTGGAAATGGTGGTATGAAAGAGCATTACAGAAAAGGTGTCTGCCTCAAGGAAAACAGACTCATGAGAACTCTTTAGGGTCTTCATCGGGGATGACTTAGTTATAAGGAAGGTGTTCTTGCCCTAGCCCAAGTCAGAGAAGTCATTCGGCTGAAAGGTAACAAAGAGCTTCATGAAACCTGGGAAGAATGAGTGAGGCTGAGCCTTGGGAGGGACTTACATGTGGGCCCTGGGAGTCCACAGACCAGGTTTCCTCTGCCCGCCTCCTTGGGACCACCTGGCCGCTCGTGGCTGCTGTTCGTGTTTGCTTCGTGGCGGGCTGCAGGCTGGCTTTGTCTTCTTGGTGTGCACATAGCTGCTCTAGCCTCATGTCTTCATGATTCAAGTTGCCACTGGAGACCAATTAGAATCTCTGAATCACATTTCCAAATACACAGAGAAGAATGATGGTTCACCCCGGGTAAGATAGCCATGGGCAGCCGGCTGTGGGCAGGGGTCATGAATGTGGTCTCAGCCAGCTCTCTAATAAGAGGATGTGGGCAAGGAAGGCATTACCAAGCAGAAGGGCTGGTTGCTCCAAGCACTAGAAGCCAATATGATGACACCATTATTTCTGAGTGAAGAAAAGCTTTCTGTTATGGGTTGACCAACAAGGAGACAGGCGTTCAGCTCAAATCTGATTCTGTGCTGGCTTTTAGGCCGTACTTTTATTAGAAAACATTTAGTGGCTGGGTTCTGGGATTAGCAGGAGATTGGTGGAAACAAAGGGGAGGTCTGGAAAGTCCTTGCACATGTGCAGTTCTCTCTCCATGCCCCCTCCTGGGTCCCACGTACAAGTTTGCGGCAAAGTAGTATGAAACGTACAGTGGAAATTTGGGCTGTGATGTCCACAAGCTCCTTCAATGCAGACTCCAGTTGGCAATATTGGTTCAACTGGTTTCTGCCAGTTTTGTTATCTTACAAGTGGAGGGAGTTTCAGTGTTTCAGCAAATTGTTTCTCTTCTTATCTGCCATCTTGCAAGCTCAAGAATTTCTGTCAGTCATTGGTTTTAGTTAACTCTTTGGGGCATGGTTTCAAAGATAACATACCTGAGACAAATGAGCTGACTGTAGGGTCTTCAGGCACCTCTCTACATGGCTAATTACTGCAGTTGAGGCAACTGGCAAAACAAACAAACAAAAAAGTTACTTATTATTTTCATTGCTTATTTGGGAAAAATGTTTGTCAGAATAAATCTAACGGTGGCTAAAGGTTATGTGGGAGACATTCGTGTCAATTCTAGCCAACATTGTCAGTGTTTGCAATGGTTCCCTGAAGGATGGGAATATTGGTAAGTGTGTAGGTGCTGAGGCAAGAGACTGAAGGCACAAACTGTTTCAGTATAATAAATAAAATAGTTAGAATAAGAATAGTTATAATACAAATTAGATATAGAGATGATCATGGACATTATCAATCATTAGTATGAACATTATCAATCATTAGCTTTTAATATTACTCTTCGTTGTATTACTAATATAACCAAGGAATAACCAGCGGGTATAGGGTCAGGTGCTGAAGGGACATTGTGAGAAGTGACCTGGAAGGCAAGAGGTGAGCCCTCTGTCACACCTGCGTAAGGGCCGCTTGAGGGCTCCTTGGTCAAGCGGTAATGCCAGTGCCTGGGAAGGCACCCGTTACTTAGCAGACAGTGAAAGAGAGTCTCCTTTCCTTGGAGGAGTCAGGGAACACTCTGCTCCACCAGCTTCTTGTGGGAGGCTGGATATTTTCCAGGCCTGCCTGCAGTCATCTGGAGGCCTAAACCCCTCCCTGTAGTGCTGTGGTTCAATGGTCACACTCCTTGTCCACTTTCATGTTCCTCCCATACTCCTGGTTCCTCTTTGAAGTTCTTAGTAGACAGGGGTAGAAGAAATAGTGAAAGTCTTTCTTTCCGTTTTAGGTAGCCGAAGCAGACAGCATTTTCTGCTGATGTATGCTGCCTTCCCTCTCTGCTTCGGCTGCCTAAAAGGGAAGGGCCCCCTGTCCCATGATCACGTGATTTGCTTGACCTTATCAATCACTTGGATGATTCACCCTCCTTACCCTGACCCCTTGTCTTGTATGCAATAAATATCAGCGAGCCCAGCCATTCAGGGCCACTACCGGTCTCTGCGTCTTGGTGGTAGTGGTCCCCAGGGTCCAGCTGTTTTCTCTTTAACTCTTTGTCTTGTGTCTTTATTTTTCTACAATCTCTTGTCTCCGCACATGGGGAGAACACCTGCTAAGCCCCACAGGGCTGGACCCTACAGGTAAGACCACACAAAGTGCCAAGGACAGTGCCAGATCTGCTGCAGGAACTTGAAGATGTCTTTTTCCTTGTACTGGACATGTATTCCCAGCATCTCTTCCCATCTTCTCCCTTCCCAATAGTACTCTGGCTTTCCTAACCAGGTCATTTATGTGTGATTGTTTCCACATTCCAACTCCAGAGATAGAAACTGACTAGTCCAAGTCATCTCCTGAACCCATGCCCCTGGTCACAGTGGTTGGCTCTACGACGGGCACATGAACAAAGCCAGGTCCAAAAGGCTCCAGTACTGGCCCTTTGAGCTATCTTGGAGGTACACTTTCCCCACTCTGAACTTGGACCAGGAAACAGACAGACCTTGAGAGCAGTGGGCAGCTATTCTAGAACCAGGAGTGGGTCTGCAAGAATGGAGTGGAATATGTTTACACTCCTCACAGCACAGCAGTGGAGTGGGCAGAAAGGCCTGGAACCTGGAACACCACTAAAAAAGCACCTTAAACTCCACATGGCCAATTCACAATTCTTTTTTCCTGCTCCTCCCCCAGTATGTCAGGTCAGAATGGGTGAGACTGTGGGGCAATAACAAACAACCCCCAAATCTCAGTGACTTAAAACAATACAGGTTTATTTCTTACAGTACAAGTTGAATGCCAGTTGGCAAGAAATCTCTGCTCCTCACCATCCTTATTCCAGGACCGAGGTGGACAGAGCAGCAGCCACCACTGGGGAGAGAGTGAGTTCTGGAGGATTTTGCCAGGGGAGTTGAATGCTCTGACCCAGAAATGACGTATCTCATTGTCAAGAACAAGTCATAAGGCCCCACAAAGGTGAAAAGGGGCCAAGAAGAGGGGAGAACCAGAATATTTGTTGAACACCAATCATGACTAACACATAATCTTCTCCATCTCAAGAAAAGGCACCCTTTTGTTCATTTGAAAAAAAAAGAGAAATCAAGAAAAGGCACTATTATACACCCAGTTATGCAAGCCAAGAAAAAAATTTGTTCCTGATAGTCTTTCCCCTATTCCTGATGTCTAATCTGCCAGCAAGTCTTTCTTTTTTAAATTTATTTTTAATTTTTTGTGGGTATGTAGTAGGTATATATATTTATGGGTTACATGAGATCTTTTGAATCAGCCATGCAATGCATAATAATTATATCAGAGTAAATGGTATATCTGTCACCTCAAGAATTTATCCTTTTGATATGGTATAGCTGTATCCCCACCCAAATCTTACCTTGAATTATAATAATCTCTATGTGCCGAGGGTGGGGCCAGGTGGAGATAATTGAATCCTGGGGGTGGTTTCTCCCATACTGTTCTTGTGGTAGTTAAGTCTCACGAGATCTGATGGTTTCATAAATGGAAATTCCCCTGCACAAGCTCTCTTCTCTGCCACCATGGCAGACGTGCCTTTGCTCTTCTTTAATGTTCCGCCATGATTGTGAAGCCTCCCCAGCCACGTGGAACTATGAGTCCATTGAACCTTTTTCTTTATAAATTTCCCAGTCTCACGTATGTCTTTATTAGCAGCGTGAGAACAGAATAATACACCTTTGACTTACAACATTCCAATTATACTCTTTTAGTATGTACAATTAAATGCACAATTAAAACGTACAATTAAATTATTTTTGACTACAGGTGCACTGTTGTGCTAGCAAACACTAGGTGTTGCTCATATTTTTTGGTACTCGTTAACCATCCACTTCCCCTCCACTCCCCCACTACCCTTCCCAGCCTTGGGTAACCACCCTACTCTCTATCTCCATGAGTTCGATTATTTTAATTTTTAGCTCTCACGAGTAAGCAAGAACATGTGACGTTTGTCTTTCTGTGCCTGGCTTATTTCACTTAACATAATGACCTCCGGTTCCATTTATGTTGTTATAATACCAGCAAGTCCTATCAGCTCTACTTCCTCTCTTTCTCTACTCCTACCTACCATTCTGTTCCCAAACACCATAACGTTGCACTTGGACTACCGAAGTATCCTGATCACTGGTCTCCCTGCTTCCGATCGCACACCTCACCCGCACGTCTGATTTCCACCCAGCATCTGTGGTCAGCTGATTAATGCCGCCCCCCTCTGAAATATCTATTTCCTAATCTCTAGGAAATGTCCACTTCCTAATCTCCAGGACCCGTGAATATGTCATGCTCTTTGGCCAAAGGGCCTTTGCAGATGTGATGACAATTACGAACTTTGAGATGAGGGAGATTATCTTCTATTATCTGGTGGTTCCAATCTAACACACACCAGTCCTAAGAAGTGGAGACTCTTTCCCAGCTGAAGTCAAGAAGATGCGGCAAAGAGACAGAAGGAATGTGTAGCTTGACACCCTGCTGGTGGTCTTGAGATGTAGGGGGCTATGCAGCAAGAACCAGAGAGAGGCCTTGAGGAGTGAAGGGTGGTCCCTAGCTGAGAGTCAGCCAAGAAATGAGAACCCCTGGTTCTTCAACTGAATGAGCCTGGAAACCAGACTCATCCTTGGAGCTTCCAGAAGGGAGCCTAGGTTTCATCTTCCTGGACTCTGTGCAGAGGAAACAGTCACGCCCTGCTCTACCTGGACTTCTGATTACAAAATTGGAGACCACATGTTTGTGATGTTTTAAGCCTGTACGTTTTTGGTCACTTGATATGGCAGCAATAGAAAAATACAGTATCACAGAGATGCTGTTTGAAACACAAATGAGATAATGTCACTACCCTGCTCAAAATCCTCCACTATTTTTCAATCACATCTGGGAACAAACTCAACTACCTTATGGTGGCATGTGTGGTCTGCCTTCTGCACCCTTCTACTCTCTCATCTCCCATGTGCTGCATCTGACAGGCGCACCAAGCTCCTTTCTGCCCGGGGCTTTGTGATACTGGCTTAGCGGCCTGGAGGCTTCTTCCCGCCAATCTTAGTATAGAGTGATTCTTCTGGGTGTAGTCATTAAAACCTTGGCCTAAATATCTCCTCCAAGAAGGCTTTCTGAGCGCCCAAACCCAAGGAGCCGCCCACTCATCTCTACCACAGCACTTTTATTTCTCTTAAAACATTTGGAGTTTTCTGTAATTTTTCTTATCTGTTGTCCGTATCCTCTACTAAAATGTAAGCTCTATGAGAATATGGAATGTCTTAGACACTAATGTATTCCCAAGGCCTTTTAGGTATCAACAAATATTAACTGAATAAATCTAATTACTAGGATATCAGATTAAGCCTTACCTAAAGGCCTGAAAAAGTTAAATGTGCTAAAACATTCCCTTTATGTAAGACGACTCGGGTTAGGTTTTCTGAAACTTGTGTAAATCAAACATAAAATTCTAAGGGCCCCCAACCACCTGAATGGACCCCTCCTTTTGGCCAAGGGCATTCTGAAGTTAACCTGAAAAACTAGTTCAGGCCGTGATGGGAAGGGGAAACTGGACATGCTTCATTATACCCTCCTTACTTTGGGAATTATGGATAGAACAGACTCTTTAAGTTTGATAAGAAACATTTACAATCTACTGTCTCTGAAGCCTGCTACCTAGAGGCTTCATCTGCATAATAAAACCTGGGACTTCAGAGTCCCTTACCATAACTTGGACATTCCTTTCTATTGACAATAACTCTTTCAACCAACTGCCAATCAGAAAAATCTTTAAATGTACCTATGACCTGGGAGCCCCCCACTTTGAGTTGTCCCACCTTTCTGGACTCAACCAGTGTACATTTTACATGTATTGATTGATGTCTCGTGTCTCCATAAAGTGTATAAACCTAAGCTGCACCCCGACCACCGTGGGTACATGTCATCAGGACCTTCTGAGACTGTGTGTCATGATGTGTCCTTAACCTTGGCAAAATAAACTTTCTAAATTAAGATTTGTCTCAGATACTTTTGGTTTACACTTGCAATTTTAAATTTCCTAAATGATACACCCTTGGTTTTCCCTTAGAGGTCATCATAACCATTTCAATTCAGTGCAATAATAGGATCTTTTGAATTCATGTTTATATCATAAACCTATCCTCATGCCCTTTTCTCACCTCTTCCTCTGGCATAGAGTAGGTACTCAGTAAGTTCTCACTGAAGAAACCATTGAGCTACACGATGGCCTAGGAAAAACTGTGTTCATAATTTTCATAATCTACCAGGCTCTTACAGATATTCAAAGATTCTGAAACATTTTCTATTAAACAAAAAGGTTGCCCACAAAAATACCACAGTAACAGTACAGCAGGTCCCCTAACAATGGTTTTGTCTATTTGTGCTGAACTATTAATTATCAGTAACCCCCAAAGCACCTTCCTAGCTACAGAGTGAATCTAGTGTGAGATCAGGTGTTGTAAAAAAAAAATAATAATAATTAACAGCAGTGAGTGCCAAATGAGCAAAACTTATGTAAATAATCTTAATAGAAATGACAGATAATTGTTCACAGGTGTCATTTCCTGAGAAAAAACATACACCTTTTCTTGCAAGAGAAAATGCTAATAGTTTCATTAAATTTATGAGCCTTAATTAGCTCACTGCGGTTCTAATTACCCAGCTAGTCCTGAAATCATGTTTCTTCACTCCTTTCCCTTTCTTAAGCAGATTCATGCACAATCAGCCCCTTCTACTTCTTTATGAATATGTGCACCTTGGCAGGGCTTTGGCATTTATCTTCAGCAATGATAATGTCTCCTCTAAGAATATTCAATCAATCAGTGTCTCTTCATCTTTGTCCATGGCTCTATTTTTCTGTCTCTTCCCCACCCATACACAGACACAAACACAAATCCATTTCCTTGTGTTGCAAATACACACCTCGGGACTTACTAAGAAATTGATTTCTCTATAAAACTGTTCTCTTTATCTCCTCCTAAGTCCCTGAAGTTTTTTTTTTTTTTTTTTTTTTTTTTTTTTGCTTTTAAAGACATTTTCTACAGCAAGAATAGTTAACATAAAATTACTAAGGGCTCTTTAGTATCTGTCAGACTCACCTGTAACTTTGTTCTTCAGGCTTTTCTCTTTCACATTCTCATTTTGAAGATGACTGTAATAATAATCCTGTAGCTTTCATCTAATGTACTTACCATGTGCTAGATATTGGGCCTAGTGCTTGAAATGTTCTCTCATTTAATCCACCCCACAACCCAACAGGTAGATTATGATTACACCTCCATTTACAAAAGAAGACATGAAGCTAAGAATATGAGTAGCATGCTCAAAGTGATACAGGTTCATTCTCTTTCCTCTTCTTGTGGGACGCCAGTACCACTTAGAGAATGGCATAAAATGTACCAAAATATATTCCATGCTCTCCTTTTTCTTTTTAAATGAAAATGCGGACTGCGCATGGTGGCTCACGCCTGTAATTCCAGCACTTTGGGAGGCCAAGATGGGCGGATCACGAGGTCAAGAGATCAAGACCATCTTGGCCAATATGGTGAAACCCCATCTCTACTAAAACTACAAAGATTAGCTGGGCATGGTGGGCGGCTGTAGTCTCTGCTACTTGGGAGGCTGAGGCAGGAGAATCACTTGAACCTGGGAGGTGGAGGTTGCAGTGAGCCCAGATCTTGTCACTGCACTCCAGCCTGGCAACAGAGTGAGACTCCATCTCAAAACAAAACAAAACAAAACAAAACAAAACGGGTCTCACTATGTTGCCCAGGCTGGTCTCAAACTCCTGAGGCCCAACCTATCCTGCTTTGGCCTCTCAAAGTGCTGGGATTATAGGTGTGAGTCACCACACACAGCCTTTCCTTTGTTTTTCACGTTCTCCCCAACCCACAATGTTTTAGTCTGGATACTTCTTTTTTTTTTTTTGAGACAGAGTCTCGCTCTGTCACCTGGGCTGGAGTGCAGTGGCTGGATCTCAGCTCACTGCAAGCTCTGCCTCCCAGGTTTATGCCATTCTCCTGCCTCAGCCTCCCGAGTAGCTAGGACTACAGGCACCCGCCACCTTGCCTGGCTAGTTTTTTGTATTTTTTAGTAGAGATGGGGTTTCACTGTGTTAGCCAGGATGGTCTCGATCTGCTGACCTCGTGATCCACCCGTCTTGGCCTCCCAAAGTGCTGGGATTACAGGCTTGAGCCACCGTGCCCGGCCTGGGTATTTTCTTCCAACCTATTGTCCAGTTGATCAATTCTCTCTTCAGCTGTGTCTAACCCAACAGTGAACACTTAATTCATTGCACTTTTTCAGTTCTAGTATTTCCATTTTGCTTTTATAAAGTTTTCAGTTATTCACCTAAATTCTCCATCTTGTCATTTAAAGTCTTAAATATGATAAGCATAGTTATTTTAAAGTCTATGCTTCATGCCGCAATATTTGATTTGCCTGTGGCTCTATTTCTACTTCAATTCTGTTTCAGTCATGTTTTTTGTCTTTTTTTTTTTTTTTTTTTTTTTGAGACAGGACTCTGTCACCAGGCTGGAGTACAGAGTGACATGATCACAGCTCACTGCAGCCTCGATATCCCAGGCTCAGGTGATTCTCACACCTCAGCCTCCTGAGTAGCTGGGATTACAGGCACATGCTACCACAGCTAAGTTTTTGTATTTTTTGTAGACACAGAATTTTGCTTTGTTGTCCAGGTGTCAAATTCCTGGGCTCAAGTGATCCTCCCTTCTCAACCCCCCCAAAGTGCTGGGATGACAGGTGTGAGCCACCACACCTGGTCTCAGTTTTTAAAAATTATTCCTGATTATTTTTTATTGAGTGCTACACTGTGTATATAAAAAGTGTAAAGATAATTTGAAGCCATGAATAAGGTTATCATCCTTCATAGCAGATTTACATTTGTTTCTGGCAGACAATTTGGATAACAGCCTCTACTCCCAGAATAAGGTATAGCCTCTCTAGAGTCTCAGCTGAATGCCTGGGAGATTCACCATGGTCTCTCAGTCCCAGCTGGACCCAAATTCCAAAGTCTCCTCAGGATTGTGTAACCTCTGAAATTTCTGTTCAGTTCTGCCACTGACCAGATGTTCTCTGCTAAGCCTCTGCAGGCTAGGAACTGACCAAGGACCCAATAGGAAATTCTTAGGTTTTCTTTGTTGTAACTCCCTCCTCTCTGGTGCTCTGCCCCTCCAAACCCCTGCCAAATCCCAGCCACCTTAGCATCTATCAACTCAAATCTGCTTCCTCCAGGAAGCCTGCCACACTCTGCTTGGGCTCCATTTTCCTGTGCCACAGTTTGGAAAAGCCTCTAAGGGAGAAAGCCTAGGTGACCTGGGATTCACCTTGTGTGCCTCCTTTCTGTCAAAGTTTACAAAAGCCTTATGTTAACCATTATCGCCAGGCCCCATTCTTTTAAAGTTTTTTTTTTTTTTTTTTTTTTTTGAGGCAGAGTCTCTCTCTGTCGCCCAGGCTGGAGTGCAGGGGCGCGATCTTGGCTCACTGCAAGCTCTGCCTCCTGGGTTCACGCCATTCTCCTGCCTCAGCCTCCCGAGTAGCTGGGACTACAGGTGCCAACCACCACGCCCAGCTAATTTTTTGTATTTTTAGTAGAGACGGGGTTTCATCGTGTTTGCCAGGATGGTCTTGATCTCCTGACCTTAGTAATCTGCCCGCCTCGGCCTCCCAAAGTGCTGGGATTACAGGCGTGAGTCACCGCGCCTTGCCTCGTTTAAATTTTTTTTTAAGGGACAGGGTCTTGCTCTGTTGCCCAAGCTGGAGTGCAGTGATGCAATCATAGCTCACCGCTGTCTCAAATGCCTAGGTTCAAGGGATCCTCCCACCTCAGCCTCCTGAGTAACTGGGACTACAGGTGTGTGCCATCACTCACGGCTAATTTAAAAAACATATATTTTGTAGAGATGGGATGGGGTCTTGTTATGTTGCCCAGGCTAATCCTGTAACTCCTGACCTCAAGTGATCATTCTGCCTTGGCCTCCCAAAGCACTGGGATTACAGGTGTGAGCCACCATGACTGGCCCAGATTATGTCCTTTTAAACTGTGGTAGGAAGAATTCTAAGATGGCCCCCAAGATTCCCACTGCCTGAGGAAAATGCCCTGCAGAGCCCCTCCCCTTGAGTGTGGATGAGCCTATGAATATAAATGCCACTCCTACTTATGCAATTAGGCAAGGCTATATAGCAAAAGCAAAAGGATTCTGCAGATGTAATTCAGGTCACAAATAAGCCGATTTTGAGCTAACAAAAATGGAGATTATATCGGGTGGGTCTGACTTAAACCAGGTGAAAACCCCCCTTTTTACTTTTCAGACAGAGTCTTGCTCTGTCGTCCAAGCTGGAGTGCAGTGGCGCGATCTCGGCTCACTGCAAGCTCCACCTCCTGAGTTCACACCATTCTCCTGCGTCAGCCTCCTGAGTAGCTGGGACTACAAGCACCTACCACCACCCCCAGCTAATTTTTTGTATTTTTAGTAGACACAAGGTTTCACTGTGTTAGCCAGGATGGTCTCAATCTCCTGACCTCATGATCCACCCGCCTTGGCCTCCCAAAGTGCTGGGATTACAGGCGTGAGCCACCGTGCCCGGCCGAAAAACTCTTAAAAGACGAACTGGAGAGATGATTTCTGATGGCCTTGAAGAGGCTAACGGTCATGCTGTGAATCGCCTAGAGAGGGGTAGCCTCTATGAGTTAATGGCCTCAGTCCCAGGCATAAGGAATTTAATTTTGCCACCAGCTTGTGTGAACTTGGAAGAGGTCTCCTAACTCCAGATGAGAAAGCAGCCTGGCTGATACTTTGATTGCAGCCTTGTGAGACAGGAGAGGACCCAGCTAACCTGTGCTTTGGCTCCTGATCCACAAAACCTTGAGATAATAGACGTGTGTTGTTTCAAGCTGCAAAATTTGTGGTAATTTGTTATGTAGTAATAGAAAACGGACACATTCTCTGTGCTATTTTGGTGTGAAAGTTGGACTAGCTTTCCTAAAACTTGGGGCTCTCCCTATTCTATGGCTGAGACTAAGTGAACTTGGGAGTCATCCCCTCTTTAAAAGTGAGAAAGAATCTGGTGTGTACCCTTCTTGTCCAAATGTCCTTTGTGACCTTTGAACCCCATGCGAGAACTTTCATGGGTCTTGTCTATCCAAGTTTTCAACTTCTTTTTTCAGGCCACATTGACATTTTCTATTTTGTTAGAAAGTCACCCATTTCCTATAGGTTATTTATTTTTGTTACAAAATTGCATATGTTATCCTCATATAATTATTATTCCTGATTCTGGAATTACATTTTTTACATTTCTACTGTTTTATATTTTTGTTGTTTTGTCTTAATCAGGTTAGCCCAGTGTTTATCTGCTTCATTTTAAAAGAACTGAATTTTGAGTTTATTTATCCTTCTTACTATTTGTTGCATTGATTGATTTCAGCCATCTCATAAATTTTATCTTCCTAGTTTCCTGGTCTGTTTCGTTGGGTTTAATTTCTCTCTTTTCATTATAAAAAAATTCCAAACTAGCTTAAACCATATGTTTTCATTGTTTGTTTCATCTAGATGCCCCACAAAATTATTTTGACACAAATCCTAGACATACACTTGCCTGTAAATATTTCAGTATATATTTTAAAATATAATGATTTTAAAGAAACTTAAGAAAATGTCCATATCACATATAAGAATTATTGAGATGGGACTGTTCCCTTGAGCAAGGGAACCCCTTCGTGGGTGAGAACTGGAGTGGCTGTTTCACTCAGCCTGCTGCTGGCCACTCCTCGCGAGAGGGAGTATGCGAGCAAGTGAGTGCAGGAACTGGAGGGAAGGAAGGCTGGAACTGGCCAGTTGCTCCTCTCTGGCAGGAGGCAGGCTGTGTGTGGGCCCCACAGCAGCATCCAAGCCCCTGCCCTCCTGGCACCTGGGTTCTTGTCCAGCATCCAGGAAGAGTCAGGTCACACGAACGGACTGAAGGGTAGTAATATGTGGATGATTTTACTGGGTGATGGAAGTGGCTCTCAGTGGGATGGGAGTTGGAAAGGGGATGGTGTGGGAAGGTGATCTTTCCCTGAAGCCACATGTCTGAAGTTAGCTGGGTCTATCCACAGTCTCCGCTGCTCAGCTGCTTGTACTCCCGCCAGTTGGCGGCTTGTATCCCTGCTGTTCAGCTGCTTGAGTTGCTCTGCCATCTGAAGTATTTTTATGGGCACAGGATAGGGCTCTGGCAGCTGCAAAAGGCAACATTTGGGCAGAAACACAGCTGTTTTCACTTAGGGTCAGGGTTCCGGGCTTAAGGGTGGGGTTTAGCTGGGAGCCCAGCCATTCTGTATCATTATGCTAGTTCTTTAATATCACCAATGTTCATTTAGACAGTTCGGCTAGCACAGAGGGCAAGGGCACAGACAAGTTCAAGCTGCCATCCTCCCAGAATCCCCCAGCTAATAAAGCCGGGCTTTCAGCCTGACTATAACTCAGAAGAAATGTATTTTATATTGTACCCCCCAAACATGAATATGTACATGTATAACTGGAACAGATCTTCCACAAAACAGCACTTACACTGAACATTGGGCTGTCCTCCTCCTTCCCTCCCTCCCTCCTTTCCTTTTAAATGTTGGTTGTAACCCATGAAATTGACTTCACATTATACTATAGGTCTATTATGTGCATGTTGAAAAACAATCTTACAAAGCAAACTTCTAAATAATAATGAAAAGGTTTATGAGATGAGTTTCAGACACCTTATCTGAAAGGAGGGGCAGAGAAAAAAAAGCATTTCATCTGTCAAGTGCCTGGTGTCCATGTCAGCCCATTCCATGTTCAGTTCATTCATATCCCACATCTCTCGCTTATCTATACTATTATTCTTATTTTGCTAGGGACCACCTGTCAGTACAGAATATTTGAGATCTCACTGCCGGTTTTTTTCCATTTTGTCTTTCTGACCATTTTTGCTTGAAATTTCAACTTCTGCTTTGAACGTAATAGTCCAACACATTTGTTATCTATACACTCTAACCAAGCAGGTGCACTACCACCCATCTTCCTGAACTACTAAAGAGTCAGAATTTAATTAAGTAGAAACTGTTCTTGAGGTCAAAACAAATAGCATTTAGCCCTTCAAGGATAAATTCTGCTGACAGTAGTCTTCTCTTTATAAATCTAAACTATAACTTTGGAATTCAAGTGAAACAAATAAGCAGATGTCAAACCAAAATCCGTGTGAAAAAATAAACACCCTCAACAATAACAGTTACAATTAAGATCCTGACACACCCATCTTTAGCGATTTACTCTATTTAGCAAATATTTAATGCACTTCAACAAGCAGGTTCCTTGGGCTTTGACCTTCAAAGAAATGCAAGACACTCATGCAATTTAAAAGAGCTTTACTTAGTATACAATCTCCATACAATTCAGTAAAACAAATTATAAAAGCTCTTTGTAAGATTTTACCCAAAGGGTGTTAAAAACAGAAAATCAATTGCCACAAGAAAGTAAGACATTCTCTCATCTCAAAAGCTTTTTTCCACGAACAGACAAACACTCTCTTAGGCCAAAAGGTTGCCATGTTTAAAGTATTTGGGAGCATATTAACCAAGATACAGGATCTGATAACACTTTATTGATTTTGAGATTTGAGTTAAATTTTAAAAACCAAATATTTGTACGTTAATTTAGGTAGGTTTTGGCCAAAGATGAACTAAAATTTTTACATCTTAGACAAAATTAATATAGAATCAGAATAGACATTTTTACTTTTAGTTAATTGTGGAATAAAGATGCAGATCGGATGATGTATTTACATATGCCTTTGCCACCTGGCAGCATCCAACCAAACACACACACACACACACAAACACAAACGCACACACTCCTGTCACACTGATCTCACAAGGGTCAGGAAAATCATCATTAACACGATGACAAAAGGCCTGGGTAACATCTAACTATGCTCCTGGCTAATATACTTGCAATGAATCCCTATTTTTCAAATGCCTGTAATAAAAGTGATTAGAACCTTCCCACTAAATTAGAATCTCTAATAACTATTGTGATCAGTATCAGTAGTTGGTCATTTAATAAAGTAAGTAGGTTAAAGTAGGGAATCATAACCTCAACTGTGTAACTGTACATTCGTTTGCTGATCTTCTGATATAAAGACATGAGTTTTTCCTTTGCCTAAGGGTCCAATGACTATAGTTCTACTTCTCACATAAATCACACCAGTAACATGATTTGGGTCCCCTCTTCTCGGTTTAGAGTTTTAAAAGGTGGGATGAGTACTTACATAAATCTATGAAGCAATCTAAGCTCAGAAATTTTCTTGATTCGTATATTTTCCCCAATATCTTATAATTTTCCCAGCCACACCTAATTTAAAAGCAACTTTTATTGGCAACTAGACTTTATCACTTCTTACCAAAGCATTCAACTTAATTTTTACAGAAAGCTCTTTCTTTTCACACCCGTATTTTCTACGTGTACGTAAATACTTAACTGAGTTGTGTACTTACAAGAGGAAGCAGAGCTTGCATGTAGTAGTTTGGGACGGGCGCACAACTCAAGGGAGGGAGCCAGAGCACTGAGAACACCAGAGAGCAGCCTCCAGCTGTGCCAGGGCAGGTGGCTTACGAGAGAGATGGAGACTCCGGGGCCTGGGAGTCACATAGGCAGAGTCCGTTAAGAGCACTTCTATTGTACTTAGAGGGTCTTCTGATTGCTAACTCAGAAGCAAAATCAAGTGGGTTTTCTATCAACAGAAAACAGAGCCATTCTTTCAGACTAGCACCACCCAGGTCTGAGTGGCGGGGAGCTACTGCCGTGGGTCTCTTGCTTTGTTCGGCCTGGTGGAGAGGCTGTAAGCCAGAGCCAGAAGTCAGATGCTCTTCTTTGCTTTCCTTCTGTGTACTCCAATGAGAAGGTCACATTGGAGAATACTGACGAGTGCTAAAAATATTTATTAATAACATGATTCGTTGATAGATTTGGTCATCAGGAAATAAAAACTTCTACTGTACATGGTCACAGTGTCTTGGAAAGAGTGTTAAGTATGGATTCTGTCTTGCAAGATTTTTTTGGCACTTTATATTTTTCACTGAAGACTGAGCACTAAAGGTGCTGGCAACAATGACACCTAAACTATGAAAAAGAAAAACAATCACTGTTTGCCATCATTGCGGTGATAAGCATACAAATTTAAGTGCATGTTTTTTGTATATTAAGACTCCAAATGCCCAAATGCTTAGATGAATACATACAGGAATACTTAAAACAAATTTAAATATAGCCATAACAGAGGATTTTGAAAACAAAACCACAGAGTCTAACATATTGTACCTTACGTGTGCTTGGTTTCAATTAGAGTAAGGCACTCGCTGAAGGATGTACTGACCCATGCTGTCAGCTACAACAGGCATGCATCATTATTGGCTTAATTATTAAGTTTTAGTACTGATTAAAACGTTTTATTATTGTATTATCCTAAACTGCAGTGGTCTCCAATCGTATTAAGGGATACAAAAAAGGTATAATTCAGGAGTTTCAGTTGCATAATTTAATAACCCAGCTACTGTCAATTTTTTATTTAAACAAGTTTTGATAAAAGCTGAGTCTGCTTGTGTCCAACATGACAGTGTAAAAGACTTTTTGAATGTTGCTTAATAAGTAGTAATTGAATATAAAATCATTTGAAAATGTGATGTAGCCATCTTGATGTCTACGGTAATTTACTTCAATACAACTGCAAGCAGAAATGCTTATATCATTTCCACCTGGCAAGAACAGGGGAGAAAGTTAATTCCATTAGCCATCTTGATTTAATTAAATGCATAATATGTTCTTACTAGCAACTTTTACATGTCCTCATCATTAGAAATTAATTACATAAGCAATTATCAAAAAAATTTTGAGCAAGTACATATACTCTTCTTTGTTGTTTACAAATAAGCATGACTTAGAGGCACTTGGTTACCTTTTAGTAAGGAAAAGAATTACACTACCAGGGCCCTCCCAGTAAGATTGGAGACCACAAGTCAAACTTGGTATGAAAATGCTGTCTGAAAATGCTGTCTGCTAAAAATACTGTGTTAGTGAACTAGTTAAGATAGAACATTTAAAAAATATTCAGACTTTGCAAGATTCTAGGCTGTAAAAAATACAAAGGCTAAAAACACAAAAAGTTTACAAAATTTTGCAAACCCAATAAATTGAAATGAGTAAGAAATAAAGCAAAACTATTACTTGCAGGAGAGGTTAGAGTATCAGTAAGTTTTAAAATAATAACACTAAAATGTAATAAATTCTACTTGGCTACATACATTTCTGCCCCTTTAAGGACTTACAATATGGAACTTGTAACACTTTTCTGTGCCCAGCATTAAAACACATGCGTGTACACGCACACACACACACAAATACATGACACATAGTGCTGAAATACTCCACATTACATTTCAGAGTGTAACAAAATGTTTGATACAAAGCCCTAACATGATTTTTTTGTTAATGTTAAAAGCATGACAATTGGAAAATATTTTAACATTTTAAGATAAAACAGGACACTAAAGAGCTTTTTAGAAAGCTACCAATTAGTCTTCACCAGTGAAATCATATTAAATAAGCCGATCATCGTTTCTAGTTGATTCAATCATAGCTGTTTTAAGCCACCTGAAAATTAAAAGTATTTCAAATCCTGAGCAGGTGCTCATCTTCCAACATGGTATGTGCCTATCCAGGTATCCATGGAACACATATCATTCTCTCCAACAACATAATTTTAGGTCACTCTTAGAAAGTTGTCAACATTTAGGCTAAAGAACATTAATGAGAAAGATAGACACACAACAAAAAAGACTTCCGCTTGTAGAAGATGCTTTCAAAGATGGCAATGCTTGTGTAAACATCTGTAGAACTTACTCATATCACAGCTTGAAGGTTTGGGCTACCTACTTACATAGGAAACGTCATCTACCGAGTTTCATCATGATGCAGTTTCACTGTATCAAAAATAGACACTGGGCAGAAATCTGTGCTACTTGTTTCTGGACAGCTTGTAAACGTGGAAGGTTTTGTTCTGGAACACTCTGGTGAAGTGGGCCACGTAGGGAGGCAGGTTTCTTTTGATCTCTTCACAGAAGCGAGGGTGGTCTGCAGGTTTCAAATCAGGATCATTCTCTCCTGGGCCATCCATCATCTAAAACCAAAACAAACCCAAATACAATTTTGAGGGGAAATGCTACTTACAAAAGACAGTAGGAGCAGGAATGGGTATTCAGTTTAAGAATGGTATGTGAGTGAAATTAAATTATATTATTTCAATGTCCATTGGCACTTGGAGATCATCTGGCCCATCCTTTTCCCCCTTCAGAAGTGCAGACCATGGCTGAGAAGGAGAGTGCAGCGTCACATGATGATCCCATTAATGGGAAAGCCAGAACCAGAACTCAGGTCTGCTTGCTCTTAGGAACATACTATACTGTCTCTCTCACAGTAATGAAATACAGAGAACTACTGTGATCAGAGAAAGCTTTCTAATTCATCAGAAAAAGTCACACTTTGGCCAGGTGTGGTGGCTCATGCCCAAAATCCCAGCACTTTGGGAGGCTGAGGCAGGAGGATCGCTTGGATCAGGAGTCTGAGACTTCTCTGGGCAACACAGCCAGACCCCCTCTTTACAAAAGATAAACAAAATTAGCTGGGTATGGTGATGTATGCCTGTGGTCCCACCTACTTGGGAGGCTGAAGTAGGAGGATCACTTGAGCCTGGAAGGTTGAGGCTGAGGCTGCAGTAAGCCAAGATCGTGCCACTGCACTCCAGTCTGAGTTACAGAGTGAGACTCTGTCTCCAAAAATAAATAAATAACCTGAAAAAGTCACACTCAAATCAAAATTTAAATGGATGTCTTTGGTCTGCACCACCTCTGAACTCAAGACAATTATGAACTATGATTCTCCTTGGGCAAAAATCTGAATCTCAAATTTTGTACAGTTAAGAATTTTTTTTTTTTCAAATTAAGGCTAGGTTTGTCACTTTGTACAACTCGTTTACAAATATCTATTGGCCTTCATACCATTAATTACTGCATACCTCACACCTCTAAAGGGTGAAAATCTGTTTGCTTACTGAGACCTGGCATAGCTCCAAGAACACTTTCCTCAGAAGGGAGAGGGGACAAGTGGCTGACTGCTTTTCTGCTCTGGAGTGCAACTTAGCCTCTGAAAGCTGGCCTGTGGAAACGCACCAGACGACACAGGACACTCAGTGGGAGACAGCAGGAGGGGCAGGGGGAATCCACCACCTAGACTGGAGGGCAGGAGGGCCCCACCATCCCCGCCATGCAGCGGCTAGCCAATACGAAGCATTGGAGAAGTGGGTTTAAAGGCTGAGGCTTTGTTTATAGCAGCAAAATCCTTAACAGATACATTTTATGCAGAGCCCTATCATACAAATGAGCTGAAGGCAGAGCTGCTGTTTGGTGTGACACTGGGGACCCAGGGCTCCCCTCTCACCTCTTCCTTGCCCAGCCCCAGTGGCAGTCACTAAAGTGCCAAGAGAGGCAGAAGTTCTGCAGGAAGCAAGAGAAAAAGTCAATACTTGATTTGTAGCGTAATTCAACTAGACACAAAAGATAAAAAGATGCACATTCTTAGGATTCAAATCAGAGTCCTGCCCTGGAGTGCATCTTAGCCTCTGAAAGCCGGCCTGTGGAAATGCACCAGTGGACACAGGACACTCAGTGGGAGAGAGCAGGAGGGGCAGGGGACCCCCACACAGGGAGAGGCAGCAGGCTCACGTGGCCGTTGGCGATGTCCAGCAGGTCCCGGAGTCGGCAGCCCCGGTGGTGCCTCCGTTCGTAGCAGATGCTGTCTTCCAGGATTACGTAGTCGGTGCCAAAGGACCTTAGGAGGGCATGCACTTCCTCTGGTGCCCTCTTGGCATATATCTGATAAACCTTCAAAAAGAGATAAAAATGCAATGTGGCAAATGCTACTCAACTGCCAGGGAGTTCACTATGTGATGCAGCCTTTCACAGGGCTGAGTCTAAGACCTAACGCCCAAGGTGCTCTCTCCAGCCGAGGCCACGCTGCACGCACTCATCTGCAGGCCTGGAGCGTGTGCGTGGAAGTTCCCAAAACACTGTGAGTGCTCGGCCTTGGGAAGAGAGTGAGCCAGGAAGAACACATCTGGATTCAGAATATATTACTTCAAGTTAGGACTATATTCATTAGTAGGCGCTGTTCCAAGGTAAATGACAGGACTGAGTAAATAAGATATAGTCTCTACTTTTAAAAAGGGGACCCCTAGACTAAAATGGCCCATTAAGAGCGATGGGACAGTCTGGGGGACACGCTTCCCAGTAGGGCAGAGCTCCAGCTTCTGATACAGGTAGGTGGGGAGAAGGACCCCTGTAGGGTCCCTGCTTCTAGGCTGGGGCAGCACAGGCTGCTTTACCTGCTACACCGCATCTCGGCTAACTGAGAGACCCCCCTGCTCCTCTCCCTCTCGTCCATCCTGGGGGTGAGAGCCACTTGCAGCACACCGTGGGCAATGCCACAGGAGGCCCCCTTCACGTTCATACCAGTGCCACACACCCTTAGTGGATGGATGCAAACTGAGCGTCCTAGATTCTAGGGCTGGAATGGAAACAGACTTTGTGAGGTGTTGAATGTGGGGGTTCATGAAGAGAGGCACTGCCTCCTTTCTTGCACCCTGATTTCGATGCTAGATTTCTGATTTGGGCTTAAGGGTCTAACTTGATGTGTCCACACGGATGGGTGAAATGGTACGGAGGTAGGATGCTATTACTGTGACAACTGTGTCGTCCTATAGTCCAGCACAAGGTCTCGGACTGAAGGCATTCCAAGGATTCCAGGGTCATGATGAAGAGTCGTAGGGCCTTCAGGATTTCAGTGTGTGGGGCCTAACCCTAGTACCGAGACAGGAAAGGAGATGCCAAGAAGGACGCTCTGTGTACCTAACCTGTCTTTTCTGTAGTCTCCAGTCCAAGCAGTAGAGGCCACCCCGGATGAACCTGGTGTCTGGAAAACGAGGGAGCCTCTTTCCTGCATCCTCCTAGTTAATTTGGAACTATCTGGAACACGTGAGCCCACCAAAAAATTCCTATTTTAGCAGGAGTCTAAATTCAAATGATTCTTACACAAAACAGGAGATTTAGTAAAAATCATCTGCTTTCAGGCTAAATAGCACCTCAAAACAAGACTTTTTTTTAACAACTTTCCAAATGCCAACATGAAAAAGTGACATTAGGAAACATTTATGAGTTTGAAACCTGATTGGTGGGGATGAAGGGACACAGGCACCCTCCTGCATTGCTGACTTGAATGTAAACAAATATGACCTGATAAAGATTTATCAAGAGAGGACTTGATAAATCTTTCGATCTACATTACAGATGCCAACAACCCTGACCCAGCACTTCCACATCCAAGAATCTGCTGTACAGACAGACACTGTGTCTGGAAAGAGTGATGTGCAGACAAATTTATCTGCAGCATTGTTCATATAATCACAAAAGACAGAGAAACAGCAGAAATGGCTAAATAAAATATGCCATAGCCATATAAAATATTAAGTAAGCAGCTTTAAAAATAACAAGGAAGCTGTTAATATACTGAATATAGAATGATTTCCAAAACACATTAAGTGCTGAAGAAGCAGAATATAGAATGCCACTTCTTTTGTTAAAATGGAGAAAGGAGCACCACCCTCCCCTACCATATTTGTATATGCATGAAATACCTGTAGAAGGAGACACAAGAAACTGCTAACATTATCTGCCTCCTAGGAGGGGAACTAAGAACTGCAATAATGGGAGAGGCACTTTTCACTATATTTCCTTTTGTATGTTCTGAATTTTGAACTATGAGACTATTATTATCTATTAAAAAACAAAAACCCCAGACTTCAGAATAGTCCATGAGAAATGTGACCAGTATGCCTCAACTCCTTTTCCTTCCCCTCCCTAATCCAAAAGCTTTGCTCCTAAACGCTCTTTTCTGCACATCTCAAGGCGTGTGTCTTCTCGGTTCTTCCCTGGGGAGGACCTGTGGCCCTAATGGCACGTCCTTAGTGGATGTGGGCAGGCAGAGGTCCCGAACCAGGAGATGTGAGCCCTGTGCACTTACGCTCTGATTTCCCCTCTGATATGGTTTGGCTGTGTCCCCACCCAAATCACATCTTGAATTCCCACATGTTGTGGTAGGGACCTGGTGGGAGGTAACTGAATCATGGGGGCAAGTCTTTCCCGTGCTGTTCTCGTGGTAGTGAATAAATCTCACGAGATCTGATGGTTTTATAAGGGGGAGTTTCCGTACACAAGCTCTCTCTTTGCCTGCTGCCATCCATGTATGACATGACTTGCTCTTCCTTGCCTTCTGCCATGATTGTGAGGCCTCCCCAGCCATGTGGAACTGTAAGTCCATTAAACCTCTCTTTCTTCTGTAAATTGCCCAGTATTGGGTATGCCTTTATCAGTAGCATGAAAACAGACTAACACACCCTCCTAACCTAATGCTGGAGGGTGCAGCATTCAGCCCCATCTTTACCACACACAGGGACGTGCAGCCCATGGCTGGCCACAAGAAGTGAGGGGAGGCACAGGGAACCCTCACCGCTCTGGTCCGCTCTCTCAGGCTGCTGTCTTCGTAGTGCGGGTGGTTGGTTAGGGTCCTTCCCGTGCACAGCTTGACTCCGGCCAGCAACTGCATGCTTCCCGCAAACACAGCCTTTCTTGGAGTGTTAGTGCTGAAAGATTTTAGAGTCTGAATTAACACCACTGTTAAGAGGTCCTTAAAGACAACAAAGAAGACAATATCAAACTCTTTCAAAAGAATCCAGCTATGTTACAAAGAGTTACGAATCAGGGAAAAACAAAAACAAAAACGGGAGTTTGCTTGGGTTTTGACTTCCACTCAAACCAGTGAGTGCAAAAGTAATTGCGGTTTTTGCCATTACTTTCAACGGCAGAAACCTCAATTACTTTTGCACCAGTCCCATATTTTTTACAACAACGTTTTGTATCTGTTTTTGACTGTTCACCAGAATAGCAGTGGGGAAGTCTCTTACTGTTTTGCTAGGTTTACTTTTATAAGGAATTGTCTTAGAAGGCAGGCAGTGTAGCTTTTGAGTTCAGACTTCTAGGCCAAGACCCACAATCCTCTCTTGCTATTGTTCCAGAGGGGCAGAGTCTAACAAAAATAACCTAAAAGACTGCTACTGCTTGTGTATCCAACCTAACAAAAGGGCTACCTAAAGCAACATGTAACAAATCATCAAGCCAGAAACTGCAGGTGACAATATTTCAATTCCAAGGGTTTTTGCTTAAAAAAGCAATAAGGAAAAAAATCACAGATACTACCATAAATAAAAACAGAATTAGCAACAATAACAAAAAACATGGGGCCGGGAGCGGTGGCTCAAGCCTGTAATCCCAGCACTTTGGGAGGTCGAGACGGGCGGATCACGAGGTCAGGAGATCAAGACCATCCTGGCTAACCCGGTGAAACCCCGTTTCTACTAAAAAAATACAAAAAACTAGCCAGGCGAGGTGGCCGGCGCCTGTAGTCCCAGCTACTTGAGAGGCTGAGACAGGAGAATGGCGTAAACTCGGAAGGTGGAGCTTGCAGTGAGCTGAGATCCAGCCACTGCACTCCAGCCTGGGTGACAGAGCGAGACTCTGTCTCAAAAAAACAAACAAACAAAAACCATGGAAACAAGATTCTGAAATAGCCAATATCTTATTACTCAATATGGGGGATACACAATACTTCTGATGTGAAAACGCAAATATTTTACACATAACTTTTCTTTAGTTCTGATTATGAGAAACTATATGCAGTTTAAGGAACACAGGGCACCCTAGTATTACGGCACAAACTCGTTTTCTAGTTCCCACCACACCACGATTCTCCGCCTCCCATGGGTGTGAGGGGCAGGGACTAAGGACCAAGAAAAGACTCTCAGAATACAGGGAAAGCATTTTTCCTTTTTCCTCCCTGGAAAAAAGGAATCATAGCAGCTGATTTAATTCCTTTCCTTTCCTTTTTTTTTTTTTTTTTTTTTCTGAAACCTGAGAGTCACTTGCAAGTGGTCAAGGAGTTAATTTCTCAGGAGGCCGTAAGAGCTCTCTTCCAGGAATTCTCCTGAGTGCAGAATCTCCCACAGAGGCCCAATGAGGACACTGCGGGATGCGTTTATCCTTCTTGTGTTGAGAGGAGTCTGTGCCTGCTGGACTGAACTAAAATGAGGAAGATGGTTGTAAGGAGTTTATTTAAAATCATTAAAATTCAACATCCTTTGCAGAAAAAGCCACGGCAGGCTGTTCTCCATGGTTTTGGAGCAGGGCACGCAACTAGCTCTGGTGCTGCGGTTTCTAAGAGAAGCCTCATCACATTCATACATCCCACCAGGATGTTTTATTTATTCCAACTCAGTGCTAAGACTCCAGCGTGAACGCCATCCAACAGAGGCCTTGGATGTCTACAAGCAAGACATCCTACAATTCAAGTTGTGACATTTACAAATAGTTTACTTTTGAAAAATTCAAGATTTTCTTTCTAACAATGACACTCTCATTCACTCGCATTCCAATAAGCGTTCTTAAGTGAGGAAAAAAAGTGGCTGGAATGACAATGAGCATACATAATGACACATAATATGCATCCCCTCTCCCATGCCAGAGTCTAGAATGCGGATTCCAGCAGGAAAAAAGTTTCATGTGAGCTTGGCTGCACTTGAGAGCTTGTCATTCTGACAGACCCAGGAACACAAGAACAAATAGATGTTAGCTCTGTCCTCCGTACCAACAAATTACAGGGACTGTCTCACATTTTGTCCCACGTGGTCAGAGGAATAAGAGGGTTTCAATGAAAATGCAATGAAGGTGCACAGAATTCCTCAGTGAAAGGTTTTACTGAAATTCAGTTTAATTCAACTGACACTTACTAAACACTTACTCTGGGCCTCGTGTACTGTGCTACCCTCACCTAGAGTGTAATGCTAAAGGAAACAAGTACGAACAAATACTAATTTTTAAAAGTGCCACCATTTTTCCAAGCCAGGCTTCTTTCCTTTGAATACTCTCAACTGGCACGAGCCATTCCACAGCAATCAATGATACGATAACTTGACACATCCGTGCCAAAAAGTGGCTGTCTTTGGTCCTCTAAACTAGACAGATTTAAGATGCAGAAAGAACATGAGTCTGGTTTCCACGCCTGGCAGAGCAGGAGGTGGAGGCGAGAGCTATCAGGGGTGAGTGATCCTGGTTTGTAGTCTCACTGCCTGAACAGTGCCAAGCTGGCCTTCTACACAAAAGACAAACCCGGCAGCTGAGCTTACAACATCCATTCCAATCACAAGACTGTCTCACCATCACCGTTTTGAATGTATAATAGGAATCTCTGTGTAGCTTCAGCACCAAGAAGATGCACAAAGCTATGTGTAGCATGCATTTTATAATTACAGCAGAGATGAGATGACAGGCCTTGTTATCCAGCCACAGCTAACGACCAAGGTTTCAGCCTGCCTCCTGGACTATAATCATAGCCCTTGGATGAATTACAGTTCACAAAGGCTTAAATGCCCAAAGTCCTAAACTGCCCTCTAGGGAGTTATAAAGTTCTTTCTTTATTCAAACAATATTGCTGAAGGTCTACTATGTGCTGGGCTGGCAAACACGGTATGACAACCTGCCTTCAAGAAGCTTACTTAGGCCAGGTGTGGTGGCTCATATCTGTAATCCCAGTACTTTGGGAGGCCAAGATGGGGAGATCACTTGAGGTCAGTAGTCTGAGACCAGCCTGGCCAATATGGTGAAATCTGTCTCTACTAAAAATACAAAACTTAGCCAGGCGTAGTGGTGGGCGCCTGTAATGCCAGCTACTCAGGAGCCTGAGGAGGGAGAATCACTTGAACCTGGGAGGCAGAAGTTGCAGTGAACCAAGATCGTGCCACTGCACTCCAGCCTGGGCAACAGAGCAAAACTCCATCTCAAAAAAAGAAAAAAGCTTACTTAACAGGTCCCATTACAGACAGACACTTCAAAATAACCCAGTGCTGTAGTGAGCCTAGTTTATTTACTAGTGTTTATTTACTAAAGCATATTTACTAATGCTTACTGCAGGCCTTCAGCTAAGCTGGAAATGAAACAGCAGTCACTGAAGATGCTCTCTCCTGGGCAGGCTCTAAGAGCTCTTGAGTGGCTTCCACCCCCGGCCCCTGGCAGGTGCAGCCCCAAGGCAACAGCAGGGCCATTACCAGCAGAGCGAGTGACACATGGCTGCTCAGGGGAATGAGATAAAAAGTGGAATAAAGCTCATTAAGTTGTGACTTTCTTAATGTCTGGCCTTATTAGCAAAAGTCAGAAAGTTTAAAAGAAGTATCTCTGTTTAATGTGTTAGTGCCACAATCCTCTGGATTGTTAACATACTCTTTCACTGAGGACGTGGCTTTATTTTAAAGCAGTAAAATACACATATCCTCATGCCTATAAGATGAATTAAAAATAATACTTCTGGCTGGGTGTAGCAGCTCACGCCTGTAATCCTAACACTTTGGGAGGCTGAGACGGGTAGACTGCTTGAGGTCAGGAGTTCGAGACCAGCCTAGCCAACACGGTGAAACCCCATCTCTACCAAAAATACACAAATTAGCCAAGTGTAGTGGCACCTGCCTGTAGTCCCAGCTGCATGGGAGGCTGAGGCAGGAGAATCACTTGAACCTGCAAGGTGAAGGTTGCAGTGAGCCGAGATCACGCCACTGCACTACAGCCTGGGCGACAGAGATTCAGTCTAAAAAATAAAATAAAATAAAACAAAACAAAAAATAACACTTATTTGAAAATGACTGACTTCTGAGGACAGTAGGGATGATGCTTCTTTCCTCTGTGCCATGTGGCCTTGTCTGATATGCCAGCTCCGTGGTGAACCTGGGAAATAGCACTGCTACTTCCAATACTTCACTCTACCCGTAAGGCAAATGCCAAAGGAAAAGCTACAAGCAAAGTGGAACAAAATGAGAAACAAACAATCACACATTTCTAAACTTAAAAAGATACTTATATTCACTGTCCTTTCTATTTTGTGGTAAATTTAGCAGGCAAAGGGAGAAGGGATTCGTTGTCCTTAGCTGAAAGCACGCGCAGTGATGGACATAATGCTGGGTGCTCTTCCTTCACACACACTCTTGCCTGATACAGTCTGTGGTCTGTATCTAAAATAGCTAATGTGCTTTTAACCATTGAATGACATTTCTCTATTATAGAAAAACAAAGCAATTTTTACAAATGTTTGAACAAATGATGTATAAAATGAAAGGATAATTTGTTTTTATAGCTCTCTGCCAAGCTCCATAGCAGGCTGCCCAACCTGCACACAATTTGTTCTGTAAGAAATGTCACTAAATAATGACAAGGACTCACAGGTCAAATGGATTTACATTATATAATTTAAATGTCATTCCAGGAAGACCTGATGGCATTTTGAACAAATAATCTCATTTATTTTTGAAGCTCTAGGCTTCAACAAGTTAATTGCTGTTGAACTAATGGGGAAACTGAGCATTATAATACAATGTGTGAACATTTGCTTTATCTACACTTCAAAAATTTATAGAATTATGCAAATACTATAAAATGATTCAGTAAATAGAAAAGAGGCTTATAGGCATTTAAGGTCTGAACTTAGCCTACATCATATTTAAAATATACACTTACTTTATGCTTTGCTTAAATGTGAAAGAAAGTTGGTCCATTTTTTCAGACCCATCGAGAAAATACTGCACACGCAGGTTTCATTACTGGAAAGAGACTATTTCCAGTGAAAATCTCCTAAAGTGAAGTAGCTAAAATGTCATCCCTCAAAATATGCAAATCTATAGATCTGTCTATCTTATTTGCAAAATGTCAGAAGAAAATTTTCAGGAACGAAAAATGAAACATTCAAGGACACAAAGAAACAAGGTGGAAACCACAGATTGTGGTTGCATTCGGCCTTGCTGAGGTAAAGGTGCTTTCTAATCACACAGAAAACCTTTAAAACTACTGCCTGACTTTTGCTGAAAGAGATACCAGAAGGAAAAAAAAAAAAATTCCAAGTTTTTAATTTTGTATCCAGGAAACCTTATCAGGAGAGAAGGGTAAATATGAATATATGCATTTAAATCTGCTTGAAAACAAGGCATGCAATGCATCGGTGTAGTGTGGAGAGCAGCAGACAGGTGAATGCACAAAAGCTGGGGTGCGGAAGGCTGGACATGCCTCCCAGCTCTTAGGGAAGGCGGCTGGGGCTACTGCAGCCTGGGGCCCTGACTTTAACAACATGTCAAATGTCACAACATCCTTGTAATAAAGAGCAACTTAATCCCTAAACACTCTTGGTTTCATTCTGAAACTTCAATCTCTACTCCTTTTAGGAGCTAAAGATAGGAAAGCATAAAACATTTTCTATTATTAAAATTAGAATTCTAAAAAAAAACTTTCCCACTGAACTTGCTAAGCCACTGAAGATCTTAAAATGGAGTAGAGAGTGAGAATCCGGGAGAGAAGTATGAGGGCAACTGTGCTGAGGCGAAGCCCAGCAGTTACTCCAGTGAGAGGCAGCTGCAGTGGAGTGCCACCTGCATCCACACACTTCACGTGGTGCCCATACACAGCTGGTGCTCAATGAACATCTGCTGAACTCTATTAACAAGTGCACAACTTCAGATGTGGAATAACTCTATAAATTAGTTAAGGCTTTAAGAGTCTTCACAGGAATCCAATCCCTTGGGTATGACCCTTCTCATTTTAAGTGTTCCCCTCGAGTAATGCCTTTTGTTTTCCCTTGAGGATATCTCTTCAGCCTCTGAAAAAGAAAGAACCAACTCCCACTGAGGCAACCACATCTTTCAATTTACCCTCAAAGCAGAGAAGCCCTCCGAGAATACTTGGAAAGCCTGAATCTCCGAGCCGAAGCCCTGTGTCCAGGAGCACAACAGTGACACCTCGTGTGGGGTGTGGCTTTCCCCAGCAGCAAGGACACGGGGCGGGACACTTCCAGGTATGTGAGTGATGAAGAAGACGGATAAGCTTCTTTTCAACACTTCACATAAGGGGTGCTGTGTGCCAAAATGGAGGGTCACTTGAGGTGTCCCCAGGGTTTCTGCAGGCCACTATTTCTCCAGTTGTGATTCATCCCAAGGACAGCCATGTCAGATGGAGGCTGTGCCCCTGTCAGACAGATGCCGTGATGACTGCATGGGCAGCAGACAGACATTTGAGTGTGTCTGCTTTGACTGTCTGGGAACAGGGCAGACAGGAAGACAGGCAGGGGAGGACAGAGGCAGCCCTCAGGGACAGTGCTGGTTCTCTGCCAGGCATCTTGGGACTCTTTCAGACGCAGCCCATGCATTTGAAAGAGTCCTTAGGCCGCAGCCTTTTCTCCAGCGCAATTCATACTTGCTAATAACATGGATACCGTGTGACTAATCAAAGCAGTGAGGTGAAACTTGAAGGTCATATTTTATGTCTCAAAAACAGAAGAAATCAGGGCAGGTTAAAAGAATATTAAGGCAGTCACTTGCGTTTGGAATCCATGCCTTACAGGCCAGTGTGGATTTGAGTGTTGATTTAAACAAACATATTTGATGTCTACATAGACCCTATTTTGGCCTACATTCATCACCACTTACGCTTACTTTGCAAACATGCCAAGCAGCTGGTTTTACAAAAATATTATTTAGATTTGAAGAATTTTAGGGGAAAAAGCCGAGACTAGATCACAATAGAACAAATTTTTTGGAACAATGCAAATCCTTCAGTTGCTGAGGAAAAAAAAAAAGCCAAAAGAGTATGTCTACTACAAAGGCACTACAGGGAGAGGAGCTGTTAACAAAAGGAGGGTCTGAAGAGTGAACATCACCTCCCAAACAAGGGAAATAGGACACTTGTATTCTCTTCTTTACACCTGGAATCATCTCTCATCCACAATTTTTCACAGCCAGAAATGTTACTTTAATTTTCTGTGGGGAAAAATATAAAAATAAAGGCACTACAAACAAATATATCTAGTCTAAGACTGCCAAAGATAACCTGGGGCTCTGCTAGAATACATTTTTAATGACTTTGTAATTAATTCCTGAAAGACTGGGGTGTTTATGGTACTCATCTAAGGAGATCCAGAAGACCCACCACCTTCAGGATGCTACCAGAAAGCAGGGGTCCTCCAGCATTAATTTCAACAGTAGAGTCCTGAAAATAGAAAATATCAGCCTCAACTTCAGATGTACGTCATAAATTTCCAGCTGACTATAGTTAATGCAAAATTAGCTTTCCTTTACATGAATAACTCTCTTTTCCTGTACATAATAAATACTGAAGGAATTATTTACTCTGTAATTGTCTGGCATGATTTAAAATTAAATAAATAAAGACAAAGCACGGCTTACTGCTCTCAGCACTAGAAATATGTGAAAAATTACATTGACTGAATCTAGTCACACCCAGCCCGATATTAAGACCAAAGCCATGGGTATGTTTTAGACATAAATCTCTATGAGATCCATGCGTTGACCTAGAAGGCCTCAGCTATCAAGCACTGACCATCTCTGCAGACACTCAGGGCTGATGTTAGCCATGGGCAGGTGCTGAAACGGTCACTAACATCCCAAGTGATGCAGACAATCCAGCCAATGTTTTCAGAAGGCACCACATGGGATGCGCAGCCTCTATTTACGTGTGAATAAGGCTTTCTGGTTAAAAGTAGGGAAATACAGTGTTCCAGGGCATAGGAATGGTGCTCTAGGTAGAAAAGTTTATTTTTGCTGGTGGGAGGCAGGTTTTGTTAATAAAGCTTTGAAATACACAAATTTCATTCAGATGCTGAATACTGAGGCAAAACAACAAAGTGCCAGAAGAAATAAGAGCCAACAGGACACTAAAGCATTATATTCAAGACGGAAGGTGCCAAGTTTTGTATCTAAAACTTTCTCTGGTCCTAAGCTTTGGCAATATGATGAGTTAACATAAAATCTGCACTGAGCTGGCATAAGCCTCTACTTAACTGGAGTTTACAGTATAATTTAAAAATAATTAATGAGGGAAGAATATTTCCTTTTTTTTTTTTGACAGAGTGTCTCGCTCTGTCGCCCAGGATGAAGTGTGGTAGCGTAATCTCGGCTCACTGCAACCTCCCCATCCCGAGTTCAAGTGATTTTCCTGCCTCAGCCTCCTGAGTAGCTAGGACTATAGGCGCCTGCCTGGCTAATTTTTGTATTTTTCGTAGAGACAGAAGGGGTTTCATCATGTTGGCCAGGCTAGTCTTGAACTACTGACCTCGGGTGATAAGCCCACCTCAGCCCCCGAAAGTGCTGGGATTTCAGGCGTGAGCCATTGTGCCTGGCCAGAAAGAATACTTTCAAGTGTCACCATTAGTAGAAAATCAGAATGGTATTAAAATGAAAATAATAAAGATAAAATTGGCAGAGACATAAAGTTTTAAGTTTCAACAGATACTATAAATAAACTTTTATTGCCATTTCTGTCAGTGGTTTGAAATGTCTTTATTGCAATTGTTTTCCTTTCCAAATGGGTATTTTCCCTTTCTTCATGAGATACAGTTGGAGAGAATATTTCTTGAATAGAAAGACGTTATTTTCAATTATGGAGTTTTAAAGAAAAATTTAGTAAGGACGAATGTTTCTTCATAATTAGATTCAGAAACAAACAAAAACCCCCCAAAACCAAATGTGGTCTATAGTGACTCTTAAAAGGCACTTACAATTTTAAAAGTTAAAAAAAATCCTCTTACTTAATCCAGTTCATCAGCTCCACTGTATCTGGATCATAGAATTCTCTCAACTCGGAGAGTTCATCCATCATTCCTGGCCAGAACTGAAATTAAAAACAAAACAAAAACAAAATCCACCCCTATACCCACAACTATCACTAAGATTAAATGAAAAAAAGATAAACTGCATATAATGTGTGAACTAAACAAACATGGCAACTTGAATATACAACTATTTCACCTCTGCAGCAACCCTCCTAATACAAGGGAACTGGCGTCTGGGAAGTGTCTGAAATTATCTTCATCTGAAGCTAATCAGGATGAGAGGTATCGCCAACTTTAAAAAATGAGCCTTTTAGCTTGCTCCAATAAAAATGCTATTGTATGTGATGTTAATACCTGACAAAACATTATCTTGACATGACAAAAATGCCAACCATGAGAAAGCTCAGTCTGTTAGGAATATGTAATTAACTAATACCACACAATTTACCCCCAAAAGTAGAATGTATCCTGTAGAAGACAGAGCCGTTTTATGGCTGCAAAAATGTTTTAGAATATGGCATTGTTTTATCCTCACAATAACCCATGACATGGATGACTCAACAGGCAGCATCACCCACTGGGATTTATTTTTCATTTAGAAGTGTGGAAACTGCGGCTCAGAGAGGTATCTGACTTGACCAAGTCACAAGTGGCAGAGCTACAACCTGGACCCTGGCTCCAAATCCAGCCCCCTTTTCATTTCATAATAGCATGATTGTATTTTTGTACTAGAAATCTGGTCAAATGGTTTGACATATATTAATATAATTGCTGGTACAATGAGAGAGAAGAATCTTTAAATGTAGGGCTCTCCAGGACAATCTGGTACATCTGGTTCTATTTATACCACTTGGTGCCTCCTGGTCAACTTGAGTTACTTAAGATTTTGTAAATAAAATATAAAAACTACTCTCTGAGTAACCCACTTATCTAATACCTTAAGTCCATTTAATCCAACAATTAACTAAATCTTAATTGTTTTTATCAAATGACAGTTGACTAAAAAGACTTGATCATATCTATATACATCCTAAGGTTAAAGGCAGAATTCATTTCACATATTAGCACAGACCACCAGTGACAACGTATGTATGCTCCACTGACATAGAAAATAGAATACTTTTATTTAAGAACCACTAGTAGAATTAAAGCAGCACCTGATTGATCTCTGGCTGTGTTTGAGACCTATCACTTTTTTTTTGGTCATCTCATCTTTGGCCATTTTTACTGCTCATTCAAATCTTGTCTCCTGGGTGGGTGAATCAGGAAAATTGCTAGTGATGGGATATCAGGTGTCAGGACTTCTGGTTCTAGTTTTTGGAAGAGATGTAGTAAAAATTACTGATTAAATGATACCTTTGTAATATTTCAATGATCTATTTTTCCTTATTAATTTGATAACCAATAGAATACCAACTTTTTAATGAAATGCTCTAATTCTTACAGCATAAACATATTTGAAATCTGTGAACTCAATGAATATTAGGTATTTTTCTAGTTTGAAAGTTACTAATTCTGAAAATGTTAAAAGCTAGTGAGAATTTTGTGGCAAACTCCTTTAACCATATGAAAGTGCTGAATTAACTAACTGCTGTTTTTACCAATCAACAGTAGGGATTTCAGCAATCCACATAAGTTAATCAAGACCAATGTACTAATTTTACTAAAGTCTTGACTTCAGAGTGGAGGCTAGTACATGCTTTTTTCCTTTTAATAGGCTTATCCTAAAGAGAGATACAGTAAAATTAGTAGTATAAACAAGAAATTTTGAAACCCTAATTACAATTGCAATGTAAAACTGAAATCAGGCTTTGAAACATGAATTCACGTTACTTACAGGTAAGTCTGTAACAGCTGGAATAGTTGGAAAACAGATTCAGTTTCAGGGTAACCCCTCATACCCGTAACATCTTTATTTTCTCTGTGATTTTATATATGTTTTGTGGAGATGAAATATCTGAACTATTTTACACAGTGAAAGCAGAATGCATTAGGATTTCTCCTGAAGTCCTGTATCAAGAGGCTAGGCCAACAGTCTTTTAGAGGATTCCTTAGGATACTAACTCCCTTATTCAGGGAAAACCTGCAAGGATTTCCTGGAGATGATGGCTTCTTTAGCCGTCCTGGTTCTTCTATAGCAGTGGTTTTCAAGAGGAGTGAGGGGAGAGATTGTGCCCCCAGCCCTAGTCCCAGGGTGTTTGGCAATGTGTGGTGACAGGGGAGAGGTGCTTCAATGAGCGGGCAGAGGGTGAAGGTGCCGCAGAGCAGCCTATAGCACACAGGACGGCCCCCGCCCCAGGCGGCAAAGAATTCTCTGGCCCAAATGTCAATGTGCCACTGCTGAGAAACCCTGTAAACGCTACAGCAGGGGGTTCTTAAACTTGGGGGGCTGGTTAAGTGCATATTTCTGTACTGGACTCCCACGCTTCTGACTTGGTAGGTCTGGAGTGGGACCCCAACACATGCATGTTTACAGGATCCCAAGAGATGCTGATGCTGTTTATCTGAGGACCATGCTTCAAGAGTTAGGGCTCCCTAGGAAAGTTTACTTCTTATACAATGTCCTTCTTCAATTTTTTTACAAACAAACGACCTCAGTCCTCAAACAGCAAAAAAAAAAAAAAAAAAAAAAAAAAATCCGTAAAATTTCAATAGATAGCTGAGACATAAAAGAACTGAACCTACATGCACACAGGCAGTGTGAAAGATGGTTATTGTCTGGTACAGCTTCAGTGGTGAGAAAAACATTCATGGGCTTTATCTTTTCTGTGAGGAGTGTGCTTTAATCCTCAGCATCATTGTGTAAAGAAAGGTAAACTGACTGGACTCCTCAGTAACATATACTGTTTAATCCTTAATTGTTGGTGTCTAGATGTTTTTAATGAGTTTCAGTTATTTACATTAGAGCAATAAAATTCCCAGAGGTGGGGAGGCATAAATCTATTTTAGCACAGAGTTTTGCTAATGGTAAATGTTTTGATAGGCTCATGACAGAACACATTTCTTTGAAATATTTACAATATAGTATTTAGCAATATTTTCTTTAGCCTGAAACCTTTGGTTCACAAAACCCTACATGAAAATATAAGCAAATAAACCCCAAAGCTGCGCTGCTCTAGCTGATCCTCTCTGTGGGAGGCCCCATCACCCCTGCTTTTAGCCACCCTCCCGAATCAGAGAACAACTCTACACGGCAGAGTCTGAAATCCGTCATTCTAACTCAAAGTAAAACTTAAAGGAAAAAAAATCTAAACTTAGTATGTTAAGTTTTTTAAAAAGAGAGGTCAGAAGCTCAATTGGGTAAAACAGTCTGTGCTATCTGCCCTGGTGATGATTCAAGACTGTCAGTGTCAAAGATGTGACAAAAAGCCACAGTCAACCTGACCAATGATCATTGTCTCTGATAACATCTGAATTAAAGGGCAGTTCATGCTGTTTCAGAAACTAGTCAAATGAGAATATGAAAAATTCAAATACTTCCTATTGATACTGAAGAACAGATTTAAAAAAGCCTAGCCTTAGACACTATTTATTTATGTGTCTAATTCTCTTATGAAGATAAGCATCTAACAAAACATGGAGCTTAAAGTAAGATACATTTAAAAATCTCTTAGTCTATATAAATCAGGTAATGGGAAAATAATTTTTCTTTCATTTCAAAATAGCCTGAAAACACCTTATTTTCAGAATTTGCATCAGCTGAATATTAATAGTCTAAATCAAAATTAATTAGAATTATTAAATGCTATAGTAGTTTTTGCTATCATGTTTTTACTTGTTAAAACTATTTGGGAAAAAGATCCGTTTTCCAATCAATGTCACCTGCAGTAAGAAGCTAAGGAGGTATTTATAACCTCCACAAACCACTCTATTTGCCAAATAATACAAAAAATACACTGAATCAAAGCAATTATTTTGCTAAATAAATGAATGACAAGAATGAGGAAAATCAGTCTTACCTTATAGCATAGATACAGCAGTATTAATATCGGTACTGAATATCGCATTATACATATCTATATAAGAAAGACATTATTTAGATTACAAGTATTTTGAACCTTTTCTTTTTTGAGAGACAGGATTGTGTTATGTTGCCTAGCCTGGCCTGGAATTCTTGGGCTCAAGTGATCTTCCTGTTTCAGCCTCCTGAGCAGCTAGGATTATAGGAGTGAGCCACTGTGCCCAGTTTTTTAAAACACTTTTGACTTACAGTTTTGCTTTGTAAATATATGACTTAAAAATATACCATAAATATAATTTAATGGAGCACAAGTCTCCAATATGCAGAATAACTGAGTCGATATGAGGATTCTAATCATTTGTGAGATATCTGCAGCTTCTACCATATTGCCACCTAGTGAATTTATGGAGTAGAACAATTCAAAACTGCATTTATAGGCTATTGAAAAATGGTCATACATGTATTAATAATTATCTTTATGAAAATACATTATAATAATAACAGTTATAATTCCGGACAAGGGGAGTATTGGTAATTTTAATTCCCCTTTTGTGCTTTTTTTGTATTTTCAAATTCTGTATAATGAATATATCTAACTTACAGTCTGAGAAAAAAGTAATTTTTAAAAATAAAATTATTTTAAAATAATTCCCTATAAAATCTTAATATATCAATTATGTATTTTTAGCTTCAATTTCAGTATCCATTTTATCTCACTGCTACTGAAAAACAAACAAAAAAAAGTAGTATGAAAGAAATACTACAAGTCACAAAAGGAGATGGAAAAAGGGATGACACTGACCCTCTTTGGGTTATAAAGATGGACTGACTTCAGAAGTAACTCCCATATTTCGGGGCTACATAGGCCGAATGATGCGAACACGCACATGTGTGACGTCCAGAGGTACTTCATTCTGCAAGAACAGACACAGGCGCAAGTCAGGAAGTACTAGTTGTATATAAACCTGGATTCTGAGATACCTGTAAAGGCAGCTTTACAGTCTATGACGGCAAAATCTTACTTAAAACTATACAGATGCCATTTGCCGAAGGGTTCGTTGTTTAACTCCACTGCCTTTTGAGGACTATATTTTGAGTAAAACGTAAAGGCATGTTTGTAATTAATTGTAAAAACTGATGATGAATATTTTATACCGAGAGAAGGTAGTATATAAGGATGATTTTATGGGAACCATGATTATTAATGAAGATGACTGTCACTTTCCACATTATATTGCTAAGTAACATCAAGAGTGGTTAAATTAAAAAGTAAACAAACAGGTAAGAAAAATACCTCATTGTACTCAATGCCAAGAATCCAAACAGAATGGTATGTATTAAGTTGTAGGCAGTTTCTGGTTTCAGGTTAACTGTGCCTTTTTCCGTTTTACCCACGGATTGTTGATTTGTAGAATCACTGAGTAAAACAGCAACATACAAAATTTGAGCTGGAAACATAATTTTAGTTAGATCTTTTTAAAAGAAGAAGATACAAGAAATGTATGCCTTTATATATTCAGAAATTGATTATTTCCATAAGATGAAATGAATTTGCATTGATCAATTTTGAATTTATGAGGCTAAAAGTGTAACAATATAAATGCATTAATAATGAGAAAAACTGAAATTTCACAGCAGCTTTGAAGTAAAAATTTAAAGTGCTTCAATTCTTTAAAAAAAAGAGAATGCAAAAAAAAAAAAACCAAATTTTTTTTTGGAATCTCTGAAACTGAAAGAGATCTTTAAAAGATGTTTTACTAGTTATGAGTATTTTTCAAATTTTTACAAATAAAAGCAAAAAACACATCTATTAACTTGGAATTCAATTTCCTTATGAACCCTCAAAAATCACATTTTTAACCTACCAATACCTCCTGATATCCAAAATATGACTTTTATCAAACACAGTTACATTAAAATTATTATACCCAATAAAAGTAACATTAATTCCTTAACATCATCTAATACCCAGTTCATGTTCTATTTTCCCTGTTTGCATCAACTGCTTTTTTCAGGTTTCTCTGAATCAGGAACTAAGAACTGCACGTTGCATTTCACTAACACATCTCTTTAAATATCTTCTGATCTATAAAAGTATCTCCTTTTTTTAAAAAGCAGGCCATTTGTTTGGGGAAGAACACGGAACATATGTCCTGACACTGTTCCTGTCTCCCAGGTGTGGCTCACAGGGGTGGTTATACACTTCATGCTTCTTGTAAACTCGTAATTAGATCTAGAGGTTTATTAGACACAAGTTCAGGGTTTTGGCAAGAACACTTCACGGGGTTATGATGCACAGTAGTCCCCTCTCATCTGTGGATTCACTTTCAGTGGTTTGTTACTGAGGAAACTGCTGTCCGAAAATATTAAATGGAAAATTCCAGAAACAAGCTATTCATAGTGCTGAATTACACGTTATTCTATGTTGCATGATGAAATCTCTCCATCCTTGTCTGTCCCACCTGAGACACAGATCATCATCCCTTGCTCCTGTGTTTCCACACTGTATACTCTACCCACCCACCCAAGACAGACAAGCAGATACATTCAGCTACTAAACTACTAATAAAGTAAGATACATTTAAATGTCCCTGTATTGTTTGTGTTCAAGCAGCCTTTATTTTACTTAATTAAGACCCCAAAGTGCAAGAGAAGTGATGCTGGCATGTTGCTATTGATTGTTGTAGTTTATGATTATTGTTAATCCCTTACCACGGTTAATTTACAAATGAAACTTTATCACAGGGATGTATATATGGGAAAAAAACATAGTATAGAGAGGGTCTGAAACCATCCAAAGTTTCAGGCATCCACTGAGGAACTTGAAACATATTCCCACAGAAAGTGGGACAGCTCTACTCCACATCGCATTACACTGGGAAGCACACATTGCCTGGCTGTCTCCACTTCAGTGATGTTAAGACTGATCAGTGTTTAGATGTTGCACAATTTGTTGTCGAGGGAAAAAGAAAACAACAGTAAAGGCTACTAGTTAAAGATGAAACTTTCATGAAGGTCTACTAATCCCTTCATACATACCCAATAGAACTGGGCACCTGTGATGCTTCTCTATATAACTAAAGATCTGACCTTTTTTATTTCCCAGAAATCCTTTTTTTCCTACCATAGATACATAGGAAAATTAAAAGGATATTCTAAGGCTGTTCTCACCATTGGTAATTCACCACTGGAATCTTAAAGGAAATATTACAACCCAAACACTGGTTTCTCTACTGGTACAAAAAGGATACTCTAAACAAGGAGAATATCCATAAACAGGGCAAGGTGTGAAAAGTAAATAAAAATAAAACAGACAAGGAGAGTATCTGCTCTTATCCTCTCTAGATACCTAAGAGAAGTCCTCAGCACCTCCCCAATAACCCAGCCAAACTGGAAATCTCTGATTAATTCCATGAACACAGAACACTGTTCCCCTTTCAGATGTACCCCTCACACTAATGCAGACGTGCTGCATAAAAGTTAGTTATCTGGCAGGGTGCAGTGGCTCATGCCTGTCACCCCAACACTTTGGGAGGCTGAGGCAGGCAGATGACTTTCGGTCAGGAGTTCAACACCAGCCTGGCTAACATGGTGAAACCCCGTTTCTATTAAAAATGCAAAAATTAGCTAGAGGTGGTTGTGCGTGCCTATAATCTCAGCTACTTAGGAGGCTGAGGCAGGAGAATTGCCTGAACCCAGAAGGCAGAGGTTGCAGTGAGATGAGATTGCACCACTGCACTCCAGCCCAGGCAAGAGTGAGAGCATCTCAAAAACAAAACAAAACAAAGCAAGTCATAGTATCATCCTTCCTAGTACTAAAAAGGTAGCAATACTTTAAAAACTTGGCACTGACGGCCGGGCGCGGTGGCTCAAGCCTGTAATCCCAGCGCTTTGGGAGGCCGAGACGGGCGGATCACGAGGTCAGGAGATCAAGACCATCCTGGCTAACCCGGTGAAACCCCGTCTCTAGTAAAAAATACAAAAAAATAGCCGGGCGAGGTGGCGAGCGTCTGTAGTCCCAGCTGCTCGGGAGGCTGAGGCAGGAGAATGGCGTAAACCCGGGAGGCGGAGCTTGCAGTGAGCTGAGATCCGGACACTGCACTCCAGCCTGGGCGACAGAGCGAGACTCCGTCTCAAAAAAAAAAAAAAAAAAAAAAACTTGGCACTGACAAAAGGCCCTTATTTAAAAGTTAATTCACATTTGGACGTAGTCACGTGCCACATAACAACATTTCGGCCAACAACAGATGACACTTACCACAGTGGACTCGTAAAATGATAATGGAGTTGAAAAATTCCTATTGCCTAGTGACATCATAGCCATCATAATGTCACAGCACAGTCACTTTGTTTCTTAAATAGATTTACTGTAGCCTAAGTGCACAGTGTTTATAAAGTCTACAATAGTGTATGGTAACGTCCTAGGCCTTCACATTCACTCACAGGCTCACACAGAGAAACTTCCAGTCCTGCAAGCTCCATTTATGGTAGTTGCCCTATATAGGTATATAATTTTTAATCTTTTATACGGTATTTTTAAAATAGAGATAGGGTCTCCCTCTATTATCCAGGCTAGAGTGCAATGGTGCAATTATAGTTCACTGAAACCTCAAATGCCTGGGCTCAAGTGATCCTCCTGCCTCAGCCTCCCAACTTGTTAGCACTACAGTTTGCACACATCATGCCTGGCTAATTTTTCTTTTCTTTTCTTTTTTTTTTTTTTTTGTAGAGATGGGGTCTTGCTATGTTGCCCAGGCTGGTCTAGAACTCCTGGCCTTAAGCAATCCTTCTCAGTCTCCCAAAGCACTGGGATTATAGGCGTGAGCCACCATACCTGGCCTTTGTATTTTTACTGTACCTGTTCTATGTTTAGATATATTTAGTTACACAAATACGTACCATTGTGTTACAATTGCCTACAGTATTTAACATAGTAACTTGCTGTCCAGGTTTGTAGCCCAGATGCAGTAGGTCATAACATATAGCCTAGGTGTGTAGTAGGCCATACTATCTATGTTTGTGTAAGTACACTCTATGATATTCGCACAATGATAAAATCACCTAACATGCATTTCTCAGAACATGTCCCCCTTGTTAAGTGACACATGACTGTACTATGATTCTCTAACTACTTTAATGTAGTGCTTTTCCTCCAATAAAATCCTAATATCCCTATCTGGTAGATGAAGATGCTCTAAAATCTTTTTATCTATGATCATGTACCAAATCAGCCTCCAGAGATGGCTCATAGATTCACACAGGGCATGGCAGATATTTTCACAAAGATACTGCAGGCCCACTGAACTTCCTGCTTTGTATGCAGTCTAGAGTCCTGTCGACACTTGGTATGTCTGGAATAATATTAAATCACACTGTCCAGAATAATTTCCATCTATTTTCACAGGGCTCAATTTTATCTTGGGTTAGGTATAAAAAAGAACACTTCTGAAAGATAGTAAAATAGTTTATGGTCAATGAAATATTTTCATGGTTCAATGTTGCTTCATTCTTAATAATCATAAAACCTCTCAACTGCTCTGGACTCATTTTAATGACAGCTCTCTCGTGGCTGTGAATCACAGTTCACCAGCATCTTAATTAGCAAGGTAACTACAGAAAAAGGGCTTCCTCCTGAGCTTCATTAAGTTTTCACAAATGACAGTAGCTTCAACTTCTTACACTTAATTTTCTTTCAGTTTAACACGAACAGTCAATGCAAACCCCCCAGCAGCTTGATGGATAGATATTCTTACAAGTTTTTAAAAAGCCTTTATACTCTTGATTTTTTTCTTTCAGTAGATTAGTAGACATGCTAAGTTTTTTAAAACTAGCAGTTATTACTCAAAACTTTCAGTAGATACTAATAATTATGGTCCACTCCAATATTATCAGCCCTGAAGCAAGATGCAAGAAAACAAATGAGCAATAATTAATTAACTCTTACATTTCAAGAGGAATACAAAAAAGCAGCTACAGGTGGAAGGGAGAAAAACACAGGATGCTAATGATGGAAACACAACAGAGGCTTACAAGTCAACAGTGATAATGAAACCAGTTCATGATGGCTTGTACCTGCCAAAGTCTAGGCACCAGACACTATTTTAAGTGCTTTATGTTGTTCTGACTTACTTATTTCTCAAATACCCTGTAGAGTAAGTACTCTTAGTCTTCCCATTCTAAAGATAAGGAAATGGACATATCGAAAGGTTATGTAACTGACTCAAGGATCACTTTGTCCCCAAGTGAGCAGGCCAAGACTTAGGCCCAGACCGTATGCAATCTGATCGTTACTCTGTTGTCTCTTAACTACTGGGAGTGTAGTCCACTGTAGAAGAGGTATGTTCCCCCTTTAAGATGAATACTATTACTCTGTTCTGTGTCTGATATTCTGACTTTCAACTTTGCAATTTTTCTGCAACATGGAACAAGTTCATTAATAGGAGAGCATTAGATTTCTGAAATATACCATACCTGAGATTATGAAAGGCAACAACGAATGCTACAGTCACTGTGATGGACAGAACAAATACATAAGCATAAAAAAGCAGAGTGTCTGAAAGCCTTCCAAATGTATTAAAAGGCAGGAGGCCAAAAGCTTCTTCACACAGATAGAGATTTGCATCAAAATCCCTAGGGAACAAATGGAAAGCAAAGTATTAAATTCAATACAAGACAAAGAAATGACATTACATCTTTCCTCAAAGGGAGTCTGTAATTAATAGGTGAAGGCATAATGACAACTTAAGTTTTAAAGTCCCTGCTGATTCAACAGAAAATAGCAAACATAGATTTTCAATTCAGTTATACCTTGTTGCTCCAAGCCCAAATTTTGCCTTCAGAAATTTAAATATGTGTTCATCTGACTTCAGGTTAAGAATTTTCTATCGAGGAAAGAGAAAACAAAAATTGCTATTAGTCCTTTAGGCATAGTTTTCTGATAATTTCTCATTGAATTTATATATTCAGTGTCCAATTTCATAGGAGGATGTGGGTGTATAAAATCAGTAAATGTTCACAGTAGTTCTCAGAACTGAGGAATTCCAAAGCAGGGACTTCCAAACTCCTTCCAATCCCCACTCCCCATTTTAGCATAATCCTTTATTCAAAAAACATCTTATACATAAGTTAAATATGCAAAATAGGTAAAAGATGAGATTTTTTGGTTTCAGGGAGAGGGAGAAGGCTGAGGCATAGTGAGCATAAGTTTTCAGACCAGAAAACTGACAAGACGATGATCTGAAACCTCAAATAGATACACCACCCACAAGGCCTGTCGGGCTTTGGGGCTTTTGGTCTGCGGATACAATCGATCCAAGACTTATTCACTCAAAGACAATTCAAGTTGTAACCCTCAAGGGGTGGACAGACAAATATGAGTGTTCATCATTAGTGATTACAATTTTAACTCATATAATTCTATTTTAAATTTGTGGCTTAAAAATCCATATATAATAACACAAATGGTGAAGACATTCTATTTGAAGAAAAATGAAGATAGGGAAAAAACATGAAGCCACAACTGAGTTCAGTACACACAATATATTCATTAGAGATGAGCCACAAATCTGGTCTTTTGCATTCCAGCAGCAAATGCAAAGAGGTAGGTCAATATATTTATGTCACTCACAGATTTATAAGAGTAAAACAAAACAGTTGCTCAGAAGAGATCCTAACAGTCCTAGAACTGAGACTCAAAATAAATTTTTCCCATGGGTACAGCAAAAACAGCAAGGACTTTCAAGGAAAAGTTTCTCTACTTCCTCTTGTTGTACGTCACTGGCAAGACATCAAATGCAATTCAACAGATGTTATTCTTTGGAGATTCAAAAAATGGTGGTTCAGGGATGCAGCTCTTTACTGATTTAATCCAAGAACAGGTCACTGAATATGTATAGTGGGTCAATGGAAGAATTGTGTATCTTTTGGCCACTTTTCCAGAAATGCTAGCAGTTCCACTCAAATAAGTTTTGAAAAAAAATTTTTTAGTAGAGTTTAGGTTTTGCTATGTTTCCCAGGATGGTTTTGAACTCCTAGCTAGCCTTAGGCGATCCTCCCACCTTAGCCTCCCAAAATACTGGAATTACAGGCATAAGCCACCATACCTGGCTTTGAATAAGCTTTTTAATTTTTGTGGGCACATAGTAGATGTATGCATTTATGGAGTATATGAATATTTTTTTACAAGCATATAGTGTGTAATAATCCCACCAGGATAAATGGGGTATTCATCAACTCAAAAAAAAGCTTTTGGCTGAGTGCAGCGGCTCGTGTCTGTAATCCTAGCACTGTGGGAGGCTGAAGTGGGGGGATACCTTGAGCCCAGGTGTTTGAGACCGGCCTGGGAAACATGGCAAGATCCCATCTGTACAAAAATTGTGAAAATTAGCCAGGTGTGGTGGCACACACCTGTAGTCCCAGCTACTCAGGCTGAAGTGGAATGACTGCTTGAGCCCAGGAGGTCAAGACTGCCATGAACCAAGATCGTGCCACTGTACTCCAGTCTGGGTGGCACAGTGAGATCCCGTCTCAAAAAAACAAAAACAGAAACAAAAGTAGAAATTTAAAAATAAATTATTGACAAGTACTGGACTGTATGGAGTTTAAGAACATACTGACAGCCGAGCATGGTGGCTCATGCCTATAATCCTTTGGGAGGCCAAGGCAGGTGGACTGCTTGAGCCTAGGAGTTTAAGACCAGCCTGGGCAACACAACAAAACGTTGTCTCTACAAAAAATACAAAAATTAGCGTGGTGATATGCATCTATAGTCCCAGCTACTCAGGAGGCTGAGGTGGGAGGACACCTAAGCCCAGGAGATCCAGGCTGCAGTGAGCCGTGACCACACCAGTGCATTCCAGTCTGGGTGAGAGACTCTGTCCAAAAAAACAAAACAAAACAAAACAAAAAAAAGAACACAGTGACATAGTGACTGGCTGAGTGAAGACTCTTTTTCTTTGATAGTCAACAGACGTGAACAAGGACCACAGTTCTCTTGTGGAAAAGGAGCTTGTTTTGCAGATGCCTCCTATCCTGAGACCGACCTTCTAGGACAGGCAAAATTATCTGAAGAAATCAGTGTAGTTTTGCTCTAGCATAAAAACAAATGGGATATCAAGGTCCAAGAACTATACCTTTAATAAAGCCTACCCTGAAAAAAAATTAAAAAGCCAATAAAAACATTTAAAAAGTATGTTAAACTAAGCAGAGCCCCTGGGGCAATGTAAAAATCTTAGCAAAGCACCTACTGGACATAAAACCAATGGATGCCTACGTTACTAAATGAGTTGTTCTGTTAGGCATGTTACATATAAGTCAGTTAAATGTTGGGAAAAATGAGCTTAACTCTTCTTCTAGCAGAAAGTAGATAGTAAGGCCAGTTTACTTATTAACTGAACTCAATAAAAATCATGTCTTTTTTTTTTAAGTACCACAGTACAGAAAGCTATGTGTATATTATGGTACTAAAAATAAGTTTTAAATTTAGGGAAATATTTGTTCAATGCTTTTTAAGCTTTTAAAAGTTTCATAACAAAAGGTGAGTAAGTTCAAGGTGGGACATAAGAGTACACAGAAATGAATGACTAAAATCAATAAAATAATCGTTGTTACTAAGACAAAGTTAAAACTGAGCCTGTTTGAAGTAAAACTGGTAACTCTCCAGTCACGGTAATACACTTTATAAAGCAAGAATTTATTTAAAATTGAAAGTTTCAAAGAAGCCAGGTGTGGTGGCACCTGTAGTCCTAGCAACCTGGGAGGCTAAGGTGGGAGGGTCATTTGAGACCAAGTGTTCAAGGACAGCCTGGGGAATGGCAAGACCCAGTCTCTAAAACAATTAGTTTATTAAAAATGAAAAAGAAAGTTTCAAAAATTATCTCCAATGCCATAAGTTAATTAAAAATACATTAAATATGTCATTTTATTAACTTACCTTAATTATGTTGTTGAGAAAAAGTGTCAAACATAAAACCATAAATAAATGTAACAAAAGTTTCCCAAGCCTATTAAGGAAGCTTCCAGTTTTCAGATTTTTCTAGAAATTAAAAGAGTTATGTTTTAATTCTTAAGTTTTAAAATAACTTCATAAACAGTGAAGATAAGCTTACTTAAGGATTTAAAAACACTGGCTCATACAACATAAAGGTAAAACACACGTGGAAATTACAACCTACTCATTTTCATGGGGTTACACTGTCTTAATATCTGTGATTTTCTAGCAGTAAATGAGTCACTTAATAATGAGCTTCATAAGATGAGGAAATGTATCCTAGTCTTTTTTTTTTTCCTAATTATTTTTTAAGACCTTAGTAACTGGACGATTGGGGTCTGCCATTTGGAAGGTATTCAGGATACGCTGACCAAACAAACTGTTCCATCTTTTTTTTTTTTTTTCTCTTTTTCTTTTGAGACGGAGTCTCACTCTGTTGCCCAGGCTGGAGGGCAGCAGAGCGATCTCAGCTCACTGCAAGCTCCCCTTCCCGGGTTCACGCCATACTCCTGCCTCAGCCTCCTGAGCAGCTGGGACTACAGGCGCCCGCCACAACGTCCAGCTAACGTTTTGTATTTTTAGTAGAGACGGGGTTTCACCATGTTAGCCAGGATGGTCTCGATCTCCTGACCTCGTGAACTGCCCACTTTGGCCTCCCAAGGTGCTGGGATTACAGGCATGAGCCACCTTGCCCGGCCCTGTTACATCTTTTATCAATTAATTCCCACATCACAGACATAGTTACAACTCAGTTACATAAAAGACCTATAGGTGTAAAAAGAAGTACATTGTGCCTTTTGACATGTAATAGTTTTCTTATAATCATCAGATAATTTTATACATTGTTAAATATAATAATATCTTAACAGTTCAAATACGAGTAGTATTTATTTATAATTAAGGTTAAAAGGATGACTGTGAACTGCTGTTTTTGATAGTCAAAAGCCTTTGTCCATAACAATTCTCACTCAAAAGACTAATAAGAAAAATGATTTCTTTTTCTCAAAGTGGAAAACCATGGCTTCTTCACACAGAAATGTTTCTAGTGTATGTGAAACAGGATGTTATAATTTTAAGCAAAAACAAATGACTCATATCTTATGTAAATACAAGAAATTTAATTATATAAATAAAGCTAAAAGAGCAAGTCATTGTTTTCAAACATGATTTGACAATACCCTAGGAAATGTTCCACTGTTTCTAAAGCTATTTATTTGGATTTTCAAAATTCTCAAAACAGAGTTAATTTTGGTTCACCTAAAAATAACTAGTGTGGTATGGAAGGATGGGGAAAAGAGTAGCTTTACTACATCAAATGACAACAGGGTATCCACCAACGTGAAAGACTGTGATGAACACGCTCCCAACATAAGCAGGAGACTCTTTTCACTCCTGAGTTCACACTCATGAAAATTAAAAACTTTTCTGTTTTACTTCAACTTTAAATCAGTGACATTCAACCAAGCACCTTTAGCCGACCCCCACATTGAAGGTAAGGTTCCAATTCTCTAAGAAATAACTGTCAAAACAAAAAGATGACTTCAGAAAGCTTGAAATCGAAATGCTACCACATGCACATGAAAAAGCACACAATGCCACTTGCGCTTTTTAGTGTGAAATCAGGTCGTAAATTTCTCTTTGTATGCTGTATGAAAATAAGGTTCAATAAGCCACGCAATTAAAAAAAAGGTTACTTCCATAAAGCGCAAAAAAAAGTCCTACCTGAAGTTTTCTTGCAATGAATACTGAAAGGTTAAAACTGATGAGCAGCGATCCAAGAATCATGGAATTAAAAAACTGAAGAATGCAGACCAGGAGTAAACTTGTTATCTGTATTCCATACAGCCACGTCGCCTGCAAGAACCAAAGATTAGATGAGTACAAACATTTTACCAAGAGATCACCACATGCCGACATGTTGGTCATGAGTTGGATACAACCTCAGCTTACAAATAATGCAGAAAACACACATAGCTTCAAGAAACACAATCTAGGCCGGGCGCGGTGGCTCACACCTGTAATCCCAGCACTCTGGGAAGCCGAGGCGGGCGGGATCACTAAAGGCCAGGAGTTCAAGACCAGTCTGCCCAACATGGTGAAACCCCATCTCTATTAAAAATACAAAAAAAAAAAAAAAAAAAAGGCCTGGTGCGGTGGCTCATGCTTGTAATCCCAGCACTTTGGGAGGCCAAGGCGGGCAGATCACAAGGTCAGGAGATCGAGACCATCCTGGCTAAGAAATGAAACCCCATCTCTACTAAAAAATACAAAAAATCAGTCAGGTGTGGTGGCGGGTACCTGTAGTCCCAGCTACTCGGGAAGCTGAGGCAGGAGAATGGCATGAACCTGGGAGGCAGAGCTTGCAGTGAGCCGAGATCACGCCACTGTGCTCCACACTGGGTGATAGAGTGAGACTCCGTCTCAAAAAAAAAGCCGGGTGTGGTGGCTCGTGCCTGTGATCCCAGCTACTTGGGAGGCTGAGACAGAAGAATTGCTTGAACCCGTGAGACAGAGGTTGCAGTGAGCCGAGAATGTGCCACTACACTCCAAACTGGGCAACAGAGTGAGACTCCATCACAAGAAAAAAAAAAAAAAAGAAACACAATCTAAAAAAGGAAACTAAATCATATACACACCAACTGTTTATTTACCTTTTAATAACAAATCTTCTACCATTAATTAAAAGGGAAGTAAAGAGGGATGATATGAAGTAGAGGATGTAAACAACAACATAAATGTATTTATTTCTGGGAATTGGCAAAGGCCATTTGTAATCTTCAGTTTTCTTTTCAACTATTTCAGTTACTGTTTATGGCCAACAATAAGTACTTTACTGTGTGCTCTGTTATTTCCTAGCTTTCCATACTCTATACTTTAGGACTGTTTCATTCCTTGCTTTGTCTATGTGAGTGTGTGCCCAGATCCCCTGATCAGACTGCAAACCCCTCCTGCTGCATGACCTTGTTTTCTTTGACCTCACAGCTTCACAGCAGGCAGCACAGGACAGTGGGCAATGACATCAGCTCCGGCATCAACAGCACGGTACTGCAGTTCCGATTCTGGTGCACACCAGCTATGTGCCCTAAATGGTTCATCCGTGAACCAGAGACGATGACACCTTCCTCACAGAGTTGATGTAGGGTCTGACAAGAACCAGATGTGGTAATGTATGAAAATGCCTGGTGGCCAAGCACGGTGGCTAATGCCTGTAATCCCAACATCTTGGGAAGCTGAGACAGGAGGATCGCTTGAGCCCGGGAGTTCAAGACCGGCCTGGGAAACACAGCAAGACTGTGTCTCTACAAAAATAAAAAAACTAACCAGGTATGGTAGTGCAAAAGCCTGTAGTCCCAGCTGGTCAGGAACCTGAGGCAGGAGGATCACTTGAGTCCAGGAGGTTGAGGCTGCAGTAAGCTATGATTGCTCCACTGCACTCCAGCCGGGGTAACAGAGCAAGACCTGGTCTCTAAAAAAAAAGAGGGGGATGGGCGGGTGGGGAGGAAATGCCTGGCACATAATGAGCGCTAAGGATTAACTCTCGATGTAATGAAAATTGTTGACAGGTTGATACTAAAAGCAGCAAAACACAACTAACTTGAATACACGAAACATGCCACAAAGAAAAAAAAGGCAGTTCCTAACAAAGAGTGGACACTTATTCTGTTAGTTTTCTTCTTCTCTTTCAAATCAGACAATGCCATACTCATACTGACATGTGAAAAATACCAGTTTTATTCAGCAGCAAATCTGATTTTCTCCATGGTTTTGTACTCTTAACCTCAAGGGAAACAAACCTATTGATAGAAGCATTGAAAAGTGAGGCTTGCAGCAGTTCAGCGCTTTGCTTAGTGTCAGTGGGAACCCAGGGAAATGGATGCGGATGATCTTTAGGATCATGAAGATAATGTATCTTACTCTAGGAGAGTTAGACACTTCAGAAAAACACAAACAAGAAATAGCAATCAATAGGTGGGCTCTTGAGTCAAAACTCAGCACCATTACCTAAAGAAATAATATTGATTTCATAGCAGTATATAGTATTTCATGTACAGGATTTTACATCCTTCACATCCTACCATATCCTTTTCTCACATCAGTGACTATTCTGTGAAAACTTAAATTTTAAATGGTTATGTAACATTCCACCATATGCCATAATTTGTTTGCCACTGGACCATTCAGGTGTTTCTGGCTTTTTATTAACATTGTGAACATCCTTTTAAAAATTTTTTTCAGATCTGATTCTCAGAATTTCTAATCGAATTCTGATTAGTTATGTATTTTGTTCACTGCTGTATCCCCAGCACCTTAAAGAATACCCACCAGAAGAGTGGCACTTAATAAACATTGGAGGAATGGATGAATAAAAACATTTCCTTAGGGATAGATTCCTGAGTACAATTACTGGTTAGAGAAGGAAGAGTTTTTCCTTCTTAGCAGTTTTATTAGTTGATATAATTCATACACCATCAAATTCACCCATTTAAAGTGTATACTTTATGATTTTTGGTATATTCACAGAATTGTGCAACTATCACCTCAGTCTAATTTTATGACATTCTCATCACTCCAAAAGAAACCCATATCCACTAGCCATCACTCACCATAATCCCCTACCCCAAGCCCCGGCAACCACTGATGCACTGTTCTCTACAGATTTGTAAATTCTGGACATTTCACAGAAATGGAATAAAGTGCAATCTTTTTTGGCTATCTTCTCTTACTTAGCACAGTGTTCTCAAGTTTCATTCATGTTGCACCATGTATCAACACTCTTTTTTATCGCTGAACACTATTTATTGCATGGCCAGACTACATTGTTTATGGGAGGGATATGGGCATTCAGGTGGTTTCCACTTTGTAGCTATGAATCACACTGCTATGAACAATCATATACAAATATTTTTGCATGGTTATGTTTTCATTTCTCTTGGTATGTATCTAGGAGTGGGACTGCTAAATCATATGGTAGCTCTATATTTAAAATCAGGAAACGCTGAGGAAATGCTGGTTTTCAAAGTGACTACATCATTTTATAATCCCATCATCATCAACGTATGAGAGTTCTAATTTCTCCACATCCGTGACATTTGTCTCTGTTTTTTAATTTTAGCCATCCAAGTGGGTGTAAAGTGGTATCTGCTTGTGGTTTTGATTTGCATTTCCCTGACAGCTAATGATGTTGGCATCTTTTCATGTGTTTATTGGACATTTATGTATCTTACTTAGAGAAACAGCTACCCAAATCCTTTGCTATTTTATCACTGAAAGAGTTATAAGAGTTCTTCATACATTCCGGAATTCCTGATCAGATATAAGATTACAAATATTCTCTCTCGTTCTATGGGCTGTCTTTTCACTTTCTTAATAATACACTTTTGAGTACAACAGTTTTAATTTTGATGAAGTCCAACTAATCTGCTTTTGTAAAAGTCACTTGTGCTTTTGGTGTTGTATCTAAGAAGGTCTGTGCTACTCCACAGTCATGGAGAATTATTACTATGTTTTCTTCTAAAAGTTTTGGTTTTAGCTCTTACACTTAGGTCTGTGATTCACTTTGAGTTAGTGTGTACAGTGAGAGGAAGGGGCTCAACTTCATGCATGTCGATATCAGTTATTCTTGCATTATTTGTTGAAAAGACCATTAATTCTCCATTTAATTATCTTCAAACCCTTGTTGAAAATCAACTGACCATTTCTAGTGAGGGTTTATCTCTCTCAATTCTATTCCTTGGGTTTACGTCAACCCTTCTGCCAGTATCACACTGTCCTGATTACTATAGCTTTCTAGTAAGTTTTGTAATTGGAAAGTGTGAGTCTTCCAACTTTACTCTTCTTTTTGAAGATTGTTTTAGGTATTCTGGGTCCCCTGAGTTTCCATATGAATTTCAGGATCAGCTTGTCAATTTCTGCAAAAACTTCTCCTGGGATTCTGAGAGGGAATGTGTTGAATTTGTAGATCAATTTGGGGAGCACTGACATCTTAACAACAGTTAAGTCTTCCAACCCAAGAACATGCATTATCTTTCCAATCTAGGCGTTTAAAACTTTCAGCAATGCTTTGTGGTGTTTTGTAAAGCACAAGTTATCACTTTGGGTTAAATCTGTACCCATGCATTTGACTCTTTTTGATGCTCTTCTTTCTAGGCAGTGTTTGTGTCCTTTGTTCCCTTTTCTCATCGGTTTATAAATGGTTTTCTCATGGATGTGTAGGAACTCTTTAAGGATACTAACTCATTTACAAATGCTTTTTTTCCAAAAACGTCTTTCTGTTTGCCTTTATTTGTGGGTGTTTTTTGATGTTTACAGTTCTTTTTATATCAAGTGAGCCTATTTCCAGAAAAAGGGGCAGTTTGTGTAACAACAAGATTGTATAGTTTTATATACATTCAAATGAAACATTGCTGATGAACAGCCAAAAATGTAAAATTGAGCAGTACTGTGTATTAGGAAGTCCTGGATTATCAGTGGTATACTGGATATTCTTTCCCGGTTCTATTAGTACAGTACAGTATAGAAACAAGGCAGCAAGAATATAGTTGACCCCTGAACAACACAAGTCCAATTATACATAGATTTTATTCTGCCTCTGCTACTCCTGAGACAGCAACACCAACCCCTCCTGTACCTCCTCCTCCTCGGCCTACTCAATGTGAAGATGATGAGGATAAAGACCTTTGTGATGATCCACTTCCACTTAATAAACAGTAAGTACATTTTCTCTTCCTTTGGATTTAACATTTCCCTTTTTCTAGCTTACTTTAAGAACATAGTACATAATGCATCACATACAAAATACGTGTTAATCAACTATGTTATTGATAAGGCTTCTGGTCAACAGTAGGCTACTAGTGGTTGAGTTTTTGGGGAGTCAAAAATTGTGTGCAGATTTTCAACTGCTGGGGGGAGACACTGGCACCTGTAGCCCCTGTGTTGTTCAAGGGACAACTGTATATCCTTTCTGTGTATAATAACTGCAGTTGTCTTCAATGGATCGTGTTCAGGCTCCTTATCACCATTCATAATAACCACAGTTAACATCTGTTTAACATTAATAAAACACCAAAAGTTTTCCATATGACCCACGTATGACTCATTCAAACTTAGGCAGCCTGGCTGCAGACTCTGTGTGCTTAACCACTATGCTATACTGGCTACCACATAAATAGTACCACAGAGGCTCAAAACTTTGGTTTATACATTTGTGTACATTTAAGGGGTACAAGTACAGTTTTGTTACATGTATAAAACATATACTGATGAAGTCTGGGCTTTTCCTGTATCTATCACTCAAGTAATGTGAATCGTATCCATTAAGCACTCAACACCCACCCACCTCCCACTCTTCCTGAGACTCAGAACTTTGGAAGTCTGTTAAGATTGAAAAGTTTTAATGTTCCAAGGCAATTATGGAGAAGGTTCACAATTTTACTAATCTTTCAAAGAGCCAGCTCTATCTACCTATCTATCTCTCCATCCATCCATCCATCCATCCACCCATCCATCCATCCATCCATGAGACGGAGTTTCGCTCTCATTGCCCAGGATGGAGTGCAATTTCGCCGTCTCGGCTCACTGCAGTCTTCGCCTACTGGATTCAAGTGATCCTCCCGCTCAGCCTCCCAAGTACCTGGGATTACAGGTACCCACCACCACGCTGAGCTAATTTTTATATTTTTAGTAGAGATGGGGTTTCACCATGTTGGCCAGGCTGGTCTTGAACTCCTGACCTCAGGTGATCCACCCGCCTCAGCCTCCCAAAGTGCTGGGATTATAGGTGTGAGCCACCGTGCTCGACCAAGCTAGCTCTTTTTAATTAATTCTATTATTCATATGTTTTCAATAGCATTGATTTCTGCTCTTTACTATTGTCTTCTCCTGGCTTGAATTTATTTTGTTCCCTTTTTTAAGGTGAAAGCTTGGATGACTGATTTCAGACTTTCTGTCTTTTCTAATGTAAGTATTTTAGTGCTACACGTTTTCCTCTTAATACTGCTTTGGATGTGTCCCACAAATTTAAATATGCTTCACTTTCATTTTCATTGAGTTCAATGCTCTCCAAGGGTTCCTCTTTGACTCTTTTTTAGTGTATATCTTTATATTTTTTTAAAGTGGTTATTCTGGCTATTACTACTGTACATGTAATAGTGAGTTTAACTCCCAAGTATTGAAACATTTCCTGTTATCTTTCTGTACTGATTTCAAATTTGAATCCATTGTAGTCAGAGATTATATTCTCTATAATCTTAATTCATCTATGTTTGTTGTTTTATGGCTCGGGAGATAGTCTATGTTGGTAAGTATTCTGTGACTGCTTGAAAAGAATGAGTATTCTGCTGTTGTTGGGTGGAGTTTCTGTAAATGATTATTAGATTCTGTTGGTTGAAGGTGTTGTTGGTTTCTATATCTCTGATGATTTTCTGTCTGGTGTTCTATCAATTGTCCAGAGAGAGGTGTTGAAGTCTCAAACTACAATTGTGAATTTGTCTATTTCTCCTTTCAGTTCGGTCAGTTTTTGCTTCACACATGTCGCAGTACTGTTGTCTGGTGCAGGTACACTTAGGATTGCTATGCCTTCTTGGTTCACTAAACCTTTTATCATTATATAATGTTCTGTTCTGTCCCTAGTAATTTTCTTTGCTCTGATATCTACTTTCTCTGATAGTAACATAGCTACTCCTTTCTTTTGATTAATACTTGCATGTTGTTATCTTTCTCCACCCTTCTACTTTCAACTTATCTATACTGTTGTATTTGAAGTGTGTTTTAGACAACAGTTGGGTCATGCTTTTTAAATCCACCCTGCCATCTCTTTAATTAGTATATTTAGATCATTTACCTTTAATGTAATTATTGCTATTTTAGGTATTAAATCTGCTCTTTTATTCTTTTTTGTTTGCTTGTTTCTAATTCCTGCTTTCTTCTTCCTGCCTTCCTATGGGTTATCTGAACATTTTTAGAATTTCATTTTTATTTATCTATACTGTTTTTTCATGTACCGCCTCGTATAGTTTTTTAAAGTGGTTATTCTGGCTATTACATTATGCATTAATAACTTATTACAGACTAGTGGTATGGACATTTTAACTGTTTGAGTGAGGCAAAGAACCCTAACTTCCATTTAAGTCTCATTACCCTTCCCATTTTATATTGTTTTAAGTATTTCTTTTACATACAGAGAACCGCATAAGACAGTGCTATAATTTTTGCTTCAGCCATCAAATACAATATATATATTCTTTTGAGACGAAGTTTCCCTCGTCTCCCAGGCTGGAGTGCAATGGCGCAATCTTGCCTCACTGTAACCTCTGCCTCCTGGGTTCAAGCAATTCTCCAGCCTCAGCCTCCTGAGTAGCTGGCATTACAGGCACCCATCACCACGCCCAACTAATTTTAGTATTTTTAGTAGAGATGGGGTTTCACCATGTTGGCCAGGCTGGTCTCGAACTCCTGACCTCAGGTGATCTGCCCACCTCGTCCTCCCAAAGTGCTGGGATTACAGGCATAAGCTACCACGCCAAGCCTCATGATTTAGAAACTCAAGAGAATAAGAAAAGTCTGTTATATTTATTCACATTTTTACTTTTTTCATTGCCTTTTCTTCCTTTCTGATGCTCTTAAATTCCTTATTTCCTTTCTGTTTCAACAACTTCCTTTAGCCATTCTCTTAAGGTAGGACTACTGGCAATATTAGTTTCCTTAATTGAGAATGTTTTGATTTCTCTTTCATTCCTGAAGGGCATTTTAACTAGGTATAGGAGTATAGGCTGACAGGTTTTTTTTTTTTTTGAGACAGAGTCTCGCTCTGTCGACCAGGCTGGAGTGCAGTGGCATGATCTAGACTCACTGCAAGCTCTACCTCCTGGGTTCATGCCATTCTCGTGCCTCAGCCTTCCAAGTAGCTGGGATTACAAGTGCCTGCCACCACGCCCAACTTGTATTTTTAGTAGAGACAGGGTTTTACCGTGTTAGCCAGGATGGTCCTGATCTCCTGACACTGTGATCCATCCACCTCGGCCTCTCAAAGTAGTAGGATTACAGGCATGAGCCACTGCACCCAGCCTTGACAGTTCTTTTTTTCTCCATCTGAAAACACTATGCCACTTCCTTTTGGCCTCCATGTTTTTTATTTTTATTTTTTTTGCTTTTATTTTTGAGACTGGGTTTTGCTCTGTTGCCCAAGTTAGAATGCAGTGGTGCAATTACAGTTCACTGCAGCCTCAATTTCTCCCACTTCAGCCTCCCAAGTATCTGAGACCTCAGGCACGTGCTACCATGCCTGGCTAATCATATTATTATTATTATTATTTATAGAGATGGGGTTTCATGATGTTGCCCAGGCTGGTCTCGAACTCCTGGGCTCAAGCAATCCACCCGCCTCAGCCTCCCAAAGTGCTGAGATTATAGGCATGAGTCACTGGGCCCAGCCCCTCCATGGTTTTTGATGAGGAATTCACTGTCATTCTAATTGGTTTTCCCCTATAGGTACAGTATTTTTCTGACTACTTTAAACTTTTTTTAAAATTTATGTTTACTCTCCAGAAGTCTGATTATAATGTCTTAGTGTGGCTCTATTTGGATTTTTCCTGTTTGATACTAGCTCAGCTTGTTGATTCTGAAGGTTTGTAGCTTTTGCCAAATTTGAGGAAATTTCAACATTTTTTCCAAAAGTATTTATTTGCATACTTTTTTCAGCTTCAGTACACTCTTTTCTTGTCGTCTTCTGGGATTCTGATTACCTGAATGTTAGACTTTTCATTATAGTCTCACAGGTCCTTGAGGCTCTGTTCATTTTTGTTTCATTCTATTTTTTCTTGTTCAGATTAGCTAATTTCTAAATTGTTCTATCTTCAAGTTCACTGATTCTTTCCTCTGACCACTTCATTTTGCTGTTGAGTCCATTCACTGAGTTTTAAGCTTTGATTATTGGAATTTTTCTGTTCTAAAATTTCCACTTGCTTATTCTTTGTGTCTTCTCCTTGTTTGCTTAGAGCTTGTATTTTCATTTGCTTCAAGTGTGTTTGTAACTGCTCAATGAAGCTTTTTTTTTTATGATGGCTGCCTTAAATTCCTTGTAAGATAATCCAATTTCTGTGTATCTCAGTGTTAGCATCTATTGACTGTCTCTTCTCACTCAAGAGATATTTTCCTAATTCTTAGTATAAGAAGTGATTTTTTTTTTTTGAGACAAAGTCTTGCTCCGTTGTCCAGGTTGGAATGCAGTTGCCCCATCCCAACTCACTACAACCTCCGCCTCCTGGGCTCAACCTATTCTCCTGCCTCAGCCTCCTGAATAGCTGCATTCCAGGCACATGCCACCACAGCCAGTTAATTTTTGCATTTTTAGTAGAGACAGGGTTTCACCATGTTGTCCGGGCTGATCTCAAACTGACCTCAAATATCTGCCTGCCTCGCCTCCCAAAGTGCTGGGATTATAGGCATAAGCCACTGTGCCTGGCCTAAGAAGTGATTTTTAACTGTATCCTATTACATTATGGGACCCTGGATCTTATTTAAATCTGCCATGTTAGCAGGCCTCCTGTGACACCACGTGTCTTGGTCCATTTAGGCTGCTATGTAACAAAATACTGTAATCTAGGTAGCTTATAAACAACAAAAGAGATACTTCTCATAGTTCCGGAGGCTGGGAAGTCCAAGATCAAGGAACTGGCATATTCACTGGCTGGTGAGGGCTTGTTTCCTGGTTCATTCATGGCACTTTTTTGCTGTGTCCTCCTCACATGGTGAAACAGCTCCCTTGTGCCTATTTTATAATGGCACTAAACACCTCCTAAAAGGCCCTACCTCCTAATACCATCACCTTGGGTGTTTGGGTTTCAACATATAAATTTGGTGGGGGACCACAAAAACATTCAAACTATGCCAACGCTACACTAACGGGGAAAGAAGGGTGCTGCCTCGTTACTTCCAGACGGAAATGGAAGTCCAAGGTGTCCACTTGCCCTCCATTGACATCTGGGGGTCAGCAGAAGGTGTGCTTCCTTATTGCTGGGTGAAGGTGAAAGTTCAGGCTCTCTACAGGTCCCTGCTGACACATCCTGGCTGGGAGAGACAGAAGTGTGTCACCACTGCTCCTTACATGGTCCACCGACAGCATAGGGTAGGGCAGTAGATAGAGAAAGGCTTATTACATCTGGGTGGTGGTTAGAGTCTCCACCTCCCTGTTGGCCTCCCCTGACAGAGAGGGGACAGGATGTCTCATTACCACTGAGTGAGAGTTGAAGTCCAGGTTTCCCAAGCGGCCTTCACAGATGTCTCTGGGAGATGGTGAAAGTTCTGGTTCCCCACTAGACTTCTCTGGCACAGGTCTGGCAGGAAGCGAGGCATGCCTAGTGACAGCTGGGTAAGGGTAGGAGTCTAGGCTTCCCACTGAACTTTGCTGATGGAGGTGGGAGTGGGGCTGTGGTTTTTTTCTGTAGCATTTGGCTAGAATAAGGCAGTTAATGTTTGAAAGTTTTCTGTCTTCTTAGGCTTCCTCTCTGCTGGTCCTTTTGCTAGAGGGAGTAGGCTTTTTGTTTGAGTCCACTGGTATTCCCAGGTTTCTGACTTCTTCAGCACCCAGTCAAGGATATATGGGGCAAAAAGAAAACCCAAGAAACTCGCTGTCAAATTTTCTCTCTGGTCTCAAGGTCTTTAGGCAGTCTGATTTCTTCTTACTACCTCTGAAATTCCTCTTAGGTTTGTTATATACATATAGTGTCTAAGGTTTTTAAATGTACTTTGGGGAGGAACGGGGAGAAATGTCTCTACCCACTCTTGTCTGGAAGCATATAGGGTACTTAACATGATCTCTTAAGCATTTATCATGAATGTGTCTTGTTTCCACATAAATTAAGAAAACTTTATTAACCTCCATATTTTAGCCTTTAATTAAGCTAAAGTATACACTTTATAATATGCTCGCTGTTCTGTTTTACTCTGTTCACATTTCTGACTGGAAACTTGAGTTTTTGCTGGTAAGAGTTTCATCATTCATGAAAAGACGACAAAACGGACTGAAGAAGGTACTGCTTCTTGTCACCATCTTGAGCTCTGAATTTGTTATTACCTTTTTCTATACCAATTATTCCAACTCTTTCCCATTTGACATGGTTAGAGAGAAGTGATTCTAATTCATGAAGAAACTAAGTTAAATCACTTGCCTAAGCTAAAAGAGCCAGTTACTTTCAGAGCTGATAGCAGCAATTTAGTTTTATAACTCAGGATCCTTTCATTGTAATAATGTTCTTTCTTAAAGTCTGATACTTACAACTACTTCTAATACCAACATAGCTTCAAATGCAAAAGTTGAACAAAGTTTAGAACTAAATATAAATTAGCTATATTATTTTAAAATGTTGTGTGAGCCAAAACAGTACCTTTGTTTTCTAATTTTAAGAGAGATACATATTCAGATGGGCACAGTGGCTCACGTCTGTAATCCCAGCACTTTGAGAGGCTGAGGCAGGTGGATCACTTGAGGTCAGGAGTTCAAGACCAGCCTGGGCAACATGGCAAAATCCTGTCTCTACTAAAAATACAAATATTAGCCAGGTGTGGTGGCATGTACCTGCATTCCCAGCTACTTGGGAAGCTGAGGCAGGAGAACTGCTTAAACTCGGGAGGTGGAGGTTGGAGTGAGCCAAGATCACGCCGCTGCACTCCAACATGGGAGACAGAGTGAGACTCACATCTCAAAGAAAAAAAGAAAAGAGATACATGTTCATTATCAGAAAAAATCAAAGATCTAAAGAACAAAAAGAATATGCAGAACATCAATCATGTAGCTGACTGTTAATACTTTTACTGTGTGTTTTTCCAGAACCTTTACTCATTTTCTCTGTTTTGCTTTTTCAAAAAAATATGGGGGGAAACTAATGGTTATGTAATACCTGATTGCATAGATATGCCATCATTTATTAAGTATACCTTACTGCTATTGGCTCAAGTCATTTCCAGTTTTTTATTTCTTTTTATCTTTTCTGCCCAGCTTTTTCTTATTACAATACAGCTAAAATGAACATGGTAGATTATTTACTTAGGACAAATTTATAGGGGTAGAAATGTTGGTGAAAAGGCAAATACATTTTTAGGCTTTTGATACGTGCTGTGAAACTACACTAAAGAAGGATTATAGGAGTGTATAGGTTACCAGCAGTGTAGGAGTGGCCATTGGCACACCTGCAGAAACACCAAACATTTTATATACATATATAAACTTTGTCCTATCTACTCGCTCTTGCCGTATTCTACCTTCCTATTCTGCCCCCACCCGACATCCCACCCAAATTTTACTCTCGTTTGTGATCCGGTGGTCCAGTTCTAGCTTCTCACTTCTGTAAACACTTATCTGCCTAAAAATAACTTTTCTTCTTTTAGATATATCAGTATTGCTAATTAGCAGCTATCATTTGTCTGCCTGTTCTTGATGTGTGTAACCTTTGTTTCCCAAGCTAAAAGGCAAACTGTGGCTACGACAATAAATTACACATATTAGCATTTCCTGTAGTGCCCATCCTATTACAGTGTCTCAGCAGACAGGCAATGTGTATTTGCTGGTTGGCTTTCATGTTTCTTAATTCAGACTCAATCCGTATGGAAGCTGGCTGCATCTCCTTTGATATGGAATAAATGAGAGCAAATCCTTGGGCTACACTGCTGCCTTAGATCTGGAGAAAGTATTTTATTCTACTTGGGAAATATTTAAGTTATTACTACTTTAGAATAGTAACTATAAGCCATTTTAAAACTGTATACAATACATAAAATCATATTTTTGCACATGAAAAAATGTGATTAAATGACAGCAGCAGACACTAGGAGACAGAGATGGGTTTCTTTATTTCACATGTGACTTTCAGCCAGTCAACAGGGATTCACATCCCATATTAGTTAAATGTGACTATGAAAATTTTATAAAGTACTACAGAAAAACTGTTATATACCTATTGAGTTCTTTTTTAAAAGTGGCAGTACATAGTAAGAAATCTTAAAAGAGCTATCTTATATTTTAAAATTTAAGTCATCTGTATAAATAACAATTGACCTAGGCACTTATACTCCAAAATAAATCCATTCCATTTTTTAACTTAAAATAAGCAGAATAAAAGTTAAGATGGTCAAACTAGGCTTCATAAATTACTTAGCTTCAATTGGCCACAGCAAATGTACAGCAGATCTAAGAAACAGCTTCAATTTTACCCATAAGTACTTGCATATTTTCATCTCATTCTATGATATAAAAACAATAAATGGCGAAAATCTCAAGTGAGAAAAGAAAGCAAAGCTCACCTTCACTGCTGGCAGCATGTCCAGGGAGTCCAGTGTGAACAGCACTAATGCTTGCATCAGCATCATAAATTGATTAAATTGCCATGTCAGACTAAAGAGAAAAGTTGATATGAAAATGGCAAGAAGTGTCAGCCTCTGTAAAAAGAAAACCTTTGTATAATTTACATGTCTCTAGTAATAAAAAACCTTGCAGACAAGTTTTCTCAAGAGCAGCCAGTATCTCTATAAACCAAACAGAAAAACCATAAACTGTTGCTCTGAAAACCCTTGCATTTGTTATTTAAGCTCTAACTATCATAAAGTGACACTTTGCATATAAATATTCACATACGGTGTGTGTATTCCACACTATTATGGAGGCGATAATGCACCAAATCACATCTCAAGAGCAAGGGCTTAAAAATTCTGACAGTTTTGCAGAAATCGTGTGTGGGTTTGCTGCAACTATTTAAGGGTAGATTATGTTGAGTACATTTTTAACATCAAAAATGAAAACATTTTCTTTGCAAAGTAGGAAAAAGCTCAGGAAAAGAAAACTTAATTTAACTCAAGTTTAAAAATTGGTCATGGAATAAGAACTATTCACATGCATTGGGATACTAAGCACATCACATTTTTTGAAGCTTCATATATAAAATTGGGGGATTAAAAATATATGAAATTTTATAAACACTTACTTCAGAAAGAGGCTGTAAGTTTGGTCTTAGGAAATATGTAATTGCTGCTATCTGAATTGCAAAGAATGGCAGCGCCCAGTTCTCCCTCAGTGGGATGGTAAACTCAACTCTTGTGGTATCTATTCTGCACAAAAGAAAACACAAATGGCCAAAGTGATAGCTTTTACAATAATTTCTTCGAAGACTTCCTCAGTGAAAGATATATCATATTAAGGACAAGTATACTTAAGATCTGATTCTGGCCACTGGTTCTCAATAACTGTCCTTATCATCATCATCATCATCCCTGTAACATAAAATTGGCATAGAGAACATTTAAGTGCTCTGTCCATGGGTATGCCCTTAGCACCTGGGATTCAAACCCAGGTCAGACCTACTCACAAATGTATCATGCCAAACCCTTACTTTTATTTCTCCCTAACTTCATTAGTGTCAAGAGGCAATAAACATTTTCCCTCTCTGTATTTCTTTGGTGTTTTTTATACTTGAGTCTTAAATATGTCATTGACAGTATTTTTAAAAAACTTCCTGCCTCTCTAGAATGTGAACCCCAAGAGGGCAAGTATGGGTAAGATTTTTCATCTTTGTATACCATCCCCACACATACTAGGCATTCAATAAATGATACACATATATAACACATACATACACGTGTGTGTCTATATATCAAACAAGGTATCTATATCTATGTATATCTCTATATAAAAGAGATATATAAATGAAACAATGTATCAATGTATACATATGTCTCATATAAAAGAAATATAGATATACAGATATCTATATCTATATACAAAATGTAACCTTTTAAGCCTCGATTTTATCGTTTCTAAAATGGGGATAATAATGGTATCTACTCTATAGGGTGCTTAGAAGAAGACATATAATGCATATTGTAAAGTGTTTGGCATACAGTAAACCCCCAACAGGATTGTAATAACAAGTAATTTGCTTAGACTTACAAAATAAAACCTGTATTAGAACTCATGCTCAAGTTTTAAGACTCCTTTTGAATACTGGTATTGCCACTGTAGGTCAGGCAATAATTCAATGATCTTGAATATGTTTTTTTAAGATGTGATTTCATAAGGCTCTACTGCTTATAATAGTAGATATTAAATAAGGCAAAAATGCCCTTGCATTTGTACATCTTTAAGCTCTACTAATTGAGAGCCATACACAACCCTATTAAGGTTGACAGTGAAGATACAATTAAAACTTCTTAGGCAAGGCACAGTGGCTCATGCCTGTAATCCCAATACTTTGGGAGGTCAAGGTGGGAGGACTGTTTGAAGCCAGGAGTTTAAGACCAGCCTGGGCAACACAGGGAGATCCTGTCTCTACAAAAAACAAAAACAACCCCTAAATAAATAAAATTTTTAAAAATCTTCATTGGCTTTAAAAAAGAGCAAAAAGAACCCAAAAACTTTTTAATGATTGATATGCTAATTACCTTGATCTGATCACTATACACTCTATATGTATTGAAATATCACTATGTAGCCCATGAATATGTACAATTACTATTTGTCAATTTAAAAAAACCCTTTAAGAGATGAGATATGTGGCTGGAGAAATCTTGATCACACAGCAAACAGATAATAGGTTTGGGATTATTATGAATGATTTTCTTGATTTGCAATTCAATGCTCTCTGTTCCTCAGCTGGAATTATACGTAAGCAGCACTTTCTCCCTAACTAAACAAGAAAAATTGAGTAAACCACCAGGTAAAACCAAAGAGAAAATGCTCCCAACCAATCAAATGTGGCAGAAGAAATTTCTCTGAGCTGGAAATGAAGTCACTTCATTTTTACTTACATTTTGGAAAGAAAAGAAGCATACTGACTCCAACTCACCTATTTGTGACATACCAGAAAGCCGCCAACAGTCCTGACAGCCACGTACCACTGAGTAGCCAGCTGGTTATATAGAGAGCTGTGACATAGATCGCCTGGAGCCCAAATAAGGTGTAAATATAAAAATAAACCGGCTCTAAATATTTCTGTAAAAGGGAACAATAAAACAAGTTTGACGGGTGAGCCCTAACCCTCCTCAGTACCATTTCAAACATGACAGTAGGAACAGAATATGCAGGAGCTTGCCCCTAATTCCAAGCAGCAAGCCTACACACTTTCACCCATTCGGGCAGCCTTTCTTCCCACCACTAAGAGACAGGGGAAGGAAGTCCGTGAGAAGTCTGGCTTCACTCTTTACTCCAGAAAGTTTTATACCTAACTCAGTCCGAGGATACCTCATTCACATGAGAAGTGGTCATTGTGATTTGCTGACTTTACAAATTTTTTTATCTCAAAGATCCATCAAGACTGATTACACATTTCCAAATGAAAGTATTTGTTAGCTTCTAGGCTGCATACATATCTAAGCCAGGAAGCATCTATGTACAAAAACCTTTTATCTTATGTAAACAAAAAGCAATATCTTACAAAATAAAAAGTTCACAATATACATGGAAAAAATACGGTATTGCTGATTTTCTACTAAACCAGTTGAAGATCAGAAGGACAGATGTGACAACTTTCAGCTCAAAATGGCAGGCTTTGACTTTCATCTGATATTAACAATTCAGTGTCACAAAACATAACATACCTGTATGGGTAGAACTCTATATAAAATACTGAGAAAAACCTCTTGGTAAATATTCATTCGCTGAAGCAGATTAATTGTCTTCATAGATTCAGTTTTATTATCATATATTAGGCCATGAAAACCTAAGATTGGTATGTGAAAAGTCAGGAAGAAAATAATTACACTCATAATTATTCATTCATTCAAAACTATCCACAGATTGTTTAGTATGTTGTAGAGAGTGTGGTAGGCATTGGGGATATAATAGTAAGCAAAAAAACCATACTCCTGCCCTCAAAGAGCTTACCACACATTCGATGGACATCATTTAAACATTTACACAAACATAGGCAAATTAAAACTTTTGTAACCGGAATGCAAATACCACCACCACCACCACCACCACAAGGTCCTTCTCTAGAAATGCGGGCAAGAGGATTTCACATTTCTCCACCCTGCCCTCCTGCCATGCGACCTGCAGTATCTCCTTTGGGAGAGTATACATGGCCTTCCTTCTCCACTCCCCAGAACAGCTTTGGCCATGTGCTCTAACCAGCGGCATGTGAGTGGATGTAAGTCACAGCTGAGCAGAGGCTTTAGGAGACAAGGCATGTTTCTACCAGCTCTTGCTCTTGCCCTCTGCCATGACACTGGCATGTTCCGAATAGGGCTTGAATGCACGGATGTTCGGGGCAGAGTAGAGCTGCAGCTCCCTCACAGCAGACATTGTCATGAGAAGGAGAACTCGACCTGCTGTTATAGAGATCCAAGCCATAGAGGTCCTCTGTCACTGTAACCAGGCTAATTAATCCAAGGCATGAATTGACAGTTCACAGAAGAAAACATGCACACAGTCCTTCCCCATAGGAGAAGATGCTCAACCTTGCTCCTATTAAAAGACTGCAAATTAAAACTACCCTGAGGGATGCTATTTCTCACCTACTGCCTGGGCAAAAAAAGTTTTACAATACACTCTGTGAGATTATAAAAAAGTAGACTCCTATATACTATAGTTGGGAATATAAAATGGTGTCATCTCTATGGAGAGAAATTTTGCAGTATCTAGCAAAAATCACATAGGAATTTACCCTTTGACCCAGAAAGCCTGTGTCTAGGAATCAATCCCACACACAGGCTGGCAAAAAGACAAAATGACATCGGCACAAGGTCACTCATGCAGCACCATTTGTACCAGCAAAAGATTGATCCAAAACAACCCAGATGTCCCTCAATAGGAGGTGCTGTGGACTGAAATGTGTCCCCCTCAAATCTGTATGCTGAAGCCCTAACCCCCAATATGACTGTTCTTGGAGACAGGGCCTACAGGAGGCAATAAAGGGTAAGTGAGGTCACACAGTTGGGGTCTTAATCTGATAGGACTGGTGTTCTTATAAGAGGAACAGACAAGAGCTTGCCCTTGTGCTCTCTCTACATTTGCACAGAGGAAAGGCTATGTGAGGACACAGCAAGAAAAGGGCATCTACAAAGCTAGGAAGAGAGGCCTCAATAGAAACCAATCCTAACAGCATGAGGATCTTGGACTTCTAGCCTCCAGAAGGGAGAAAAAATTTCTGTTGTTTAAGCCACGGAGTCTGTGGTATTACATTATGGCAAGCCTGAAGTCTAACACAGGAATGTTACGGATGGATAACTCTCCAACTCTTAGGTTGGAGAGTTATGGGCCCTCATGATGGGATTAGTGGCCTTAAAAAAAGTGACACCAGAGAACTCGCTCTTCTCTTTCTGCCATGTAAGGACAGAGCAAGAAGGTGGCTGTCTGCAAGCCAGGCAGACAGGCCTCCCTAGAACCTGACCATGTGGCTCCCTAACCTCAGACTTCCAGCCTCCTAAACTGTGAGAAAAAAAATTTCTGCCATTTAAGCCACCCAGTCTGTTGTGTTTTAATTCATTAATTTTTTTATTTTTAAAATTGTGATACGGAGTCTCGCTCTGTCACCCAGGCTGGAGTGCACTCGCATGATCTCGGCTCACCACAACCTCTGCCTCCCAGGTTTAAGCAATTCTCCTGCCTCAGCCTCCCGAGTAGCTGGAATTATAGGCATGCGCCACTATGCCCGGCTAATTTTTTTGTATTTTTAGTAGAGACAGGGTTTCTCCAGATTGGTCAGGCTGGTCTCAAACTCCCGACCTCAGGTGATCCGTCCGCCTCGGCCTCCCAAAGTGCTGGGATTACAGGCGTGAGCCACCGCACCTGGCCTTGGGGGATCATTTTAAACTGCAACAAAGAGCAAAACAATGCAAAGGCCATGGCATAAAAGAGATTTTCTGAAAAGGACACTGCAGTGTGAAAGCTGAGGCAAGGTGGCAGAGTGTCACCTCATTCAGTCTCTGTGGGAAACACGTATGCCAGAGACTATTCTGTTGCTCTGGACATGTCCATGAACGACTGTGAAAGCACTATTAATACTGATTTTAGGTTATAAGTATATTTTAGGAAGTAAATGATTTTGCAACTATGCGATCTGTGAATAACAAGGTTTGATTGTATGGGGGAAAAATGAATACTAAGCCTGCCTTTCTTGTATAAACTGTACCGCAAGGTAGCCAAACAATGAGAAGGTTCTCTATATAACAGAGTTCCAACTAATAAATACAGGAGGAATGACAGAATTAGAAGGTCACTAATTTGCATCCCTACTGAAATAAGAACTACAGACGATAATCATCAATGGCTGCTAAAACCAGTGAAGGGCTGGTGAGTAATTACCCTTATTATGGATGAATCTGGCTATCAACACAGGGACCAACTCATTAATTTTTATGGCACAAAACCAAAGATAACCAAAATGTCATGTCTCCTAGGTGATAAAACTACAAGTACAAAACATCACTTATGGGCTGGGTACAGTGGTTCATGCCTATAATTCCAGCACTCTGGGAGGCTGAGGCAGGAGGATCACTTGAGCTCAGGAGTTTGAGACCAGCCTGGGCAACACAGTGAGATTTCGTCTCCACAGAGAAACAAAACAAAACAAAAAACGAATGTGGTAGTGCACACCCGTAGTCCCAGCTACTTGGGAGGCTGAGGCAGGAGGACTGCTTGAGCTTGGGAGATTGAGACTGCAGTGAGCTATGATCATACCACTGCAACTAATTTATGAATAACTGCCACCAAAAATGTCAAAGCCGACTCCAAATAAAGCCTATAAAAGAGCAGTTTTTCTGTCACATGCATTCATGCTAAGCCTGTTAAGTATATATTAGGTAGAAGAGATGCATGTTGGGGCTTTCACTAGATGGAGTAAAGGCAGAGTGTGGGGTCTAACCCACTCAGGATAAGTAAAAATGCACAAAAATGGCGACTGTGAAATAAAGGAATGAATGGGGGTACTGGGGACAAGAGAGACAACTGTAATTTTTATTTGTGTTACCAAAATGCCTCCTGTTCTCAGACAATACTCCTTTCACCTGCAAAGACCTCTTCCAAAATGATCATGAGAAAATTCAGCAACAAAACCATGAAATTGTAAAGGTATTACTTTTGGGATGGAACAGAACTGGAAGGCAAAGAGAGGAGGGTTATATAAAGTATTACATAACTTCTTCCCGAGCAAAAAAGACATTTTCATGGAATGATCAGACATTAACAAGGAAAAGCTACACATGTTCTAGAGAGCATTTAAGTAGTTTTTAGTACACAGTACTTCTGACTAAAATATTGAAAAAAATGCAGAAGACCCCAAACGAAACTATCAGTTGTAATTACCTTGCACGAGGGTTGGAGCCTGCAGCATCTGCTTGTAGTAGGAGTAATACAAGCCACACTCTGTTCTGAATGAGATTTCTCGCTCCACTTCCTGAAACAGAGTTAGATCCTATGGGTTTACATGACCTAGTTTTGGTTTATTGTTCCTGTAGAAAGGATATATAACTGCAACTTGAAAGAGAAAAATCTCTGAAAATATATCTCAAAAAATTTTGGCAAACAAAAATGGAAGGCTGATCATTGGTAAAGTTGAGTGAGGGATACATGGGAGTCTGTCCCACTATTCTCTACTTTAGTGAATGTTTAATCTTAAAAAAATTTTTAAAGAATACATCATCATTCCTATGCAATATCAGTGAGACACAAAACAGGGATGGCAGAAAAAAAAATCTCCCACATGAAAAGAAATATAATTGCATTAGACACCTACCTAAAAGCTACCAGTATTACATAAGATCCATCATTTTCTTTTTATTCTAAGATTAAAAGGCATTCGTAGTCAAATAAGGCAGACACATGAATTTTACTCTGACAAGTGTAACCCTGGTGGGAAGAGGTTCATGCAGGTAAATGGATATATGAAATATTTAAACTGCTTTTAGGTAAGTATTCAACCCTAGAAGAACTGAAAACCTAAAGTAATAGCTATTAGCCAATTTAGTTACAAGATACTTTTATTAAATTTAAATTATTACTATAAAACATAGAAGCAATAGACAATAATGACACTGAAGATTTTCTGGAATAATGCAATTAATACTGTTGGATGCTACACTTTTTCTATAGGTTAAGCAGCCCTAACCTGAAAAGCTGAAATCCAAATGAAATACTTTAAAATTGGATACTTTTTGAGAGCCAAAATGATGCCACAGTTACCCTGAAAGTGTTATTTTTTTCACTGTACTGATGGTATGTCATATTTTTTATTGTTAGGTACTTATGTGTGAATAAGTATAAGAAAATGATTACTTATAAAGGTAGCATGTAAATTCAGAGTCAGGAACAATGGTGATGCCAAATAATCATAGATTGCCCACTAGGATGGTTGAGATAGTGACACCTTTGTTTTCTGATGGTTCAGCATCTACAAACTTTGTTTCATGCACAAACTTATGAACTACATTGTATAAAATCACCTTTGGGCTATGTGCATAAGGTATACATGAAACATAAACGAATTTCATGTTTACACCTGAATCCTATCCCCAAGATTTCTCATTATGTATATGCAAATAACCCAAAATCTGAAATCCAAGACACTTCCGGTCCCAAGCATTTCAGATGAGGGATACTTAACCTGTACCTGTAAAAGCATAAATAAATAAAAAGTTATTATCTATGTCATTAGAGATTCTTTTACACCAGTGTTAAAAACGAAACAAAACAAACCATGTCCTAGAATCTGTAACACATTGTCTAAAATATAATTCGATCTGTCTTTTTTTTTTTGAGATGGAGTTTCACCCTTATTGCCCAGGCTGGAGTGCAATGGTGTGATCTTGGCTCACTGCAACCTGCAACTTCCAGGTTCAAGTGATTCTCCTGCCTCAGCCTCCCTAGTAACTGTGATTACAGGCATGTGCCACCACTCCCGGCTAATTTGGTATTTTTAGTAGAGACAGGGGTTTCTCCATATTGGTCAGGCTGGTCTTGAATTCCCGACCTCAGGTGATCCGTCTGCCTCGGCCTCCCAAAGTGCTGGGATTACAGGTGTGAGGCACCGCACCCAGCCATGTTTTTTCATATTATAGCAGATCCACATTCCACAAACCCAGTGGGGGAAAGTGATAAATACTGAACATCTCATTTTCCAGCTGATGAACTTCTTTTAGCTCATTTTGCTTTCCCCTAACTCCAACTAATTTTCATATGGTAATAAACATTTCATTAAAAGAACTACTCAGGCTGGGTGCAGTGGCTCACGCCTACAGCCTTGCACTTTGGGAAGCCAAAGTGGGTGGATTGCCTGAGCTCAGGAATTCAAGACCAGGCTGGGCAACATGGCAAAACCCTGTCTCTACCAAAAAAAAAAAAAAAATTAGCCAGGCATAGTGGCATGCACCTGAATTCCCAGGTTAAGGAAGGAGGACTGATTGAGACTCAGCCTACTGGGAGGCTCAGGCTGCAGTAGCCATGATCAAGCCACTCCAGCCTGGATGATAGAGCAAGACCCTGCCTCAATAAATAAATAAATAAATAAATACATAAGAATCATTCATGCTATTATCTTCAGACTTAGAAATTATTTATTTAATATATTTCTGCTACTCTCTAAATCTTTTTATCATTGTTTGCTAACTCCTTTTAGAAAAATGAGAGGTATGGTAGCAAACCTTACATATTGAACTTCCTTTCACAGAAAACAAATTTTGTTTTAAATGCTTGAGGAAATTAAGCATTTAAAAAAAGGCCCATCAGGTTCTGAAATTTATTTATTTATTTTTTGGAGACAGGGTCTCACTCTGTCACCCAGGCTGGAGTACAGTGGCCTAATCACGGCTCATCGTAGCCTTCGCCTGCCAGGCTCAAGTGATCCTCTCGCCTTAGCTTCCAAGTAGCTGGGACTACAGGCACATGCCACTATGTCTGCCTAAGTTTTGTACTTTTTGTAGAGGTAGTTTCGCCATGTTGCCCAAGCTGGTCTTGAACTCCTGAGGTTAAGTGATCCTCCTGCCATGGCCTCCCAAAGTGCTGGGATTACAGGCAGGAGCCACAGTGCCTGGGCCTAAAATTTAATTTCAATAACACACTTGCTTTATAAAAAGGCTAATACATAATGATACAACTTTTCTAACTTTCATTGCGAGTGATTTGTGTTGTATCTTTCATAGCAGTAAAGGCAATTCTTCTGGGTAGTTATGTTAACCCACTCATTTTTTATCTTTGAGAAAAAGTGCTCTATTGCTTTTAAGAACATAAACCCAACCTGGCATCACTCGTTTCTAGAATGTTCAAACTCCTACTCAAATAGCCACAGAGGCTATGAATTGATGTTAACTGAGCAAATACTAGCTTTTGTCCATGCAAATAAGAAAAACAACAACATTAATTACATTATTTTCTTTAGCTTCCTTAAAGTGTTCAAGGGCACTCGAGGGAAAATCCTCATGTCACACCTACATCCCAAATCAAACTGGAGAGCCAATAAAGAATGAAAGAGTGAATTATATGGTTCTAAGAATAAAAGACCAGGGAATAAGAAAAAATGTTGCTCAACGTACTAAAGGTAGAAAGCTTTTGTGTCCCATCCCTCCCTTTAATATAGCCAGAATGCATAAAGAACAGAGGGGGACCTAATTAGTAAAAATGCATTCAAACATGATTAATTGGTAATCTGGCACCAGCTGTATAGAACCAAATGCTATACTTTATTAGACAGACACTTGCAAGTTTTACATCTGCTTCATGCTAACAGAACATCTGCTTCACTCATTCAAACACTTTTCCAGTTTTACGGCAATTTATACTTCGCTTGGTAGATCACACCCGTGAAAATATACACCAATAGTAGTTACCCTCTAAAGAATGCAAAACGAAATACTTCATATTTCAATTTGCACAGGTTCCACGGGGAATGCAATGTTGACAGAACGAAAACATCTTCGAAGATAATGACAGGAAGAAGTAGAAAGACAAAAGACTTGTATTTATAAAGAACTGTACAGCTGGCCGGGCACGGTGGCTCACGCCTGTAATCCCAGCACTTTGGGAGGCCAAGGCAGGTGGATCATGAGGTCAGGAGATCAAGACCAGCCTGGCCAAGATGGTGAAACCCCGTCTCTACTAAAAATACAAAAAATCAGCTGGGCGTGGTGGCAGGCACCTGCAATCCCAGCTACTCGGGAGGCTGAGGCAAGAGAATCACTTGAACTCGGAGGGCAGAGGTTGCAGTGAGCAGAGATTATGCCACAGTACTCCAGCCTGGGAGACAGAGTGAGACTCCATCTCAAAAACAAAACAAAACAAAACAAACAAACAAAAAACCACATGGTTTAAGTACCATAATGGTACTTAAAACCATTGAAGTAATGGTGTATATAGTAACTTAACAGAAGTACAAAAAGAAAATAAAATGACTGCTCACAATGACTCATCACATTCCCCACAGGCACTCAGATAAGTTGCTGGCAATGCCCAAAGGCTAAAGAGTCCTTTGAGACAAACGACACCCAATGTGGAAAGGAAACATCAAATTAGCTTTTAAAAAATCTCATGTAAATAGATCCCCCACATAATGTCTGGTCACCCTGGCCTGCCTTTAGCAAGAATCCTCTAAGCCTGGTTGAGCCAGAATCTCCCGCACCCCAGTGGTTCCTCTTACTCATTTCCCAGCCACTGACCCCACCCCACTCCTTGGCTGCCCATTCCTACTCACCCATGCTATACTAGGAGTTGAGTACAATCTCTCTCCACCACTGCAAGACCTTGTTGCAGCAGTCCCTACATCTATCACGATGGTCCTGAATAAAGTCTTCCTCACCCTGCTTTAAAAAAAAACAAAAACAACTCATGTAAAAAAGTTCTGTTTACAGGCCGGGCGCAGTGGCTCACACCTGCAATCCCATCATTTTGGGAAGTCAAGGTGGGCAGATCACTTGAGGTCAGGAGTTTGAGATGAGCCTGGCCAACATGGCAAAACCCTGCCTTTACTAAAAATACAAAAATTATCCGGGCATTGTGGCACATGTCTGTAATTCCAGCTACTTGGGAGGCTGAGGCATGAGAATTGCTTGAACCCAGGAGGTGGAAGGTGCAGTCAGCTGAGATCCCAGCACTGCACTGCAGCCTGGGTGATGGAGTGAGACTCTTGTCTCAGAAAAAAAAAAAAAGTTTTGTTTACAAAAATTGTCCCCCAAAATAATTAGACTGTTAGTAGTGGGGAAGCCACTGAAAAATTAACTTTATAAATGTAATCTGTTTCAGAATGAGGTTAACAAATCATCTCACCAAGAAATAGTAGCCCATAAGACAGCTGTTCTTAAAGTTCTGTACTGGGAATCATGCCCTCAGCAAACATATTTATGGCACATACATGGTTTATTGTCTGGTTAAATTCATGTCCATCTGTTAGAGGGGAATGATTCTTGCCCTAGAGTTGATTAAAGCCGTGGCATGTGAGAAGTGCCAAGCAGGGCTTGTGAGGAGGGCAGTCTGCTGCTGAAGCGACAGTTCTTCCACTGGGCCCACACTCAGGCAATCAGCAGTCTTAGCACTACTGTGCTAGTATTGTGTGGATTAACCCTATCTATTCTAAAGTCTCCTTGCTTTGCAGGAGTATTCAATGGGAAGTCATGCAAATTCGGCCATATCAAGTAAATAGGTGGAAAATGTTAGCAAACAGAAAAAAGACTAAAAAGAAGAGTAACCTTGGTGCTCACAGCCAAAGGAGAACTGCCTTCCTTATCACTGCACATTTATTTGCTGGGGAAACAAAAAGGTGCAGGAATTTAGTACTTGACCAAAAGATGTTTATGTTCCAACAAGAAAGAAGAATGTGGCTGTGTCGGTGGCTCATGCCTATAACCCCAGCACTTTGGGAGGCTGAGGCAGGTGGATTACTTGAGCCTAGGACTTTAAGACCAGCCTAGGGAACATGGCAAAACCCAATCTGTACCAAAAATATAAAAAATTAGCTGGGCACGGTGGTATGCACCTGTAGTTCCAGCTACTCATGGGGTTACAGTGGGAGAATCACCTGAGCTCAGGAGGTCGAGGCTACAGTAAGCCAAGATCGCACCACCGCACTCCAGACTGGGAGACAGAGCAAGATCCTGTCTCAAAAACAAACAAACAACAACAACAACAAAAAACACCAAAGAAAGAACACATTGTAAATAAAGGGAAATGACTTCAGGCACGCCTCATCTCACTGTGTCTCGCTTTCCTGCCCTTTGCAGATAACGTGTTTTTACAAACTGAAACTTAGTGGCAACTACGCATCAAACAACTATCAACGCCATTTCCCCAACAGCTATCGCTCATTTTTTGTCTCCGTCACATTTTAGTAATTCTTCCAATATTTCACATTTTTCTTTATTATTATACTTGTCATGGGATCTAGGATCAGTGATCTTTGATGTCATCAATACTACTGTAATTGTTTTGGGGCACAATAAACCACACCCATGTAAGACGGTGAACTGAACTGTGTGTGTTCTGATACCTCTGTCATTCTTCTGTCTCATTTCCTCTCCCCAGGCCTCTCTGCTCCCTGAGACACAATCATATCGAAATTACTAACTTTATAATAGCCTCTAAGCGTTGAAAGGAAGTGTGGCACATCTCTCACTTTAAATGGAAAGCTAGAGATGATAAGTTAGTGAGGAAAGCATGTCGAAAGTTGAGAGAGACCAAAAGCTAGGCCTCCTGTGCCAAACAGCCAAGCTGTTAACACAAAGGAAAAGTTATGGAAGGAAATTAAAAGTGCTACTCCAGTGAACGCACCAATGATAAGAATGAAAAACAGCCTCATTGCTAATATGGAGAAAGTCTAATGCTCTGATAGAAAATCAACCCATCTAAAACATTCTCTTAAGCCAATGCCTAATCCAGAGCAAGGCCCTAACTCTCTTCAATTCTGTGAAGGCTAGAGAGGTGAGGAAGCTACAGAAGAAAAGCTGGAAGCTAGCAGAGGTTGGTGCATGAGGTTGAGGGGAAGTAGCCATCTCCCTAACATACAAGTGCAAGGTGAAGCTGAAAGTGCTGATGGAAAAGCTGTAGCAAGTCATCCAGAAGATCCAGCTAAGATGGCTGATGAAGGTGCCTACATTAAACAACAGATATTCAGTGTAGATGAAACAGCCTTCTATTGAAAGATGTCGTCTCGGACTCTTACAGCTCAAGAGGAGAAGTCAATGCCCGGCTTCAAAGCTTCAGAGCACAGGCCGACTCTCTTGTTAGGGTCTAATGCAGCTGGCGGCTTTAAGTTGAAGCCAATGTTCATTTACCATTCTGAAAATCCTAGAGCCCTTATTAAGAACGATGTGAAATCTACTCTGCTTGTGCTCTAGAGATGGACAACAAAACCTGGATGACAGCAGATGTTTTGATAGCATGATTTACTGAATATTTTAGGCCCACTGTTGAGACCTACTACTCAGGAAGAAAAAAAAATTCTTTTCAAAATACTACTGCTCATTGATAATGCATCTGGTGATTTGTGTTATTTTCACACCTGCTAACACAAAATCCATTCTACAGCCCATGGATCAAGGAATAATTTTGACTTTCAAGTTTTAATTTTTAATTTTTTTTTGAGTCGGAGTCTCGCTCTGTCACCCAGGATGGAGCACAGTGGCACCATCTCAGCTCACTGCAACCTCTGCCTCCCAGGTTCAAGTGATCCTCCTGCCTCAGCCTCCCTAGTAGCTGGGACTACAGATGTGTGCCATCACACCTGGCTAATTTTTGTACTTTTAGTAGATACAGGGTTTCACCATTTTGGCCCAGCTGGTCTTGAACTCCAGACCTCAAGTGATCTGCCCACCTTGGCTTCCAAAGTGCTGAGATTACAGGCATGAACCACTGTGCCTGGCCTGATGGTGTACTTTGGAGTATGAAAATGTCTAATTTTGATGAAAACAAATTTATTTATTTATTTTTAATCATGTGTTTTTAGTGTTGTCTCTATGAAGTTTTGGCCTACTCCACGGTTATAAAGATTCATTTGTATGTTTTCTTCTAAATGTTTTACAGTTTTAGACATTCAGGCCTATGATCCATTTTGAGTTAATTTTTGTGTGTGGTGTGAGGCAGTGGTCTAACTTCATCCTTTTGCATGTGAATATCCATTTGTTTATAGACCATTTATTGAAGACTATTCTTTCTCTACTTAACCGTCCTTCCTGGTGCCCTGCTGAAAATCACTTGATCATCTAAGGGTTTATGTCTGTATTTCCAATTTTATTCCACTGATCTATACGTCTACCTTATGCCAGCACAAGAGTCTTGATTACTGTGGCTGTGTAGTAAGTTTTGAAATCAGAAAGTTTGAGTCTTACAACTTTGTTTTTCTTTTTCAAAACTGTTTTAGCTATTCTGACTCCCATGAGTTTCCGTATACATTTTCGGACTAGCTTGTCAATTTCTGTGAAAAGTCCACCTGGGACTCTGAGAGGGATCATGTTGAATCTGTAGATCAACTTGAAGAGTACTGCCATCTTTTTTTGTTTTTGAGACAGGGTCTTGCTCTGTTGCCCAGGCTGGAGTGCAATGGTATGATCTTGGCTCACTTAAGATTTGGCCTCCTGTGCTCAGGTGATCATCCCATCGCACCCTCTCAAGTAGCTGGTGGTAAGTTGTGTGCCACCAAGCCTGACTAATTTTTTTTTTGTATTTTTAGTACAGACAGATTTTTGCCATGTTGCCCAGGCTGGTGTTTCTTACCAGTTTTAAAACAAAATTTTGACTTCCAGATATAAAAGAGAAAGAAATCAGGATACTCCCACCCATTTTTTAAAAAATTTTTTTCTTTTCTTTTTTTTTGTTTTTAGAGACAGGGTCTCACTCTGTCACCCAGGCCGGAGTGCAGTGGTGTGATCATAGCTCACTGCAGCCTTGACCTCCCCAGCTCAGATGACCCTCCTGTCTCAGCTTCCCAAGTAACTGGGACTGCAGGTGCACACCACCACACCCAGCAAATTAAAAAATAATTTTTGTAGAGATGGGATCTCACTATGTTGCCCAGGCTGGTCTTGAACTTCTGGGCTCAAGCAATCCTCCCACCTTCTGCCCTCCAGAGTGCTGAGATGACAGCTGTGAGCCACTCTACCAGCTGGCCTCCCCCATCCTTTTTTTTTTGAGACAGGGTCTCATTCTGTCAAACAGGCTGGAGGACAATGGCACAATCTTAGCTAATGACACCTCTGCCTCCTAAGCTCAAGTAATCCTCCTACCTCAGTCTCCCAAGTAGATGGAACTATGGGCACATGCCACCATGCCCGGCAATTTTTTTTTATTGTTTTAGAGATGGAGTTTCACCATATTGCCCAGGCTTGTCTTGAACTACTGAACTCAAGTGATCCTTGGCCTCCCAAAGTGCTGGGATGACAGGCGTGAGCCACTGTGCCCAGTCAGCCTCCACCATCTTTTACCCTCTCTTCTCCTTCCTCTTTTATCTTGTGTTATACATATTACATTGCTATATTATTATTATACTATTATGTAATATAACATTATTACTTATGTTGGCATTCTTATGTACTAGGTTGGTGCAAAAGCGATTGTGGTTTTTGCCATTTAAAAGTAATGGCGGCCGGGCATGGTGGCTCACGCCTGTAATCCTAACTTTGGGAGGCAGAGGTGGGTGGACTGCCTGAGCTCAGGAGCTCGAGACCAGCCTGGGCAACATGGCAAAATCCCGTCTCTACTAAAAATACCAAAAAAAAAAAAAAAAAAAAAAAAAAAAATTAGCTGGGCATGGTGGTGCAGGCTTGTAATCCCAACTACTGGAAAGGCTGAGGCACAATTGCTTGAACCCAGAAGGCGGAGGTTGCAGTGAGCCAAGATCATGCCAGTTCATTCCAGCCTGGGTGACAGAGCAAGCTCTGTCTCATAAATAAATAAATAAATAAAAAATTAATGACAAGATCTGCATTACTCTTGCACCTAATATGACAATATCTGTATCATATACATTTTGTTCTATCACTAATTTTTAGTTTTAGTCCTATAGTTAAAATAAATTTGAGCCCCACTGAGCATCTTTCTGTCATTGTTTTTCCATGTATCTCATGGATGGATCAAGTTTTTCCTCTTCCAATTTTTTCAGGTATTCTTAAAAATATATTATTTCTAGGGGGAAAAAAAGGTTGTATGCTGTCTTTATATGCAATGGAATGACTGGGTTAAAATGTGTAAATCACTTTCTCTTACTTGAGCATTTTTTTTTTTTTTTTTTTTTTTTGAGACGGAGTCTTGCTCTGTTGCCCAGGCTGGAGTGCAGTGGTGCGATCTGGGCTCACTCCAAGCTCCGCCTCCCGGGTTTACGCCATTCTCCTGCCTCAGCCTCCCGAGTAGCTGGGACTACAGGCGCCCGCCACCACAGCCGGCTAGTTTTTTGTATTTTTAGTAGAGACGGGGTTTCACTGTGTGAGCCGGGATGGGATGGTCTCGATCTTCTGACCTCGTGATCCGCCCGCCTCAGCCTCCCAAAGTGCTGGGATTACAGGCGTGAGCCACTGCACCCGGCCCTACTTGAGCATTTTCTAGGCATCATACATGGTCTCTGACCATTAGACGTTACTGTGGAGAACCTGAATGCCAGGTTGACCTTTGTTTCTCCTTATTGGTAACTTGCTCTTTTTGTCTAGAATGTCCAAAGGTTTCTTTATATATTTAAGTCCAGCAACTTCAGAGAACTCTATCCTGCTAATGATTTTTCTAGGCCAATTTATCCTGGAACCTGCTCTGCCCCTTCAATTACTAGATTCAAATTTCCTTTTATTTTTGGAAAGTTTCCTTGAATTACATCTTTAAACACATGCTTTTTGTTTCGTTTTCCTGATTTATTGTTCTGGTTCTCTTTTTTTGGGACACAAACGATGCATGCTTGCTGCTCTTTGTCCTCAATTGTCACTTGCTTTCTCATACTGTCACTTTATTCAATCTTCCTTTCATTTTGTTGACCTCTCAGTCCTGTCCAACATTGCTCTTTCTGTACATTCTGCAGATTCTAGTCTCCTGTATGGTGCATCCGAGATGGTCATAATTTCTACAATGATTCTACCTTGTAATTCTATTTCTTGTCTAAAGTCTGCCAGTTCATGTTTCACTTCCTTTTGTTCTCTTCCTGTTCCCCCTTGAAGAAGGTACACAGCTTCTTACGTTTCTCCTTTGTATGCATCTTCCACAGTGGCAAATGATTATCTTTTAATGTGACATGTGTGGTTACAACCTCCACATCTCCACTGTAAAATTCTTCTGAGGACTGTTCTTCATCAATGATGTCTACTTGTTGTTCTCTTCCCTTTTTTGTTGCAGTATCACTGGACAATCTTGTCCCAGTTCCTTCCTTATCAGTTATGTCTGAATGTGGCAAGTTCTTACCACACAAGCTACTTGCAGGAAGTTCATGTGGGGGCGAGGCTGGGCACAAAGCTCAGGTCAGCAAGATTTTTCATTATATAGGGTGGTTTACAAGGGTGAGTTGTTTAGTCTTTTCCTCATTTTAGTCAACAGAACTTGATAGCTTTGGGGATCTTCAAAATGCAGGTTGCCTCCCTTCATTACTGTCCTCTTAAATCCCATCTCTTACAAATATGGCTTGTCTCTGTGATCAACTCCTTCCGGCCGGCCTGTGTAGCGTGCTGTTCTTCATAGCAGAGTGGATCCAAGAGAGCTGCTGCCACTATAGCCTGCACACTCATCCCATGGTCCTACTCAAGGTGCTGTTGGTTTTACCCCTAAAGAGATGCCGCTAACTTTGGAGGACGACGCTTTACTCACTTTATCTGACCCCTGCAGCCTGCAGACTCCTCTTTCTTTTTTTTTTTTTTGAGATGAAGTCTTGCTTTGTCACCCAGGCTGCAGTGCAGTGGCGCAATCTTGGTTCACTGCAACCTTTCCCGCCTGGGTTCAAGCGATTCTCCTGCTTCAGCTGGGATTACAGGAGTGCACCACCACGCCTGGCTAATTTTTGTATTTTTAGCAGAGATAGGGTTTTGCCATGTTGGCCAGGCTGGTCTTGAACTCCTGGGCTCAAGTGATGTGCCCGCCTCGGCCTCCCAAAGTGCTGGGATTACAGGCATGAGCCACCGTGCCTGGCCGCAGACTCTTCTCTCAACATCTTTCTGAGTGCCACTGGATTTGACAGCCCCCTTGATCAAAGTTGGAACTTGATTATCTATTTTTCACATTCCTTAATTGCTCTGAAGGAATTCCAAGAAAGAAGGAACTGATAACCACTACATTGCCACTTTAAAGTGAGAATAAGTAAGCCATGTTAGGAATTTAACTGTAGTATTATAAACAATCTAACTATCCAAAGTTGGGAGCATGAAAATAGTGGAATAATCAAGAGTATAAAAATTTCAAAAATATTAAATTATAAAACCATAACTACTTACGTAATTATAAAAGTTTTGTGAAAATGTACACATGGAAAAAGCATAGGATGTAACAGCAGATAAGGTAGATTATAAAAACTAGCTATACTCGGGTCATAAATAAGTAAAATATTTAGGCACTTAGGAGGAAGAATAGAAGGGAAAAATGAAAACTGTTTTTTGTTAAGGGTAATGAATATTAAGTAATTTTTTCATTTAAAATTTTTCATTATTGTTACAACACAGCTTCAATAATTTTAAAAAAATACACACTCAAAAAATAAAAAGGAAGGCTATACAGATCTATCAAATACATGGCAGGGCACGGTGGCTCACGCTTGTAATCCCAGCACTCTGAGAGGCCGAGATAGGTGGAACACCTGAGGTCAGGAGTTCGAGACCAGCCTGACCAACATGGCAAAACTTCGTCTCTACTAAAAAATACAAAAATTAGCTGGGCGTGGTGGTGCGCACCTGTAATCCCAGCTACTCTACTCAGGAGGCTGAGGCAGGAGAATCACTTGAACTTGGGAGGCGAAGGTTGCAGTGAGTCAAGACTACACTACTGTACTCCAGCCTGGGCGACAGAGTGAGACTCCATCTCAACAACAACCACAATAAAAAACAAAACTACTAAACAAAAATCACTTAAAATGCATCCACTGGCTCCTGTAACTGCCAGGACTAACCATATCGTATCCTTGAAGGCAAGCTCTGGAAGTCATATCCTTTGGTTCTAGTTCCCATCCAGATCCTTCACAGCAGCCAGTGCCTCCCCTTTTCCTCTGCCTACCCCACACCCCTCAGCCCCAGCAGTTGACTCTTCTGCAGAATACTGAAAGCTACTTAGCACTGATGACGTGCCAGGCACCATAAGGGCAGAACACCAAGTAAGAAAACGGGCTTTCACTAGCTGCGCATGGTGGCTCATGCCTGTAATCCCAGCACTTTGGGAGTTTGAGGTGGGCAGATCACGAGGTCAAGAGATCGAGACTATCCTGGCCAACATGGTGAAACCCCGTCTCCACCAAAAATACAAAAATTAGCAGGGCACGGTGGCGCCTGCCTGTAATCCCAGCTACTTGGGAGGCTGAGGCAGGAGAATCGCTTGAACCCAGGAGGTGGAGGATGCAGTGAGCCAAAATCGTGCCACTGCACTCCAGCCTGGGTGACAGAGCAAGACTCTGTCTCAAGAAAAAAAAAAAAAAAAAAAGGCTGGGGGTGGTTTACTTTTTGTTTTTGTTTACAATAAAGGGCAGTAAAAAAGCTGGTTGCACTGAAAGGACAATTTAGAGTTAGTGTTTGGGCTCTAAAGATAGGCAGATTACACAAATATGTAGGTCGGGCATTGTGGCTCACACCTATCATCCAGAACTTTGGGAGGCCCAGGTGGGAGGCTTGCTTGAGGCGAAGAGTTCAAGAACAGCCTGGGCAACAAAGTGAGACTCTGTCTCTACAAAAAATGAAAAAATTAGCCGGCACCACTTGGGAGGCTGAGGTGGGTGGATTGCTTGAGCCCAGGAGTTCAAGGTTGCAGTGACCTTGATTGTGCCACTGCCTGAGTGATAGAGTGAGAACCTGTCTCGGCCGGGCGCGGTGGCTCAAGCCTGTAATCCCAGCACTTTGGGAGGCCGAGATGGGCGGATCACGAGGTCAGGAGATCGAGACCATCCTGGCTAACACGGTGAAACCCCGTCTCTACTAAAAAATACAAAAATCTAGCCGGGCAAGGTGGCGGGCGCCTGTAGTCCCAGCTACTCGGGAGGCTGAGGCAGGAGAATGGCGTAAACCCGGGAGGCGGAGCTTGCAGTGAGCTGAGATCCGGCCACTGCACTCCAGCCCGGGCGACAGAGCAAGACTCCGTCTCCAAAAAAAAAAAAAAAAGAACCTGTCTCAAAAAATAGGTACCAATAAATACAGTATGTATTAAAATGCCCCCAAATAGTTCTAAGCATATAACAGACATTCAATAAACGGTATTTTTAAAAATCTTGAATACTTTCAATTTCCCAGCATTAAGACAACAGAAAAATAACTTAAAATTTCAAAAATATGCTGAGAAAGGATACTAGATATATATTTTCTAAGACCATGTAAAACTAGTATCTTTTCCTTTAACTTTCCAGTTGCTATTTCAGGGTTTCCACTTTTCACATACAAACAATACAACAAACATTTAAAAATAATTTTGAATGCATAAATTCAATGTATGACTTGTCTATTATATAAGCAACACTTTTACTCTCTGAATAATTACAACTACTTCAAAATGTTAAAAAATAACATCAAACTATTTTCACTAAACACTACCTAATTTTGATGAGGTAGGAACACCAAAGGAAAACAGATTTACTCTTCTCAAATAATTCCCCAATATAGAAATGGTATAAATTAGAGGAGATTTATAAAGGAATATACACTCTAAAAATGAGTTTTTCTTTGGTCAATAAGGTCTTTGTTCAGTGATATTTATAATTTCTAATTGTTTATTGACAGAAAATATGTACATATTTAAAAATTAAATCACATTAATTAAAAAAAAATTGAGTTCTTGAGTTGTACTACCCCATTTCAAGTGTTCAGCAGCCGCATGTGCCCACTGTACTAGACAGTGCATAGACTGAACATTTCCTTCATTATAGTCCTATTGGACAATGCTGATCTAGAGAATCTAAACAAAACACTAAACCAAATGCCTACGCAGAAGTATTAACAGGTTTGAGAAATGGTTCTAACATTGGAGGATTCTTCTTGTGATATACGAAACAAACCAAAATGTGTGCTATGGACTACTGCTTCAACAAAGAGGAAAAAAATTGAATAAGACTCTGAGCTCAATTGTAAGTTTCAGAGGACAAGCGTGGTGGGTGGGGAAAAGTGCCTGTTTTATAGCTTCCCAGATGGTATCTGAGGCACAGACAGAAACTGGCCCAGGTTCTTTTTCCTTTCTCATTTTACACACTCCTGAAACAATCTCACCCACACATCTACAAGATGGTAATATGAAAATGCCCATTTCCAACACAGACGGAACTCCTGCCTTCAGCCCCGTAAGTCTAGCTCCCTTTACTCCATATTTCTGTGTGGACTGCTTTAAAAGTGCCTCACAACATAGTCAAACCTCAGCTCGTTGTTCCCTGCCTTGCCTCCTGTGCAAGAAAAAAATTGGCTGGCCTCTGTCCCTGGTTACGGGGAGGTAACCTTGTATTAGTCCATTCCTCACTCTGCTAATAAAGACATAACTGAGACTGCGTAATTTACAAAGGAAAGAGGTTTACTGGAGTCACAGTTCCACGTGGCTGGAGAGGTCTCACAATCATGGAAGAATGTGAATGAGGAGCAAAGTCAAGTCTTACACGGTGGCAGGCAGATCTGGCCAGGCGTGGTGGCTCACCTGTAATTCCAGCCCTTTGGGAGGCCAAAGTGGGCAGATCACGAGGTCAGGAGTTCAAGATTAGCCTGACCAACATAGTGAAACCCATCTCTACTAAAAATACAAAAATTAGCCAGGCGTGGTAGCACGCACCTGTAATCTCAGCTACTCAGGAGGCTGAGGCAGGAGAATCAATTGTTTAAACCCAGGAGGTGGAGGTTGCAGTGATCCGAGATTGTGCCACTGCACTCCAGTCTGGACGACAGAGCAAGATTCTGTCTCAAAAAAAAAAAATTAAAATAAATAAATAAAACCAACAGATCTCGTGAGACTTATTCACTATCACGAGAGCAACACAGGAAAGGCCCACCCCCATAATTCAATTACCTCCCACTGGGTCCCTCCCACGACATGTGGGAATTATAGGAACCACAATTAAAGATGAGATTTGGGTGGGGACACAGCCAAACCATATTAAAACTCTACGCTCTAGGAATAAAGAATTTGGCTGCTGTTTGTCCCCAGTTCCTGGAAGATACGCTCTAAATCCTTGGAACTTTAAGTGATGAGAGTGTCTTTGTTATTCATGGTAGGTTCTTCAGACCTCATCTGAGAGCCTGTGCTAGCAGGTGACAGGGTGAGCTCCTAATTTGTGTTAAGGAGATGACTCAGGATTGGGGTTGGCCATGCCAGAACACTCAACCATGTGGCCTGAGAGTCAGGGCTTTGAGCCATGTGCTAGCAGCCCAACCTCTAAGAAGAAAAGGGCTGGAGATTGTGTCCAGCCTTGTGGGCAATAATTCAATCAATCGTGCCCACATAATGAAACCTCAATAAAAACTAGACACCGGAACTCAGGGGAGCTTCTTTGGTTGGCTCCACGCAGTGTAACACACTGATGTGCCAGGAGGGTAATGGGCCTGACTCCATGGGGAAAAGATAATGAAAGCTTCCAAAGGGACCCTCGAAGACTTGGCTGCATATGTCACTCCCTTTGGCTGGTTCTGATTTGTAATCTTTTGCTATAACAAATCTGTAGTCATAATACAGCACTTTCCTGAATTCTGTGAGTTGTTCCAGTGAACTGTTGAACCTGAGCGGGTGGTGGGAACCTCAGAATTTGTAGCCAGCTGGTCAGAAGTGAGGGTTGTCTGGGGGTGGGGGGGCCCAAACTTGCACTGGTGTGTGAAACGAAGGCATTTTTGTAGAGAGCTGTGCCCTCATCCTGTGAAGTTTGGCCTAATGGTGGGTAGCTATCAGAACTCAGACCCTCCAGCTCTGCTCCTCTCGGTGCTCACTGTCACAGTAAATGGCATGTCCATCCATCCACCCCGCTGCTAAGCAAACCAGGCAGCTTGGACCGACAGCCTCTCAACTGTTCCCTCTCAACGAACTTCTACACAATGAATCAAGACATCCCTCCAAGTCCACTTCCTAAAAAGCTCTGACTTCAGTTCACGTCTCTGCAACTCTTCTGCAGCCTCAAAGCCCTACGTGATCTGTTCTTCTCCTCTCTTGTACCTTCTCCTCATTGCTCATAAAATTCTGGCCACATGCACCTTCTCTCTGATCCTGGATTTGCCAAGTTCATTCCTACCTTATAGACTTTTGGCTTGCTGTTTCCTCTGCCTAGAACGTTCTCGCAGACCTTAGCTTGGCTGGTTCCTTCTATAATATCATGTAGGTTTTGGTTTACATGTCCTCAAAGTGGTCTGCTTCACTTTCCTATTCCAAGCAGCCTTCTAGTGACTATCTCATCATCCCGTGTGACTTTCACCACAGGATTCATTTTCATTTTCTTTCTGATTTTTCCCCTTTTCATCCTAATTAAGTTCTATGTCGTATTCAATGTTTTATTCCCAAGGCCTAGAAAACTGTCTGGCACACAGAAGATATTCACTTACTGAATATGTGAATGCGATAAATATTACTGAATCCGCTGAATTGGATTATCTTAGCAGTTTCCTGACTTTAGTTTTGCTCTCCCCAAATCCATTTTCCACATCATAGCCTGAGGCAACTTTCTGAAACACCAATACGATGACATCGCTGCCTCACTAAAAATATGGCTCACTACTATAATACATTCAGAGAGAGTTCTATCTTTGAGACAGAGAAGACAGACCCTTTATTATCTGGCCTCTGTTTACCATTCCCAGTACATCCCTTCTCCCCTTCTACTCTCTAGCCAGGCTGAACTACTGCCAATGCTTCACATACCAGGCTCTCTTGCCTCTTCAATTTCCTGCACTTGTCCCTCTTCTAGGACACTCATCTTTCCTCCCCAGCTTGCCTGGTTAACTCTTACTCCTCCTTCAGGTCTATTTAACCATCATTTCCTCTAGAAAAGCTTCCCTGATCTTCCAAAATGAGGTTAGGCTCCCCCTCCTATGTGCTCCCACAGTGCTCTCTATCTCACCC